>NW_026292064.1:300000-600000 GCF_023091745.1 Budorcas taxicolor | reverse complement strand
GAGGTTCCTCTGGAATGGACTGAGACATCTGGGGGACTCTTGGAATGGTGGCACGACCCTGGAGTTCCTCTCGCCGTTCCTGTTGAGAGGGCCTCCTCTTGAGATGCGACGGGAACGCCGGGAACTCTTTCCCGACGAAGCAGTGAAAGGATCCCTCATCTCGAGCTACGAGGCGGAAACAGGGCTCCTCTGGATGTGGGCGGGACCCTCGTGATTCCTCTCGAGTGGAGACGGCTAGGTCGGGGAACTTCTTGATTTGCACCAAGGGTGTGAAGGACCCTTTCGAAGTTCCAGTGGTGAGGTGTGATCAGCCTCGAGACGACTCAGCGGAAATGGGCCTCATCTCGCCTGGAGGGGAGAACCTCCTGGATTTTCTCGAGTTGCGGCAGGTCTTCTCGAGTTACGACGGGGACCTCAGGGACCCGCTCTGGTGGCCTCAGGAAAGGCCAGTCCCCATGCGAGTTGCTAGGGGACCTCTCGGGATTCCTCTCCCGTCCATGCCGGGGCCTCAGTCCTTGTGTGGAGTCGGGGCCGGAACCTGAGGATTCCTCTCGAGTGTTGCCCTGGATCTTGGGGTGCTTCTGAGGCTCCCCAGGGGAGTCAGGCCTCGTCTCGAGAGGGGGCATGCACGTGCGCTTTCCTCCCGAGCTGCAGCAGTAGTGTCACGCTTCCTGTCACGTGGATCAAGGGATCTGTGGCTTTCCCTCGAGGCTGTCCCTCGAGGCTTTCCCACGAGGCTTTCCCACAGGGATGTGCCACGTGCCACCTTGCTGTGAGTCGATCCTCGGCGTGAAAGACGAGCCGGTGAAGGGAAAAGAGGTTCCTCTGGAATGGACTGAGACATCTGGGGGACTCTTGGAATCGTGGCACGACACTGCAGTTCCTCTCGCCGTTCCTGTTGAGAGGGCCTCCTGTTGAGATGCGACGGGAACGCCGGGAACTCTTTCCCGACGAAGCAGGGAAAGGATCCCTCATCTCGAGCTACGAGGCGGAAACGGGGCTCCTCTGGATGTGGGCGGGACCCTCGTGATTCCTCTCGAGTAGAGACGGGTATGTCGGGGAACTTCTTGATTTGCACCAAGGGTGTGAAGGACCCTTTCGAAGTTCCAGAGGTGAGGTGTGATCAGCCTCGAGACGCCTCAGCGGAAATGGGCCTCATCTCACCTGGAGGGGAGAACCTCATTGATTTTATCGAGTTGCGCAGGTGTTCTCGAGTTACGACGGGGACCTCAGGGACCCACTCTGGTGGCCTCAGGAAAGGCCAGTCCCCATGCGAGTTGCTAGGGGACCTCTCGGGATTCCTCTCCCGTCCATGCCGGGGCCTCAGTCCTTGTGTGGATTCGGGGCCGGAACCTGAGGATTCCTCTCCAGTGTTGCCATGGATCTTGGGGTGCTTCTGAGTCTCCCCAGGGGAGTCAGGCCTCGTCTCGAGTGGGGGCATGCACGTGCGCTTTCCTCCCGAGCTGCAGCAGTAGTGTCACGCTTCCTGTCACGTGGATCAAGGGATCTGTGGCTTTCCCTCGAGGCTGTCCCTCGAGGCTTTCCCACGAGGCTTTCCGAAAGGGCTGTGCCACGTGCCACCTTGGTGTGAGTCGATCCTCGGCATGAAATACCAGCCGGTGAAGGGAAAAGAGGTTCCTCTGGAATGGACTGAGACATCTGGGGGACTCTTGGAATGGTGGCACGACCCTGGAGTTCCTCTCGCCGTTCCTGTTGAGAGGGCCTCCTCTTGAGATGCGACGGGAACGCCGGGAACTCTTTCCCGACGAAGCAGGGAAAGGATCCCTCATCTCGAGCTACGAGGCGGAAACGGGGCTCCTCTGGATGTGGGCGGGACCCTCGTGATTCCTCTCGAGTGGAGACGGCTAGGTCGGGGAACTTCTTGATTTGCACCAAGGGTGTGAAGGACCCTTTCGAAGTTCCAGTGGTGAGGTGTGATCAGCCTCGAGACGACTCAGCGGAAATGGGCCTCATCTCGCCTGGAGGGGAGAACCTCCTGGATTTTCTCGAGTTGCGGCAGGTCTTCTCGAGTTACGACGGGGACCTCAGGGACCCGCTCTGGTGGCCTCAGGAAAGGCCAGTCCCCATGCGAGTTGCTAGGGGACCTCTCGGGATTCCTCTCCCGTCCATGCCGGGGCCTCAGTCCTTGTGTGGAGTCGGGGCCGGAACCTGAGGATTCCTCTCCAGTGTTGCCATGGATCTTGGGGTGCTTCTGAGTCTCCCCAGGGGAGTCAGGCCTCGTCTCGAGTGGGGGCATGCACGTGCGCTTTCCTCCCGAGCTGCAGCAGTAGTGTCACGCTTCCTGTCACGTGGATCAAGGGATCTGTGGCTTTCCCTCGAGGGTGTCCCTCGAGGCTTTCCCACGAGGCTTTCCCACAGGGCTGTGCCACGTGCCACCTTGGTGTGAGTCGATCCTCGGCGTGAAAGACGAGCCGGTGAAGGGAAAAGAGGTTCCTCTGGAATGGACTGAGACATCTGGGGGACTCTTGGAATGGTGGCACGACCCTGGAGTTCCTCTCGCCGTTCCTGTTGAGAGGGCCTCCTCTTGAGATGCGACGGGGACGCCGGGAACTCTTTCCTGACGAAGCACGGAAAGGATCCCTCATCTAGAGCTACGAGGCGGAAACGGGGCTCCTCTGGATGTGGGCGGGACCCTCGTGTTTCCTCTCGAGTGGAGACGGGTATGTCGGGGAACTTCTTGAGTTGCACCAAGGGTGTGAAGGACCCTTTCGACGTTCCAGAGGTGAGGTGTGATTAGCCCCGAGAAGCCTCTGTGGAAATGGGCCTCATCTCGCCAGCAGGGAAGAACATCCTGGATTTTCTCGAGTTGCGGCAGGTCTTCTCAATTTACGACGGGGACCTCAGGGACCCGCTCTGGTGGCCTCAGGAAGGGCCAGTCCCCATGCGAGTAGCTAGGGGCCATCTCTGGATTCCTCTCCCGTCGATGCCGGGGCCTAAGACCTTGTGTGGAGTCGGGTCTGGAACCTGAGGATTCCTCTACAGTGTTGACATGGATCTTGGGGTGCCTCTGAGTCTCCACATGGGAGTCAGGCCTCGTCTCGAGAGGGGGCATGCACGCGCCCTTCCCTCCCGAGCTGTAGCAGGAGGGTCACGCTTCCTGTCACGTGGATCAAGGGATCTGTGGCTTTCCCTCGAGGGTTTCCCTCGAGGCTTTCCCACGAGGCTTTCCCACAGGGCTGTGACAAGTGCCACCTTGGTGTGAGTCGATCCTCGGCGTGAAAGACGAGCCGGTGAAGGGACAAGAGGTTCCTCTGGAATGGACTGAGATATCTGGGGGACTCTTCAAATGGTGGCACGACCCTGGAGTTCCTCTCGCTGTTCCTGTTGAGAGGGCCTCCTCTTGAGATGCGACGGGAACGCCGGGAATTCTTTCCCGAAGAAGCAGGGAAAGGATCCCTCACCTCGAGCTACCAGGCAGAAACGGGGCTTCTCTGGATGTGGGCGGGACCCACGTGTTTCCTCTCGAGTGGAGATGGGTATGTCGGGGAACTTCTTGAGTTGCACCAAGGGTGTGAAGGACCCTTTCGACGTTCCAGAGGTGAGGTGTGATTAGCCCCGAGAAGCCTCTGCGGAAATGGGCCTCATCTCCTCTGCAGGGGAGAACCTCCTGGATATTCTCGTGTTGCGGCAGGACTTCTCGAGTTACGACGGGGACTTCAGGGACCCGCTCTGGTGCCCTCGGGAAGGGCCAGTCCCCATGCGATTTGCTAGGGGCCATCTCGGGATTCCTCTCCCGTCGATGCCGGGGCCTAAGACCTTGTGTGGAGTCCGGGCCAGAACCTGAGCATTCCTCTCCAGTGTTGACATGGATCTTGGGGTGCCTCTGAGTCTCCCCAGGGGAGTCAGGCCTCGTCTCGAGTGGGGGGCATGCACGTGACCTACCCTCTCGAGCTGCAGCAGTAGGGTCACGCTTCCTGTCACGTGGATCAAGGGATCTGTGGCTTTCCCTCGAGGCTTTCCCACGAGGATTTCCCACAGGGCTGTGCCAAGTGCCACCTTGGTGTGAGTCGATCCTCGGCGTGAAAGACGAGGCGTTGAAGGGAAAAGAGGTTCCTCTGGAATGGACAGAGACATCTGGGGGACTCTTGGAATGGTGGCACGACACTGGAGTTCCTCTCGCCGTTTCTGTTGAGAGGGACTCCTCTTGAGATGCGACGGGAACGCAGGCAATTCCTTGCCAACGAAGCAGGGAAAGGATCCCTCACCTCGAGCTACGAGGCGGAAACGGGGCTCCTCTGGATGTGGGCGGGACCCTCGTGTTTCCTCTCGAGCGGAGAAGGGTATGTCGGGGAACTTCTTGAGTTTCACCAAGGGTGTGAAGGACACTTTCGACGTTCCAGAGGTGAGGTGTGATTAGCCCCGAGAAGCCTCTGCGGAAATGGGCCTCATCTTGCCTGCAGGGGAGAATATCCTGATATTCTCGAGTTGCGGCAGGTCTTCACAAGTGACGACGGGGACCTCAGGGACCCGCTCTGGTGGCCTCAGCAAGGGCCAGTCCCCATTCGAGTTGCTCGGGGCCATCTTGGGATACCTCTCCAGTCGATGCCGGGGCCTAAGGCCGTGTGTGGGTCGGGGCCCAAAACTGAGCATTCCTCTCCAGTGATGACATGGATCTTGGGGTGCCTCTGAGTCTCCCCAGGGGAGTCAGGCTTCGTCTCGAGTCCGGGCATGCACGTGCGCTTTCCTCCCGTGCTGCAGCAGTAGGGTCACGCTTCCTGTCACGTGGATCAATTGATCTGTGGCTTTCCCTCGAGGCTTTCCCTCGAGGCTTTCCCACGAGGCTTTCCCACAGGGCTGTTCCAAGTGCCACCTTGGTGTGAGTCGATCCTCGGCGTGAAAGACGAGCCGGTGAAGGGAAAAGAGGTTCCTCTGGAATGGACTGAGACATCTGGGGGACTCTTGGAATGGTGGCACGACCCTGGAGTTCCTCTCGCCATTCCTGTTGAGAAGGCCTACTCTTGAGATGCGACAGGAACGCCGGGAATTCTTTCCCGACGAAGCAGTGAATGGATCCCTCACCTCGAGTTACCCGGCGGAAACGGGGCTCCTCTGGATGTGGGCGGTACCCTCGGGTTTCCTCTCGAGTGGAGACGGGTATGTTCGGGAATATCTTGAGTAGCACCAAGGGTGTGAAAGACCCTTTCGACGTTCCAGAGGTGAGGTGTGATTGGCCCCGAGAAGCCTCTGCGGAAATGGGCTTCATCTCGCCTGCAGGGGAGAACATCCTGGATATTCTCGAGTTGCGGCAGGTCTTCTCGAGTTACGACGGGGACCTCAGGGACCCGCTCTGGTGCCCTCGGGAAGGGCCAGTCCCCATGCGATTTGCTAGGGGCCATCTCGGGATTCCTCTCCCGTCGATGCCGGGGCCTAAGACCTTGTGTGGAGTCCGGGCCGGAACCTGAGCATTCCTCTCCAGTGTTGACATGGATCTTGGGGTGCCTCTGAGTCTCCCCAGGGGAGTCAGGCCTCGTCTCGAGTGGGGGTATGCACGTTTGCTATCCTCCCGCGCTGCAGCAGTAGTGTCACACTTCCTGTCACGTGGTTCAAGGGATCTGTGGCTTTCCCTCGAGGCTTTCCCTCGAGGCTTTCCCACGAGGCTTTCCCACAGGGCTGTGCCAAGTGCCACCTTGGTGTGAGTCGATCCTCGGCGTGAAAGACGAGCCGGTGAAGGGAAAAGAGGTTCCTCTGGAATGGACTGAGACTTCTGGGGGTCTCTTGGAATGGTGGCACGACCTTGAAGTTCCTCTCGCCGTTCCTGTTGAGAGGGCCTCCTCTTGAGATGCGACAGGAACGCCGGGAATTCTTTCCCGAAGAAGCAGGGAATGGATCCCTCACCTCGAGCTACGAGGCAGAAACGGGGCTCCTCTGGATGTGGGCGGGACCCTCGTGTTTCCTCTCGAGTGGAGACGGGTATGTCGGGGAACTTCTTGAGTTGCACCAAGGGTGTGAAGGACCCTTTCGACGTTCCAGAGGTGAGGTGTGATTAGCCCCGAGAAGCCTCTGTGGAAATGGGCCTCATCTCGCCAGCAGGGAAGAACATCCTGGATTTTCTCGAGTTGCGGCAGGTCTTCTCAATTTACGACGGGGACCTCAGGGACCCGCTCTGGTGGCCTCAGGAAGGGCCAGTCCCCATGCGAGTAGCTAGGGGCCATCTCTGGATTCCTCTCCGGTCGATGCCGGGGCCTAAGACCTTGTGTGGAGTCGGGTCTGGAACCTGAGGATTCCTCTACAGTGTTGACATGGATCTTGGGGTGCCTCTGAGTCTCCACATGGGAGTCAGGCCTCGTCTCGAGAGGGGGCATGCACGCGCCCTTCCCTCCCGAGCTGTAGCAGGAGGGTCACGCTTCCTGTCACGTGGATCAAGGGATCTGTGGCTTTCCCTCGAGGGTTTCCCTCGAGGCTTTCCCACGAGGCTTTCCCACAGGGCTGTGACAAGTGCCACCTTGGTGTGAGTCGATCCTCGGCGTGAAAGACGAGCCGGTGAAGGGACAAGAGGTTCCTCTGGAATGGACTGAGATATCTGGGGGACTCTTCAAATGGTGGCACGACCCTGGAGTTCCTCTCGCTGTTCCTGTTGAGAGGGCCTCCTCTTGAGATGCGACGGGAACGCCGGGAATTCTTTCCCGAAGAAGCAGGGAAAGGATCCCTCACCTCGAGCTACCAGGCGGAAACGGGGCTTCTCTGGATGTGGGCGGGACCCACGTGTTTCCTCTCGAGTGGAGATGGGTATGTCGGGGAACTTCTTGAGTTGCACCAAGGGTGTGAAGGACCCTTTCGACGTTCCAGAGGTGAGGTGTGATTAGCCCCGAGAAGCCTCTGCGGAAATGGGCCTCATCTCCTCTGCAGGGGAGAACCTCCTGGATATTCTCGTGTTGCGGCAGGACTTCTCGAGTTACGACGGGGACTTCAGGGACCCGCTCTGGTGCCCTCGGGAAGGGCCAGTCCCCATGCGATTTGCTAGGGGCCATCTCGGGATTCCTCTCCCGTCGATGCCGGGGCCTAAGACCTTGTGTGGAGTCCGGGCCGGAACCTGAGCATTCCTCTCCAGTGTTGACATGGATCTTGGGGTGCCTCTGAGTCTCCCCAGGGGAGTCAGGCCTCGTCTCGAGTGGGGGTATGCACGTTTGCTATCCTCCCGCGCTGCAGCAGTAGTGTCACACTTCCTGTCACGTGGTTCAAGGGATCTGTGGCTTTCCCTCGAGGCTTTCCCTCGAGGCTTTCCCACGAGGCTTTCCCACAGGGCTGTGCCAAGTGCCACCTTGGTGTGAGTCGATCCTCGGCGTGAAAGACGAGCCGGTGAAGGGAAAAGAGGTTCCTCTGGAATGGACTGAGACTTCTGGGGGTCTCTTGGAATGGTGGCACGACCTTGAAGTTCCTCTCGCCGTTCCTGTTGAGAGGGCCTCCTCTTGAGATGCGACAGGAACGCCGGGAATTCTTTCCCGAAGAAGCAGGGAATGGATCCCTCACCTCGAGCTACGAGGCAGAAACGGGGCTCCTCTGGATGTGGGCGGGACCCTCGTGTTTCCTCTCGAGTGGAGACGGGTATGTCGGGGAACTTCTTGAGTTGCACCAAGGGTGTGAAGGACCCTTTCGACGTTCCAGAGGTGAGGTGTGATTAGCCCCGAGAAGCCTCTGTGGAAATGGGCCTCATCTCGCCAGCAGGGAAGAACATCCTGGATTTTCTCGAGTTGCGGCAGGTCTTCTCAATTTACGACGGGGACCTCAGGGACCCGCTCTGGTGGCCTCAGGAAGGGCCAGTCCCCATGCGAGTAGCTAGGGGCCATCTCTGGATTCCTCTCCCGTCGATGCCGGGGCCTAAGACCTTGTGTGGAGTCGGGTCTGGAACCTGAGGATTCCTCTACAGTGTTGACATGGATCTTGGGGTGCCTCTGAGTCTCCACATGGGAGTCAGGCCTCGTCTCGAGAGGGGGCATGCACGCGCCCTTCCCTCCCGAGCTGTAGCAGGAGGGTCACGCTTCCTGTCACGTGGATCAAGGGATCTGTGGCTTTCCCTCGAGGGTTTCCCTCGAGGCTTTCCCACGAGGCTTTCCCACAGGGCTGTGACAAGTGCCACCTTGGTGTGAGTCGATCCTCGGCGTGAAAGACGAGCCGGTGAAGGGACAAGAGGTTCCTCTGGAATGGACTGAGATATCTGGGGGACTCTTCAAATGGTGGCACGACCCTGGAGTTCCTCTCGCTGTTCCTGTTGAGAGGGCCTCCTCTTGAGATGCGACGGGAACGCCGGGAATTCTTTCCCGAAGAAGCAGGGAAAGGATCCCTCACCTCGAGCTACCAGGCGGAAACGGGGCTTCTCTGGATGTGGGCGGGACCCACGTGTTTCCTCTCGAGTGGAGATGGGTATGTCGGGGAACTTCTTGAGTTGCACCAAGGGTGTGAAGGACCCTTTCGACGTTCCAGAGGTGAGGTGTGATTAGCCCCGAGAAGCCTCTGCGGAAATGGGCCTCATCTCCTCTGCAGGGGAGAACCTCCTGGATATTCTCGTGTTGCGGCAGGACTTCTCGAGTTACGACGGGGACTTCAGGGACCCGCTCTGGTGCCCTCGGGAAGGGCCAGTCCCCATGCGATTTGCTAGGGGCCATCTCGGGATTCCTCTCCCGTCGATGCCGGGGCCTAAGACCTTGTGTGGAGTCCGGGCCGGAACCTGAGCATTCCTCTCCAGTGTTGACATGGATCTTGGGGTGCCTCTGAGTCTCCCCAGGGGAGTCAGGCCTCGTCTCGAGTGGGGGTATGCACGTTTGCTATCCTCCCGCGCTGCAGCAGTAGTGTCACACTTCCTGTCACGTGGTTCAAGGGATCTGTGGCTTTCCCTCGAGGCTTTCCCTCGAGGCTTTCCCACGAGGCTTTCCCACAGGGCTGTGCCAAGTGCCACCTTGGTGTGAGTCGATCCTCGGCGTGAAAGACGAGCCGGTGAAGGGAAAAGAGGTTCCTCTGGAATGGACTGAGACTTCTGGGGGTCTCTTGGAATGGTGGCACGACCTTGAAGTTCCTCTCGCCGTTCCTGTTGAGAGGGCCTCCTCTTGAGATGCGACAGGAACGCCGGGAATTCTTTCCCGAAGAAGCAGGGAATGGATCCCTCACCGCGAGCTACGAGGCAGAAACGGGGCTCCTCTGGATGTGGGCGGGACCCTCGTGTTTCCTCTCGAGTGGAGACGGGTATGTCGGGGAACTTCTTGAGTTGCACCAAGGGTGTGAAGGACCCTTTCGACGTTCCAGAGGTGAGGTGTGATTAGCCCCGAGAAGCCTCTGTGGAAATGGGCCTCATCTCGCCAGCAGGGAAGAACATCCTGGATTTTCTCGAGTTGCGGCAGGTCTTCTCAATTTACGACGGGGACCTCAGGGACCCGCTCTGGTGGCCTCAGGAAGGGCCAGTCCCCATGCGAGTAGCTAGGGGCCATCTCTGGATTCCTCTCCCGTCGATGCCGGGGCCTAAGACCTTGTGTGGAGTCGGGTCTGGAACCTGAGGATTCCTCTACAGTGTTGACATGGATCTTGGGGTGCCTCTGAGTCTCCACATGGGAGTCAGGCCTCGTCTCGATAGGGGTCATGCACGCGCCCTTCCCTCCCGAGCTGTAGCAGGAGGGTCACGCTTCCTGTCACGTGGATCAAGGGATCTGTGGCTTTCCCTCGAGGGTTTCCCTCGAGGCTTTCCCACGAGGCTTTCCCACAGGGCTGTGACAAGTGCCACCTTGGTGTGAGTCGATCCTCGGCGTGAAAGACGAGCCGGTGAAGGGACAAGAGGTTCCTCTGGAATGGACTGAGATATCTGGGGGACTCTTCGAATGGTGGCACGACCCTGGAGTTCCTCTCGCTGTTCCTGTTGAGAGGGCCTCCTCTTGAGATGCGACGGGAACGCCGGGAATTCTTTCCCGAAGAAGCAGGGAAAGGATCCCTCACCTCGAGCTACCAGGCGGAAACGGGGCTTCTCTGGATGTTGGCGGGACCCACGTGTTTCCTCTCGAGTGGAGATGGGTATGTCGGGGAACTTCTTGAGTTGCACCAAGGGTGTGAAGGACCCTTTCGACGTTCCAGAGGTGAGGTGTGATTAGCCCCGAGAAGCCTCTGCGGAAATGGGCCTCATCTCCTCTGCAGGGGAGAACCTCCTGGATATTCTCGTGTTGCGGCAGGACTTCTCGAGTTACGACGGGGACTTCAGGGACCCGCTCTGGTGCCCTCAGGAAGGGCCAGTCCCGATGCGATTTGCTAGGGGCCAACTCGGGATTCCTCTCCCGTCGATGCCGGGGCCTAAGACCTTGTGTGGAGTCCGGGCCGGAACCTGAGCATTCCTCTCCAGTGTTGACATGGATCTTGGGGTGCCTCTGAGTCTCCCCAGGGGAGTCAGGCCTCGTCTCGAGTGGGGGTATGCACGTTTGCTATCCTCCCGCGCTGCAGCAGTAGTGTCACACTTCCTGTCACGTGGTTCAAGGGATCTGTGGCTTTCCCTCGAGGCTTTCCCTCGAGGCTTTCCCACGAGGCTTTCCCACAGGGCTGTGCCAAGTGCCACCTTGGTGTGAGTCGATCCTCGGCGTGAAAGACGAGCCGGTGAAGGGAAAAGAGGTTCCTCTGGAATGGATTGAGAAATCTGGGGGACTCTTGGAATGGTGGCACGACTCTGGAGTTCCTCTCGCCGTTCCTGTTGAGAGGGCCTCCTCTTGAGATGCGACGGGAACGTCGGGAATTCTTTCCCGACGAAGCAGGGAAAGGATCCCTCACCTCGAGCTACGAGGCAGAAACGGGGCTCCTCTGGATGTGGGCGGGACCCTCGTGTTACCACTCGAGTGGAGACGGGTATGTCGGGGAACTTCTTGAGTTGCACCAAGGGTGTGAAGGACCCTTTCGACGTTCCAGAGGTGAGGTGTGATTAGCCCCGAGAAGCCTCTGCGGAAATGGGCCTCATCTCCACTGGAGGGGAGAACCTCCTGGATTTTCTCGAGTTGCGGCAGGTCTTCTCGAGTTACGACGGGGACCTCAGGGACCCGCTCTGGTGGCCTCAGGAAAGGCCAGTCCCCATGCGAGTTGCTAGGAGTCATCTCGGGATTCCTCTCCTGTCGATGCCGGGGCCTAAGGCCTTGTGTGGAGTCGGGGCCGGAACCTGAGCATTCCTCTCCAGTGTTGACATGGATCTTGGGGTGCCTCTGAGTCTCCCCAGGGGAGTCAGGCCTCGTCTCGAGTGGGGGCATGCACGTCCGCTTCCCTCCTGAGCTGCAGCAGTAGGGTCACGCTTCCTCTCACGTGGATCAAGGGATCTGTGGCTTTCCCTCGAGGCTTTCCCTCGAGGCTTTCCCTCGAGGCTTTCCCACGAGGCTTTCCCACGGGGCTGTGCCAATTGCCACCTTGGTGTGAGTCGATCCTCGGCGTGAAAGACGAGCCGGTGAAGGGAAAAGAGGTTCCTGTGGAATGGACTGAGACATCTGGGGGACTCTTGGAATGGTGGCAGGACCCTGGAGTTCCTCTCGCCGTTCCTGTTGAGAGGGCCTCCTCTTGAGATGCGACGGGAACGCCCAGAATTCTTTCCCGATGAAGCAGGGAAAGGATCCCTCACCTCGAGCTACGAGGCGGAAACGGGGCTCCTCTGGATGTGGGCGGGACCGTCGTGTTTCCTCTCGAGCGGAGAAGGGTATGTCGGGGAACTTCTTGAGTTGCACCAAGGGTGTGAAGGACACTTTCGACGTTCCAGAGATGAGGTGTGATTAGCCCCGAGAAGCCTCTGCGGAAATGGGCCTCATCTCCCCTGCAGGGGAGAACATCCTGGATATTCTCGAGTTGAGGCAGGTCTTCACAAGTGACGACGGGGACCTCAGGGACCCGCTCTGGTGGCCTCAGCAAGGGCCAGTCCCCATGCGAGTTGCTCGGGGCCATCTCGGGATAACTCTCCAGTCGATGCCAGGGCCTAAGGCAGTGTGTGGGTCGGGGCCCAAACCTGAGCATTCCTCTCCAGTGATGACATGGATCTTGGGGTGCCTCTGAGTCTCCCCAGGGGAGTCAGGCTTCGTCTCGAGTGGGGGCATGCACGTGCGCTTTCCTCCCGTGCTGCAGCAGTAGGGTCATGCTTCCTGTCACGTGGATCAATTGATCTGTGGCTTTCCATCGAGGCTTTCCCTCGAGGCTTTCCCACGAGGATTTCCCACACGGCTGTGCCAAGTGGCACCTTGGTGTGAGTCGATCCTCGGCGTGAAAGACGAGCCGGTGAAGGGAAAAGAGGTTCCTCTGGAATGGACTGAGACATCTGGGGGACTCTTGGAATGGTGGCACGACCCTGGAGTTCCTCTCACCGTTCCTGTTGAGAAGGCCTCCTCTTGAGATGCGACGGGAACGCCGGGAATTCCTTCCCGACGAAGCACGGAAAGGATCCGTCACCTCGAGCTAGGAGGCGGAAACGGGGCTCCTCTGGATGTGGGCGGGACCCTCGTGTTTCCCTCGAGTGGAGACGGGTATGTCGGGGAACTTCTTGAGTTGCACCAAGGGTGTGAAGGACCCTTTCGACGTTCCAGAGGTGAGGTGTGATTAGCCCCGAGAAGCCTCTGCGGAAATGGGCCTCATCTCGCCTGCAGGGGAGAACCTCCTGGATATTCTCGAGTTGCGGCAGGTCTTCTCGAGTTACGACGGGGACCTCAGGGACCCATTCTGGTGGCCTCAGGAAGGGCCAGTCCCCATGCGTGTTGCTAGGGGCCATCTCGGGATTCCTCTCCCATCGATGCCGGGGCCTAAGACCTTGTGTGGAGTCGGGGCCGGAACCTGAGGATTCCTCTCCAGGTTTGACATGGATCTTGGGGTGCCTCTGAGTCGCCCCAGGGGAGTCAGGCCTCGTCTCGAGTGGGGGCATGCACGTGCGATTCCCTCCCGAGCTGCAGCAGTAGGGTCACGCTTCCTGTCACGTGGATCAATAGATCTGTGGCTTTCCTTCGAGGCCTTCCCACGAGGCTTTCCCACAGGGCTGTGCCAAGTGACACCTTGGTGTGAGTCGATCCTCGGCATGAAAGACGAGCAGGTGAAGGGAAAAGAGGTTCCTCTGGAATGGACAGAGACATCTGGGGGACTCTTGGAACGGTGGCAGGACCCTGGAGTTCCTCTCGCCATTCCTCTTCAGGGGGCCTCCTCTTGAGATGCGACGGGAACGCTGGGAATTCTTTCCCGACGAAGCAGGGAAAGGATCCCTCACCTCGAGCTACGAGGCGGAAACGGGGCTCCTCTGGATGTGGGCGGGACCGTCGTGTTTCCTCTCGAGTGGAGACGGGTATGTCGGGAAACTTCTTGAGTTGCACCAAGGGTGGGAAGGACCCTTTCGTCGTTCCAGAGGTGAGGTGTGATTCGCCCCGGAAGCCTCTGCGGAAATGGGCCTCATCTCGCCTGCAGGGGAGAACCTCCTGGATATTCTCGAGTTGCGACAGGACTTCTCGAGTTATGATGGGGACCTCAGGGACCCGCTCTGGTGGCCTCAGGAAGGGCCAGTCCCCATGCGTGTTGCTAGGGGCCATCTCGGGATTCCTCTCCCGTCGATGCCGGGGCCTTAAACCTTGTGTGGAGTCGGGGCCGGAACCTGAGGATTCCTTTCCATTGTTGACATGGATATTGGGGTGCCTCTGAGTCTCCCCAGGGGAGTCAGGCTTCGTCTCGAGTGGGGGCATGCAGGTGCGCTTTCCTCCCGTGCTGCAGCAGTAGGGTCACGCTTCCTGTCACGTGGATCAATTGATCTGTGGTTTTCCCTCGAGGCTTTCCCACGAGGCTTTCCCACAGGGCTGTTCCAAGTGCCACCTTGGTGTGAGTCGATCCTCGGCGTGAAAGACGAGCCGGTGAAGGGAAAAGAGGTTCCTCAGGAATGGACTGAGACATCTGGGGGACTCTTGGAATGGTGGCACGACCCTGGAGTTCCTCTCGCCTTTCCTGTTGAGAAGGCTTCCTCTTGAGATGTGACGGGAACGCCGGGAATTCCTTCCCGACGAAGCACGGAAAGGATCCGTCACCTCGAGCTAGGAGGCGGAAACGGGGCTCCTCTGGATGTGGGCGGGACCCTCGTGTTTCCTCTCGAGTGGAGACGGGTATGTCGGGGAACTTCTTGAGTTGCACCAAGGGTGTGAAGGACCCTTTCGACGTTCCAGAGGTGAGGTGTGATTAGCCCCGAGAAGCCTCTGCGGAAATGGGCCTCCTCTCCCATGGAGGGGAGAACCTCCTGGATATTCTCGAGTTGCGGCAGGTCTTCTCGAGTTACGACGGGGACCTCAGGGACCCGCTCTGGTGGCCTCAGGAAGGGCCAGTCCCCATACGCGTGGCTACGGGCCATCTCGGGAATCCTCTCCCATCGATGCCGGGGCCTAAGACCTTGTGTGGAGTCGGGGCCGGAGCCTGAGGATTCCTCTCCAGTGTTGACATAGATCTTGGGGTGCCTCTGAGTCTCACCAGGGGAGTCAGGCCTCGTCTCGTGTGGTGGCATGCACGTGCGCTTCCCTCCCGAGCTGCAGCAGTAGGGTCACGCTTCCTGTCACGTGGATCAATTGATCTGTGGCTTTCCCTCGAGGCTTTCCCTCGAGGTTTCCCACCAGGCTTTCCCACAGGGCTGTGCCAAGTGCCACCTTGGTGTGAGTCGATCCTCGGCGTGAAAGAAGAGCCGGTGAAGGGAAAAGAGTTTCCTCTGGAATGGACTGAGACATCTGGTGGACTCTTGGAATGGTGGCATGACCCTGGAGTTCCTCTCGCCGTTCCTGTTGAGAGGGCCTCCTCTTGAGATGCGACGGGAACCCCGGGAATTCTTTCCCGACGAAGCAGGGAAAGGATCCGACACCTCGAGCTACGAGGCAGAAACGGGGCTTCTATGGATGTGGGCGGGACCTCGTGTATCCTCTCGAGTGGATACGGGTATGTCGGGGAACTTCTTGTGTTGCACCAAGGGTGTGAAGGACCCTTTCGACGTTCCAGAGGTGAGGTGTGATTAGCCCCGAGAAGCCTCTGCGGAAATGGGCCTCTTCTCGCCTGCAGTGGAGAACCTCCTGGATGTTCTCGAGTTGCGGCAGGTCTTCTCGAGTTACGACGGGGACCTCAGGGACCCGCTCTGGTGGCCTGAGGAAGGGCCAGTCCCCATGCGAGTTGCTAGGGGCCATCTCGGGATTCCTCTCCCTTCGATGCCGGGGCCTAAGTCCTTGTGTGGAGTCGGGGCCGGAACCTGAGGATTCCTCTCCAGTCTTGACATGGACTTTGGGGTGCCTCTGAGTTTCCCCAGGGGAGTCAGGCCTCGTCTCGAGTGGGGGCATGCACGTGCACTTCCCTCCCGAGCTGCAGCAGTAGGGTCACTCTTCCTGTCACATGGATTAAGGGATCTGTGGCTTTCCCTCGAGGCTTTCCCTCGAGGCTTTCCCACGAGGCTTTCCCACAGGTCTGTGCCAAGTGCCACCTTGGTGTGAGTCGATTCTCTGCGTGAAAGAGGAGCCGGTGAATGGAAAAGAGGTTCCTCTTTAATGGACTGAGACATCTGGGGGACTCTTGGAATGGTGGCACGACCCTGGAGTTCCTCTCGCCCTTCCTGTTGAGAGGCCCTCCTCTTGAGATTTGACGGGAACCCCGGGAACTCTTTCCCGACGAAGCAGGGAAAGGATCCCTCACCTCGAGCTAGGAGGCGGAAACGGGGCTACTCTGGATGTGGGCGGGACCGTCGTGTTTCCTCTCGAGTGGAGATAGGTATGTCGGGGAACCTCTTGAGTTGCACCAAGGGTGGGAAGGACCCTTTCGACGTTCCAGAGGTGAGGTGTGATTACCCCGAGAAGCCTCTGCGGAAATGGTCCTCATCTCGCCTGGAGGGGAGAACCTCCTGGATTTTCTCGAGTTGCGGCAGGTCTTCTCGAGTTACGGCGGGGAGCTCAGGGACCCGCTCTGGTGGCCTCAGGAAAGGCCAGTCCCCATGCGAGTTGCTAGGACCCCTCTCGGGATGCCTCTCCCGCCGATGCTGCGGCCTAAGACCTTGTGTGGAGTCGGGGCCGGAACCTGAGGATTCCTCTCCAGTGTTGCCAAGGATCTTGCGGTGCCTCTGAGTCTCCCCAGGGGAGTCAGGCCTCGTCTCGAGTGGGGGCATGCACGTGCGCTTTCCTCCCGAGCTGCAGCAGTAGTGTCACGCTTCCTGTCACGTGGATCAAGGAATCTGTGGCTTTCCCTCGAGGCTGTCCCTCGAGGCTTTCCCACGAGGCTTTCCCACAGGGCTGTGCCACGTGCCACCTTGGTGTGAGTCGATCCTCGGTGTGAAAGACGAGCCGGTGAAGGGAAAAGAGGTTCCTCTGGAATGGACTGAGACATCTGGGGGACTCTTGGAATGGTGTCACGACCCTGGAGTTCCTCTCGTCGTTTCTGTTGAGAGGGCCCCCTCTTGAGATGCGACGGGAACGCCGGGAATTCTTTCCCGATGAAGCAGGGTAAGGATCCGTCACCTCGAGTACGAGGCGGAAACGGGGCTCCTCTGGATGTGGGCGGGACCCTCGTGTTTCGTCTCGAGTGGAGACGGGTAGGTCGGGGAACTTCTTGAGTTGCACCAAGGGTGTGAAGGACCCTATCGAAGTTCCAGAGGTGAGGTGTGATTAGCCCCGAGAAGCCTCTGCAGAAATGGGCCTCCTCTCGCCTGGAGGGGAGAACCTCCTCGATTTTCTCGAGTTGCGGCAGGTCTTCTCGAGTTACGACGGGGACCTCAGGAACCCGCTCTGGTGGCCTCAGGAAGGGCCAGTCCCCATGCGAGTTGCTAGGGGCCATCTCGGGATGCCTCTCCCATCGATTCCGGTGCCTAAGACCTTGTGTGGAGTCGGGGCCGGAACCTGAGGATTCGTCTCCAGTGTTGCCATGGATCTTGGGGTGCTTCTGAGTCTCCCCAGGGGAGTCAGGCCTCGTCTCGAGTGGGGGCATGCACGTGCGCTTTCCTCCCGAGCTGCAGCAGTAGTGTCACGCTTCCTGTCACGTGGATCAAGGGATCTGTGGCTTTCCCTCGAGGCTTTCCATCGAGGCTGTCCCACGAGGCTTTCTCACACGGCAGTGCCACGTGCGACCTTGGTGTGAGTCGATCCTCGGCGTGAAAGACGAGCCGGTGAAGAGAAAAGAGGTTCCTCTGGAATGGACTGAGATATTTCGGGGACTCCTGGAATGGTGGCACCACCCTGGAGTTCCTCTCGCCGTTCCTGTTGAGAGGGCCTCCTCTTGAGATGCGACGGGAACGCCGGGAACTCTTTCCCGACGAAGCAGGGAAAGGATCCCTCATCTCGAGCTACGAGGCGGAAACGGGGCTCCTCTGGATGTGGGCGGGACCCTCGTGTTTCCTTTCGAGCGGAGAAGGGTATGTCGGGGAACTTCTTGAGTTGCACCAAGGGTGTGAAGGACACTTTCGACGTTCCAGAGGTGAGGTGTGATCAGCCTCGAGACGCCTCAGCGGAAATGGGCCTCATCTCACCTGGAGGGGACAACTTCCTGGACTTTCTCGAGTTGCGGCAGGTCTTCTCGAGATACGACAGGGACCTCAGGGACCCGCTCTGGTGGCCTCAGGAAAGGCCAGTCCCCGGGCGAGTTGCTAGGGGCCCTCTCGGGAATCCTCTCCCGTCCATACCGGGGCCTCAGTCCTTGTGTGGAGTCGGTTGCCGGAACCTGAGGATTCCTCTCCAGTGTTGCCATGGATCTTGGAGTTCTTCTGAGTCTCCCCAGGGGAGTCAGGCCTCGTCTCGAGTGGGGGCATGCACGTGCGCTTTCCTCCCGAGCTGCAAAAGTAGTGTCACGCTCCCTGTCACGTGGATCAAGGGATCTGTGGCTTTCCCTCGAGGCTGTCCCTCGAGGCTTTCCCACGAGGCTTTCCCACAGGGCTGTGCCACGTGCCACCTTGGTGTGAGTCGATCCTCGGCGTGAAAGATGAGCCGGTGTAGGGAAAAGAGGTTCCTCTGGTATGGACTGAGACATCTGGGGGACTCTTGGAATGGTGGCACGACCCTGGAGTTCCTCTCGCCGTTCCTGTTGAGAGGGCCTCCTCTTGAGATGCGACGGGAACGCCCAGAATTCTTTCCCGATGAAGCAGGGAAAGGATCCCTCACCTCGAGCTACGAGGCGGAAACGGGGCTCCTCTGGATGTGGGCGGGACCGTCGTGTTTCCTCTCGAGCGGAGAAGGGTATGTCGGGGAACTTCTTGAGTTGCACCAAGGGTGTGAAGGACACTTTCGACGTTCCAGAGATGAGGTGTGATTAGCCCCGAGAAGCCTCTGCGGAAATGGGCCTCATCTCCCCTGCAGGGGAGAACATCCTGGATATTCTCGAGTTGCGGCAGGTCTTCACAAGTGACGACGGGGACCTCAGGGACCCGCTCTGGTGGCCTCAGCAAGGGCCAGTCCCCATGCGAGTTGCTCGGGGCCATCTCGGGATAACTCTCCAGTCGATGCCGGGGCCTAAGGCAGTGTGTGGGTCGGGGCCCAAACCTGAGCATTCCTCTCCAGTGATGACATGGATCTTGGGGTGCCTCTGAGTCTCCCCAGGGGAGTCAGGCTTCGTCTCGAGTGGGGGCATGCACGTGCGCTTTCCTCCCGTGCTGCAGCAGTAGGGTCATGCTTCCTGTCACGTGGATCAATTGATCTGTGGCTTTCCATCGAGGCTTTCCCTCGAGGCTTTCCCACGAGGATTTCCCACACGGCTGTGCCAAGTGGCACCTTGGTGTGAGTCGATCCTCGGCGTGAAAGACGAGCCGGTGAAGGGAAAAGAGGTTCCTCTGGAATGGACTGAGACATCTGGGGGACTCTTGGAATGGTGGCACGACCCTGGAGTTCCTCTCACCGTTCCTGTTGAGAAGGCCTCTTCTTGAGATGCGACGGGAACGCCGGGAATTCCTTCCCGACGAAGCACGGAAAGGATCCGTCACCTCGAGCTAGGAGGCGGAAACGGGGCTCCTCTGGATGTGGGCGGGACCCTCGTGTTTCCTCTCGAGTGGAGACGGGTATGTCGGGGAACTTCTTGAGTTGCACCAAGGGTGTGAAGGACCCTTTCGACGTTCCAGAGGTGAGGTGTGATTAGCCCCGAGAAGCCTCTGCGGAAATGGGCCTCATCTCGCCTGCAGGGGAGAACCTCCTGGATATTCTCGAGTTGCGGCAGGTCTTCTCGAGTTACGACGGGGACCTCAGGGACCCATTCTGGTGGCCTCAGGAAGGGCCAGTCCCCATGCGTGTTGCTAGGGGCCATCTCGGGATTCCTCTCCCATCGATGCCGGGGCCTAAGACCTTGTGTGGAGTCGGGGCCGGAACCTGAGGATTCCTCTCCAGGTTTGACATGGATCTTGGGGTGCCTCTGAGTCGCCCCAGGGGAGTCAGGCCTCGTCTCGAGTGGGGGCATGCACGTGCGATTCCCTCCCGAGCTGCAGCAGTAGGGTCACGCTTCCTGTCACGTGGATCAAGAGATCTGTGGCTTTCCTTCGAGGCCTTCCCACGAGGCTTTCCCACAGGGCTGTGCCAAGTGACACCTTGGTGTGAGTCGATCCTCGGCATGAAAGACGAGCAGGTGAAGGGAAAAGAGGTTCCTCTGGAATGGACAGAGACATCTGGGGGACTCTTGGAACGGTGGCAGGACCCAGGAGTTCCTCTCGCCATTCCTCTTCAGGGGTCCTCCTCTTGAGATGCGACGGGAACGCTGGGAATTCTTTCCCGACGAAGCAGGGAAAGGATCCCTCACCTCGAGCTACGAGGCGGAAACGGGGCTCCTCTGGATGTGGGCGGGACCGTCGTGTTTCCTCTCGAGTGGAGACGGGTATGTCGGGAAACTTCTTGAGTTGCACCAAGGGTGGGAAGGACCCTTTCGTCGTTCCAGAGGTGAGGTGTGATTCGCCCCGGAAGCCTCTGCGGAAATGGGCCTCATCTCGCCTGCAGGGGAGAACCTCCTGGATATTCTCGAGTTGCGACAGGACTTCTCGAGTTATGATGGGGACCTCAGGGACCCGCTCTGGTGGCCTCAGGAAGGGCCAGTCCCCATGCGTGTTGCTAGGGGCCATCTCGGGATTCCTCTCCCGTCGATGCCGGGGCCTTAAACCTTGTGTGGAGTCGGGGCCGGAACCTGAGGATTACTTTCCATTGTTGACATGGATATTGGGGTGCATCTGAGTCTCCCCAGGGGAGTCAGGCTTCGTCTCGAGTGGGGGCATGCACGTGCGCTTTCCTCCCGTGCTGCAGCAGTAGGGTCACGCTTCCTGTCACGTGGATCAATTGATCTGTGGTTTTCCCTCGAGGCTTTCCCACGAGGCTTTCCCACAGGGCTGTTCCAAGTGCCACCTTGGTGTGAGTCGATCCTCGGCGTGAAAGACGAGCCGGTGAAGGGAAAAGAGGTTCCTCAGGAATGGACTGAGACATCTGGGGGACTCTTGGAATGGTGGCACGACCCTGGAGTTCCTCTCGCCTTTCCTGTTGAGAAGGCTTCCTCTTGAGATGTGACGGGAACGCCGGGAATTCCTTCCCGACGAAGCACGGAAAGGATCCGTCACCTCGAGCTAGGAGGCGGAAACGGGGCTCCTCTGGATGTGGGCGGGACCCTCGTGTTTCCTCTCGAGTGGAGACGGGTATGTCGGGGAACTTCTTGAGTTGCACCAAGGGTGTGAAGGACCCTTTCGACGTTCCAGAGGTGAGGTGTGATTAGCCCCGAGAAGCCTCTGCGGAAATGGGCCTCCTCTCCCATGGAGGGGAGAACCTCCTGGATATTCTCGAGTTGCGGCAGGTCTTCTCGAGTTACGACGGGGACCTCAGGGACCCGCTCTGGTGGCCTCAGGAAGGGCCAGTCCCCATACGCGTGGCTACGGGCCATCTCGGGAATCCTCTCCCATCGACGCCGGGGCCTAAGACCTTGTGTGGAGTCGGTGCCGGAGCCTGAGGTTTCCTCTCCAGTGTTGACATAGATCTTGGGGTGCCTCTGAGTCTCACCAGGGGAGTCAGGCCTCGTCTCGTGTGGTGGCATGCACGTGCGCTTCCCTCCCGAGCTGCAGCAGTAGGGTCACGCTTCCTGTCACGTGGATCAATTGATCTGTGGCTTTCCCTCGAGGCTTTCCCTCGAGGTTTCCCACCAGGCTTTCCCACAGGGCTGTGCCAAGTGCCACCTTGGTGTGAGTCGATCCTCGGCGTGAAAGAAGAGCCGGTGAAGGGAAAAGAGGTTCCTCTGGAATGGACTGAGATATCTGGTGGACTCTTGGAATGGTGGCATGACCCTGGAGTTCCTCTCGCCGTTCCTGTTGAGAGGGCCTCCTCTTGAGATGCGACGGGAACCCCGGGAATTCTTTCCCGACGAAGCAGGGAAAGGATCCGACACCTCGAGCTACGAGGCAGAAACGGGGCTTCTATGGATGTGGGCGGGACCTCGTGTATCCTCTCGAGTGGATACGGGTATGTCGGGGAACTTCTTGTGTTGCACCAAGGGTGTGAAGGACCCTTTCGACGTTCCAGAGGTGAGGTGTGATTAGCCCTGAGAAGCCTCTGCGGAAATGGGCCTCTTCTCGCCTGCAGTGGAGAACCTCCTGGATGTTCTCGAGTTGCGGCAGGTCTTCTCGAGTTACGACGGGGACCTCAGGGACCCGCTCTGGTGGCCTGAGGAAGGGCCAGTCCCCATGCGAGTTGCTAGGGGCCATCTCGGGATTCCTCTCCCTTCGATGCCGGGGCCTAAGTCCTTGTGTGGAGTCGGGGCCGGAACCTGAGGATTCCTCTCCAGTCTTGACATGGACTTTGGGGTGCCTCTGAGTTTCCCCAGGGGAGTCAGGCCTCATCTCGAGTGGGGGCATGCACGTGCACTTCCCTCCCGAGCTGCAGCAGTAGGGTCACGCTTCCTGTCACATGGATTAAGGGATCTGTGGCTTTCCCTCGAGGCTTTCCCTCGAGGCTTTCCCACGAGGCTTTCCCACAGGTCTGTGCCAAGTGCCACCTTGGTGTGAGTCGATTCTCTGCGTGAAAGAGGAGCCGGTGAATGGAAAAGAGGTTCCTCTTTAATGGACTGAGACATCTGGGGGACTCTTGGAATGGTGGCACGACCCTGGAGTTCCTCTCGCCCTTCCTGTTGAGAGGCCCTCCTCTTGAGATTTGACGGGAACCCCGGGAATTCTTTCCCGACGAAGCAGGGAAAGGATCCCTCACCTCGAGCTAGGAGGCGGAAACGGGGCTACTCTGGATGTGGGCGGGACCGTCGTGTTTCCTCTCGAGTGGAGATAGGTATGTCGGGGAACCTCTTGAGTTGCACCAAGGGTGGGAAGGACCCTTTCGACGTTCCAGAGGTGAGGTGTGATTACCCAGAGAAGCCTCTGCGGAAATGGTCCTCATCTCGCCTGGAGGGGAGAACCTCCTGGATTTTCTCGAGTTGCGGCAGGTCTTCTCGAGTTACGGCGGGGAGCTCAGGGACCCGCTCTGGTGGCCTCAGGAAAGGCCAGTCCCCATGCGAGTTGCTAGGACCCCTCTCGGGATGCCTCTCCCGTCCATGCCGGGGCCTCAGTCCTTGTGTGGAGTCGGGGCCGGAACCTGAGGATTCCTCTGCAGTGTTGCCAAGGATCTTGCGGTGCCTCTGAGTCTCCCCAGGGGAGTCAGGCCTCGTCTCGAGTGGGGGCATGCACGTGCGCTTTCCTCCCGAGCTGCAGCAGTAGTGTCACGCTTCCTGTCACGTGGATCAAGGAATCTGTGGCTTTCCCTCGAGGCTGTCCCTCGAGGCTTTACCGCGAGGCTTTCCCACAGGGCTGTGCCACGTGCCACCTTGGTGTGAGTCGATCCTCGGTGTGAAAGACGAGCCGGGGAAGGGAAAAGAGGTTCCTCTGGAATGGACTGAGACATCTGGGGGACTCTTGGAATGGTGGCACGACCCTGGAGTTCCTCTCGTCGTTTCTGTTGAGAGGGCCCCCTCTTGAGATGCGACGGGAACGCCGGGAATTCTTTCCCGACAAAGCAGGGTAAGGATCCGTCACCTCGAGTACGAGGCGGAAACGGGGCTCCTCTGGATGTGGGCGGGACCCTCGTGTTTCGTCTCGAGTGGAGACGGGTAGGTCGGGGAACTTCTTGAGTTGCACCAAGGGTGTGAAGGACCCTATCGAAGTTCCAGAGGTGAGGTGTGATTAGCCCCGAGAAGCCTCTGCAGAAATGGGCCTCCTCTCGCCTGGAGGGGAGAACCTCCTCGATTTTCTCGAGTTGCGGCAGGTCTTCTCGAGTTACGACGGGGACCTCAGGAACCCGCTCTGGTGGCCTCAGGAAGGGCCAGTCCCCATGCGAGTTGCTAGGGGCCATCTCGGGATGCCTCTCCCATCGATTCCGGTGCCTAAGACCTTGTGTGGAGTCGGGGCCGGAACCTGAGGATTCGTCTCCAGTGTTGCCATGGATCTTGGGGTGCTTCTGAGTCTCCCCAGGGGAGTCAGGCCTCGTCTCGAGTGGGGGCATGCACGTGCGCTTTCCTCCCGAGCTGCAGCAGTAGTGTCACGCTTCCTGTCACGTGGATCAAGGGATCTGTGGCTTTCCCTCGAGGCTTTCCATCGAGGCTGTCCCACGAGGCTTTCTCACACGGCAGTGCCACGTGCGACCTTGGTGTGAGTCGATCCTCGGCGTGAAAGACGAGCCGGTGAAGAGAAAAGAGGTTCCTCTGGAATGGACTGAGATATTTCGGGGACTCCTGGAATGGTGGCACCACCCTGGAGTTCCTCTCGCCGTTCCTGTTGAGAGGGCCTCCTCTTGAGATGCGACGGGAACGCCGGGAACTCTTTCCCGACGAAGCAGGGAAAGGATCCCTCATCTCGAGCTACGAGGCGGAAACGGGGCTCCTCTGGATGTGGGCGGGACCCTCGTGTTTCCTTTCGAGCGGAGAAGGGTATGTCGGGGAACTTCTTGAGTTGCACCAAGGGTGTGAAGGACACTTTCGACGTTCCAGAGGTGAGGTGTGATCAGCCTCGAGACGCCTCAGCGGAAATGGGCCTCATCTCACCTGGAGGGGACAACCTCCTGGACTTTCTCGAGTTGCGGCAGGTCTTCTCGAGATACGACAGGGACCTCAGGGACCCGCTCTGGTGGCCTCAGGAAAGGCCAGTCCCCGGGCGAGTTGCTAGGGGCCCTCTCGGGAATCCTCTCCCGTCCATACCGGGGCCTCAGTCCTTGTGTGGAGTCGGGGCCGGAACCTGAGGATTCCTCTCCAGTGTTGCCATGGATCTTGGGGTGCTTCTGAGTCTCCCCAGGGGAGTCAGGCCTCGTCTCGAGTGGGGGCATGCACGTGCGCTTTCCTCCCGAGCTGCAAAAGTAGTGTCACGCTCCCTGTCACGTGGATCAAGGGATCTGTGGCTTTCCCTCGAGGCTGTCCCTCGAGGCTTTCCCACGAGGCTTTCCCACAGGGCTGTGCCACGTGCCACCTTGGTGTGAGTCGATCCTCGGCGTGAAAGATGAGCCGGTGTAGGGAAAAGAGGTTCCTCTGGTATGGACTGAGACATCTGGGGGACTCTTGGAATGGTGGCACGACCCTGGAGTTCCTCTCGCCGTTCCTGTTGAGAGGGCCTCCTCTTGAGATGCGACGGGAACGCCGGGAACTCTTTCCCGACGAAGCAGGGAAAGGATCCCTCATCTCGAGCTACGAGGCGGAAACGGGGCTCCTCTGGATGTGGGCGGGACCCTCGTGTTTCCTTCCGAGCGGAGAAGGGTATGTCGGGGAACTTCTTGAGTTGCACCAAGGGTGTGAAAGACACTTTCGACGTTCCAGAGGTGAGGTGTGATTAGCCCCGAGAAGCCTCTGCGGAAATGGGCCTCATCTCCCCTGCAGGGGAGAACATCCTGGATATTCTCGAGTTGCGGCAGGTCTTCACAAGTGACGACGGGGACCTCAGGGACCCGCTCTGGTGGCCTCAGTAAGGGCCAGTCCCCATGCGAGTTGCTCAGGGCCATCTCGGGATAACTCTCCAGTCGATGCCGGGCCCTAGGCAGTGTGTGGGTCGGGGCCCAAACCTGAGCATTCCTCTCCAGTGATGACATGGATCTTGGGGTGCCTCTGAGTCTCCCCAGGGGAGTCAGGCTTCGTCTCGAGTGGGGGCATGCACGTGCGCTTTCCTCCCGTGCTGCAGCAGTAGGGTCATGCTTCCTGTCACGTGGATCAATTGATCTGTGGCTTTCCATCGAGGCTTTCCCTCGAGGCTTTCCCACGAGGATTTCCCACAGGGCTGTGCCAAGTGGCACCTTGGTGTGAGTCGATCCTCGGCGTGAAAGACGAGCCGGTGAAGGGAAAAGAGGTTCCTCTGGAATGGACTGAGACATCTGGGGGACTCTTGGAATGGTGGCACGACCCTGGAGTTCCTCTCGCCGTTCCTGTTGAGAAGGCCTCCTCTTGAGATGCGACGGGAACGCCGGGAATTCCTTCCCGACGAAGCACGGAAAGGATCCGTCACCTCGAGCTAGGAGGCGGAAACGGGGCTCCTCTGGATGTGGGCGGGACTCTCGTGTTTCCTCTCGAGTGGAGACGGGTATGTCGGGGAACTTCTTGAGTTGCACCAAGGGTGTGAAGGACCCTTTCGACGTTCCAGAGGTGAGGTGTGATTAGCCCCGAGAAGCCTCTGCGGAAATGGGCCTCATCTCGCCTGCAGGGGAGAACCTCCTGGATATTCTCGAGTTGCGGCAGGTCTTCTCGAGTTACGACGGGGACCTCAGGGACCCATTCTGGTGGCCTCAGGAAGGGCCAGTCCCCATGCGCGTTGCTAGGGGCCATCTCGGGATTCCTCTCCCATCGATGCCGGGGCCTAAGACCTTGTGTGGAGTCGGGGCCGGAACCTGAGGATTCCTCTCCAGGGTTGACATGGATCTTGGGGTGCCTCTGAGTCGCCCCAGGGGAGTCAGGCCTCGTCTCGATTGGGGGCATGTACGTGCGATTCCCTCCCGAGCTGCAGCAGTAGGGTCACGCTTCCTGTCACGTGGATCAAGAGATCTGTGGCTTTCCTTCGAGGCCCTCCCACGAGGCTTTCCCACAGGGCTGTGCCAAGTGACACCTTGGTGTGAGTCGATCCTCGGCATGAAAGACGAGCAGGTGAAGGGAAAAGAGGTTCCTCTGGAATGGACAGAGACATCTGGGGGACTCTTGCAACGGTGGCAGGACCCTGGAGTTCCTCTCGCCATTCCTCTTCAGGGGGCCTCCTCTTGAGATGCGACGGGAACGCTGGGAATTCTTTCCCGATGAAGCAGGGAAAGGATCCCTCACCTCGAGCTACGAGGCGGAAACGGGGCTCCTCTGGATGTGGGCGGGACCGTCGTGTTTCCTCTCGAGTGGAGACGGGTATGTCGGGAAACTTCTTGAGTTGCACCAAGGGTGGGAAGGACCCTTTCGTCATTCCAGAGGTGAGGTGTGATTCGCCCCGAGAAGCCTCTGCGGAAATGGGCCTCATCTCGCCTGCAGGGGAGAACCTCCTGGATATTCTCGAGTTGCGACAGGACTTCTCGAGTTACGACGGGGACCTCAGGGACCCGCTCTGGTGGCCTCAGGAAGGGCCAGTCCCCATGCGTGTTGCTAGGGGCCATCTCGGGATTCCTCTCCCGTCGATGCCGGGGCCTTAAACCTTGTGTGGAGTCGGGGCCGGAACCTGAGGATTCCTTTCCATTGTTGACATGGATCTTGGGGTGCCTCTGAGTCTCCCCAGGGGAGTCAGGCTTCGTCTCGAGTGGGGGCATGCACGTGCGCTTTCCTCCCGTGCTGCAACAGTAGTGTCACGCTTCCTGTCACGTGGATCAATTGATCTGTGGTTTTCCCTCGAGGCTTTCCCTCGAGGCTTTCCCACGAGGCTTTCCCACAGGGCTGTTCCAAGTGCCACCTTGGTGTGAGTCGATCCTCGGCGTGAAAGACGAGCCGGTGAAGGGAAAAGAGGTTCCTCAGGAATGGACTGAGACATCTGGGGGACTCTTGGAATGGTGGCACGACCCTGGAGTTCCTCTCGCCGTTCCTGTTGAGAAGGCTTCCTCTTGAGATGTGACGGGAACGCCGGGAATTCCTTCCCGACGAAGCACGGAAAGGATCCGTCACCTCGAGCTAGGAGGCGGAAACGGGGCTCCTCTGGATGTGGGCGGGACCCTCGTGTTTCCTCTCGAGTGGAGACGGGTATGTCGGGGAACTTCTTGAGTTGCACCAAGGGTGTGAAGGACCCTTTCGACGTTCCAGAGGTGAGGTGTGATTAGCCCCGAGAAGCCTCTGCGGAAATGGGCCTCCTCTCCCATGGAGGGGAGAACCTCCTGGATATTCTCGAGTTGCGGCAGGTCTTCTCGAGTTACGACGGGGACCTCAGGGACCCGCTCTGGTGGCCTCAGGAAGGGCCAGTCCCCATACGTGTGGCTACGGGCCATCTCGGGAATCCTCTCCCATCGATGCCGGGGCCTAAGACCTTGTGTGGAGTCGGGGCCGGAGCCTGAGGATTCCTCTCCAGTGTTGACATAGATCTTGGGGTGCCTCTGAGTCTCACCAGGGGAGTCAGGCCTCGTCTCGTGTGAGGGCATGCACGTGCGCTTCCCTCCCGAGCTGCACCAGTAGGGTCACGCTTCCTGTCACGTGGATCAATTGATCTGTGGCTTTCCCTCGAGGCTTTCCCTCGAGGTTTCCCACCAGGCTTTCCCACAGGGCTGTGCCAAGTGCCACCTTGGTGTGAGTCGATCCTCGGCGTGAAAGAAGAGCCGGTGAAGGGAAAAGAGGTTCCTCTGGAATGGACTGAGACATCTGGTGGACTCTTGGAATGGTGGCATGACCCTGGAGTTCCTCTCGCCGTTCCTGTTGAGAGGGCCTCCTCTTGAGATGCGACGGGAACCCCGGGAATTCTTTCCCGACGAAGCAGGGAAAGGATCCGACACCTCGAGCTACGAGCAGAAACGGGGCTTCTTTGGATGTGGGCGGGACCTCGTGTATCCTCTCGAGTGGAGACGGGTATGTCGGGGAACTTCTTGAGTTGCAGCAAGGGTGTGAAAGACCCTTTCGACGTTCCAGAGGTGAGGTGTGATTAGCCCCGAGAAGCCTCTGCGGAAATGGGCCTCTTCTCGCCTGCAGTGGAGAACCTCCTGGATGTTCTCGAGTTGCGGCAGGTCTTCTCGAGTTACGACGGGGACCTCAGGGACCCGGTCTGGTGGCCTGAGGAAGGGCCAGTCCCCATGCGAGTTGCTAGGGGCCATCTCGGGATTCCTCTCCCTTCGATGCCGGGGCCTAAGTCCTTGTGTGGAGTCGGGGCCGGAACCTGAGGATTCCTCTCCAGTCTTGACATGGACTTTGGGGTGCCTCTGAGTTTCCCCAGGGGAGTCAGGCCTCGTCTCGAGTGGGGGCATGCACGTGCACTTCCCTCCCGAGCTGCAGCAGTAGGGTCACGCTTCCTGTCACATGGATTAAGGGATCTGTGGCTTTCCCTCGAGGCTTTCCCTCGAGGCTTTCCCACGAGGCTTTCCCACAGGTCTGTGCCAAGTGCCACCTTGGTGTGAGTCGATTCTCTGCGTGAAAGAGGAGCCGGTGAATGGAAAAGAGGTTCCTCTTTAATGGACTGAGACATCTGGGGGACTCTTGGAATGGTGGCACGACCCTGGAGTTCCTCTCGCCCTTCCTGTTGAGAGGCCCTCCTCTTGAGATTTGACGGGAACGCCGGGAATTCTTTCCCGACGAAGCAGGGAAAGGATACCTCACCTCGAGCTACCAGGCGGAAACGGGGCTCCTCTGGATGTGGGCGGGAACCTCGTGTTTCCTCTCGAGTGGAGACGGGTATGTCGGGGAACTTCTTGAGTTGCACCAAGGGTGTGAAGGACCCTTTCGACGTTCCAGAGGTGAGGTGTGATTCACCGCGAGAAGCCTCTGCGGAAATGGGCCTCATCTCGCCTGCAGGGGAGCTCCTCCTGGATATTCTCGAGTTGCGACAGGTCTTCTCGAGTTACGACGGGGACCTCAGGGACCCGCTCTGGTGGCCTCAGGAAGGGCCAGTCCCCATACGCGTGGCTACGGGCCATCTCGGGATTCCTCTCCCATCGATGCCGGGGCCTAAGACCTTGTGTGGAGTCGGGGCCGGAACCTGAGCATTCCTCTCCAGTGTTGACATGGATCTTGGGGTGCCTCTGAGTCGCCCCAGGGGAGTCAGGCCTCGTCTCGAGTGGGGGCATGCACGTGCGATTCCCTCCCGAGCTGCAGCAGTAGGGTCACGCTTCCTGTCACGTGGATCAAGGGATCTGTGGCTTTCCTTCGAGGCCTTCCCACGAGGCTTTCCCACAGGGCTGTGCCACGTGCCACCTTGTTGTGTGTCGATCCTCGGCGTGAAAGACGAGCCGGTGGAGGGAAAAGAGGTTCCTCTGGAATGGACTGAGACATCTGGGGGACTCTTGGAATGGTGGCACGACCCTGGAGTTCCTCTCGCCGTTCCTGTTGAGAGGGCCTCCTCTTGAGATGCGACGGGAACGCCGGGAATTCTTTCCCGACGAAGGAGGGAAAGGATCCCTCACCTCGAGCTAGAAGGCGGAAACAGGTCTCCTCTGGATGTGGGTGGGACCCTCGTGTTTCCTCTCGAGTGGAGAAGGGTATGTCGGGGAACTTCTTGAGTTGCACCAAGGGTGTGAAGGACCCTTTCGACGTTCCAGAGGTGAGTGTGATTAGCCCCGAGAAGCCTCTTCGGAAATGGGCCTCATCTCGCCTGCAGGGGAGAACCTCCTGGATATTCTCGAGTTGCGGCAGGTCTACTCGATTTACGACGGGGACCTCAGGGACCCGCTCTGGTGGCCTCAGGAAGGGCCAGTCCGCATGCGAGTTGCTACGGGCCATCTCGGGATTCCTCTCCCATCGATGCCGGGGCCTAAGACCTTGTGTGGAGTCGGGGCTGGAACCTGAGCATTCCTCTCCAGTGTTGACATGGATCTTGGGGTGCCTCTGAGTCTCCACAGGGGAGTCAGGCCTCGTCTCGAGAGGGGGCATGCACGCGCCCTTCCCTCCCGAGCTGTAGCAGGAGGGTCACGCTTCCTGTCACGTGGATCAAGGGATCTGTGGCTTTCCCACGAGGCTTTCCCACAGGGCTGTGACAAGTGCCAACTTGGTGTGAGTCGATCCTCGGCGTGAAAGACGAGCCGGTGAAGGGACAAGAGGTTCCTCTGGAATGGACTGAGATATCTGGGGGACTCTTCGAATGGTGGCACGACCCTGGAGTTCCTCTCGCCGTTCCTGTTGAGAGGGCCTCCTCTTGAGATGCGACGGGAACGCCGGGAATTCTTTGCCGAAGAAGCAGGGAAAGGATCCCTCACCTCGAGCTACCAGGCGGAAACTGGGCTTCTCTGGCTGTGGGCGGGACCCACGTGTTTCCTCTCGAGTGGAGATGGGTATGTCGGGGAACTTCTTGAGTTGCACCAAGGGTGTGAAGGACCCTTTCGACGTTCCAGAGGTGAGGTGTGATTAGCCCCGAGAAGCCACTTCGGAAATGGGCCTCATCTCCCCTGCAGGGGAGAACCTCCTGGATATTCTCGAGTTGCGGCAGGACTTCTCGAGTTACGACGGGGACCTCAGGGACCCGCTCTGGTGCCCTCAGGAAGGGCCAGTCCCCATGCGATTTGCCAGGGGCCATCTCGGGATTCCTCTCCCGTCGATGCCGGGGCCTAAGGCCTTGTGTGGAGTCGGGGCCGGAACCTGAGCATTCCTCTCCAGTGTTGACATGGATCTTGGGGTGCCTCTGAGTCTCCCCAGGGGAGTCAGGCCTCGTCTCGAGTGGGGGCATGCACGTCTGCTTCCCTCCCGAGCTGCAGCAGTAGGGTCACCCTTCCTCTCACGTGGATCAAGGGATCTGTGGCTTTCCCTCGAGGCTTTCCCTCGAGGCTTTCCCACGAGGCTTTCCCACAGGGCTGTGCCAAGTGCCACCTTGGTGTGAGTCGATCCTCGGGGTGAAAGACGAGCCGGTGAAGGGAAAAGAGGTTCCTCTGGAATGGACTGAGACATCTGGTGGACTCTTGGAATGGTGGCATGACCCTGGAGTTCCTCTCGCCGTTCCTGTTGAGAGGGCCTCCTCTTGAGATGCGACGGGAACCCCGGGAATTCTTTCCCGACGAAGCAGGGAAAGGATCCGACACCTCGAGCTACGAGCAGAAACGGGGCTTCTTTGGATGTGGTCGGGACCTCGTGTATCCTCTCGAGTGGAGACGGGTATGTCGGGGAACTTCTTGAGTTGCAGCAAGGGTGTGAAAGACCCTTTCGACGTTCCAGAGGTGAGGTGTGATTAGCCCCGTGAAGCCTCTGCGGAAATGGGCCTCTTCTCGCCTGCAGTGGAGAACCTCCTGGATGTTCTCGAGTTGCGGCAGGTCTTCTCGAGTTACGACGGGGACCTCAGGGACCCGGTCTGGTGGCCTGAGGAAGGGCCAGTCCCCATGCGAGTTGCTAGGGGCCATCTCGGGATTCCTCTCCCTTCGATGCCGGGGCCTAAGTCCTTGTGTGGAGTCGGGGCCGGAACCTGAGGATTCCTCTCCAGTCTTGACATGGACTTTGGGGTGCCTCTGAGTTTCCCCAGGGGAGTCAGGCCTCGTCTCGAGTGGGGACATGCACGTGCACTTCCCTCCCGAGCTGCAGCAGTAGGGTCACGCTTCCTGTCACATGGATTAAGGGATCTGTGGCTTTCCCTCGAGGCTTTCCCTCGAGGCTTTCCCACGAGGCTTTCCCACAGGTCTGTGCCAAGTGCCACCTTGGTGTGAGTCGATTCTCTGCGTGAAAGAGGAGCCGGTGAATGGAAAAGAGGTTCCTCTTTAATGGACTGAGACATCTGGGGGACTCTTGGAATGGTGGCACGACCCTGGAGTTCCTCTCGCCCTTCCTGTTGAGAGGCCCTCCTCTTGAGATTTGACGGGAACGCCGGGAATTCTTTCCCGACGAAGCAGGGAAAGGATACCTCACCTCGAGCTACCTGGCGGAAACGGGGCTCCTCTGGATGTGGGCGGGAACCTCGTGTTTCCTCTCGAGTGGAGACGGGTATGTCGGGGAACTTCTTGAGTTGCACCAAGGGTGTGAAGGACCCTTTCGACGTTCCAGAGGTGAGGTGTGATTCACCCCGAGAAGCCTCTGCGGAAATGGGCCTCATCTCGCCTGCAGGGGAGCTCCTCCTGGATATTCTCGAGTTGCGACAGGTCTACTCGAGTTACGACGGGGACCTCAGGGACCCGCTCTGGTGGCCTCAGGAAGGGCCAGTCCCCATACGCGTGGCTACGGGCCATCTCGGGATTCCTCTCCCATCGATGCCGGGGCCTAAGACCTTGTGTGGAGTCGGGGCTGGAACCTGAGCATTCCTCTCCAGTGTTGACATGGATCTTGGGGTGCCTCTGAGTCGCCCCAGGGGAGTCAGGCCTCGTCTCGAGAGGGGGCATGAACGCGCCCTTCCCTCCCGAGCTGTAGCAGGAGGGTCACGCTTCCTGTCACGTGGATCAAGGGATCTGTGGCTTTCCCACGAGGCTTTCCCACAGGGCTGTGACAAGTGCCACCTTGGTGTGAGTCGATCCTCGGCGTGAAAGACGAGCCGGTGAAGGGACAAGAGGTTCCTATGGAATGGCCTGAGATATCTGGGGGACTCTTCGAATGGTGGCACGACCCTGGAGTTCCTCTCGCCGTTCCTGTTGAGAGGGCCTCCTCTTGAGATGCGACGGGAACGCCGGGAATTCTTTGCCGAAGAAGCAGGGAAAGGATCCCTCACCTCGAGCTACCAGGCGGAAACTGGGCTTCTCTGGCTGTGGGCGGGACCCACGTGTTTCCTCTCGAGTGGAGATGGGTATGTCGGGGAACTTCTTGAGTTGCACCAAGGGTGTGAAGGACCCTTTCGACGTTCCAGAGGTGAGGTGTGATTAGCCCCGAGAAGCCACTTCGGAAATGGGCCTCATCTCCCCTGCAGGGGAGAACCTCCTGGATATTCTCGAGTTGCGGCAGGACTTCTCGAGTTACGACGGGGACCTCAGGGACCCGCTCTGGTGCCCTCAGGAAGGGCCAGTCCCCATGCGATTTGCTAGGGGACCTCTCGGGATTCCTCTCCCGTCGATGCCGGGGCCTAAGGCCTTGTGTGGAGTCGGGGCCGGAACCTGAGCATTCCTCTCCAGTGTTGACATGGATCTTGGGGTGCCTCTGAGTCTCCCCAGGGGAGTCAGGCCTCGTCTCGAGTGGGGGCATGCACGTCTGCTTCCCTCCCGAGCTGCAGCAGTAGGGTCACCCTTCCTCTCACGTGGATCAAGGGATCTGTGGCTTTCCCTCGAGGCTTTCCCTCGAGGCTTTCCCACGAGGCTTTCCCACAGGGCTGTGCCAAGTGCCACCTTGGTGTGAGTCGATCCTCGGGGTGAAAGACGAGCCGGTGAAGGGAAAAGAGTTTCCTCTGGTATGGACTGAGACATCTGGGGGACACTTTGAACGGTGGCAGGACCCTGGAGTTCCTCTCGTCGTTCCTGTTGAGAGGGCCTCCTCTTGAGATGCGACGGGAACGCCGGGAATTCTTTCCCGAATAAGCAGGGAAAGGATCCCTCACCTCGAGCTACCAGGCGGAAACGGGGCTCCTCTGAATGTGAGCGGGACCCTCGTGTTTCCTCTCGAGTGGAGACGGGTATGTCGGGGAACTTCTTGAGTTGCACCAAGGGTGTGAAGGACCCTTTCGACGTTCCAGAGGTGAGGTGTGATTAGCCCCGAGAAGCCTCTGCGGAAATAGGCCTCATCTCGCCTGCAGGGGAGAACCTCATGGATATTCTCGAGTTGTGGCAGGTCTTCTCGAGTTACGACGGGGACCACAGGGACCCGCTCTGGTGGCCTCAGGAAGGGCCAGTCCCCATGAGATTTGCTAGGGGCAACTCGGGATTCCTCTCCCGTCGATGCCAGGTCCTAAGACCTTGTGTGGAGTCGGGGCCGGAACCTGAGCATTCCTCTCCAGTGTTGACATGGATCTTGGGGTGCCTCTGAGTCTCCCCAGGGGAGTTAGGCCTCGTCTCGAGTGGGGATATGCACGTTTGCTATCCTCCCGAGCTGCAGCAGTAGGGTCACGCTTCCTTTCACGTGGATCAAGGGATCTGTGGCTTTCCCTCGAGGCTTTCCCTCGAGGCTTTCCCACGAGGCTTTCCCACGGGGCTGTGCCAAGTGGCACCTTGGTGTGAGTCGATCCTCGGCGTGAAAGACAAGCCGGTGAAGGGAAAAGAGGTTCCTCTGGAATGGACTGAGACATCTGGAGGTCTCTTGGAATGGTGACACGACCTTGGAGTTCCTCTCGCCGTTCCTGTTGAGAGGGCCTCCTCTTGAGATGCGACAGGAACGCCGGGAATTCTTTCGCGACGAAGCAGTGAATGGATCCCTCACCTCGAGTTACGAGGCGGAAACGGGCCTACTCTGGATGTGGGCGGGACCCTCGTTTTTCCTCTCGAGTGGAGACGGGTATGTTCGGGAATTTCTTGAGTTGCACCAAGGGTGGGAAGGACCCTTTCGACGTTCCAGAGGTGAGCTGTGATTAGCCCTGAGAAACCTCTGCGGAAATGAACCTCCTCTCGCCTGGAGGGGAGAACCTCCTGGATTTTCTCGAGTTGCGGCAGGTCTACTCGAGTTAGGACGGGGACCTCAGGGACCCGCTCTGGTGGCCTCAGGAAGGGCCAGTCCCCTTGCGATTTGCTAGGGACCATCTCGGGATTCCTCTCCCGTCGATGCCAGGGCCTAAGACCTTGTGTGGAGTCGGGGCGGAAACGTGATCATTCCTCTCCAGTGTTGACATGGATCTTGGGGTGCCTCTGAGTCTCCCCAGGGGAGTCAGGCCTCGTCTCGAGTGGGGGTATGTACGTTTGCTATCCTCCCGAGCTGCAGCAGTAGGGTCACGCTTCCTGTCACGTGGTTCAAGGGATATGTGGCTTTCCCTCGAGGCTTTCCCACGAGGCTTTCCCACAGGGATGTGCCAAGTGCCACCTTGGTGTGAGTCGATCCTCGGCGTGAAAGACGAGCCGGTGAAGGAAAAAGAGGTTCCTCTGGAATGGACTGAGACATCTGGGGGACTCTTGGAATGGTGTCACGACCCTGGAGTTCTTCTCGCTGTTCCTGTTGAGAGGGCCTCCACTTGAGATGCGACGGGAACACCGGGAATTCTTTCCCGAAGAAGCAGGGAAAGGATCCCTCACCTCGAGCTACGAGGCGGAAACGGGACTCCTCTGGATGTGGGCGGGACCCTCGTGTTTCCTCTCGAGTGGAGACGGGTATGTCGGGGAACTTCTTGAGTTGCACCAAGGGTGTGAAGGACCCTTTCGACGTTCCAGAGGTGAGGTGAGATTAGCCCCGAGAAGCTTCTGCGGAAATGGGCCTCATCTCGCCTGCAGGGGAGAACCTCCTGGATACTCTCGAGTTGCGGCAGGTTTTCTCGAGTTAGGACGGCGACCTCAGGGACCCGCTCTGGTGGCCACAGGAAGGGCCAGTCCCCATGCGAGTTGCTAGGGGCCATCTCGGGATTCCTCTCCCGACGATGCCGGGGCCTAAGACCGTGTGTGGAGTCGGGGCCGGAACCTGAGCATTCCTCTCCAGTGTTGACATGGATCTTGGAGTGCCTCTGAGTCTCCCCAGGGGAGTCAGGCCTCGTCTCGATTGGGGGCATGCACGTGCGCTTCCCTCCCGAGCTGCAGCAGTAGTGTCACGCTACCCGTCACGGGGATCAAGGGATGTGTGGCTTTCCCTCGAGGCTTTCCCTCGAGGCTTTCCCACGAGGCGTTCCCACAGGGCTATGCCAAGTGCCACCTTGGTGTGAGTCGATCCTCGGCGTGAAAGACGAGCCGGTGAAGGGAAAAGAGGTTCCTCTGGAATGGACTGAGACATTTGGGGGACTCTTGGAAAGGTGGCACGGCACTGGAGTTCCTCTCGCCATTCCTGTTGAGAGGGCCTCCTCTTGAGATGCGACGGGAACGCGGGGAACTCTTTCCCGATGAAGCAGGGAAAGGATCCCTCACCTCGAGCTACGAGGCGGAAATGGGGCTCCTCTGGATGTGGGTGGGACCCTCGTGTTTCCTCTCGAGTGGAGAAGGGTATGTCGGGGAACTTCTTCAGTTGCACCAAGGGTGTGAAGGACCCTTTTGACGTTCCAGAGGTGAGGTGTGATTAGCCCCGGGAAGCCTCTGCGGAAATGGGCCTCATCTCGCCTGCAGGGGAGAACCTCCTGGATATTCTCCAGTTGCGGCAGGTCTTCTTAAGTTACGACGGGGACCTCAGGGACCCGCTCTGGTGGCCTCAGGAACGGCCAGTCCCCATGCCCCTTGCCAGGGGCCATCTCGGGATTCCTCTCCCATCGATGCCAGGGCCTAAGACCTTGTGTGGAGTCGGGGCCAGAACCTGAGCATTCCTCTCCAGTGTTGACATGGATCTTGGGGTGCCTCTGTGTCTCCCCAGGGGAGTCAGGCCACGCCTCGAGTGGTGGCATGCGCGTGCGCTTCCCTCCCGAGCTGCAGCAGTAGGGTCACGCTTCCTGTCACGTGGATCAAGGGATCTGTGGCTTTCCCACGAGGCTTTCCCACAGGACTGTGCCAAGTGCCACCTTGGTGTGAGTCGACCCTCGGCGTGAAAGACGAGCCGGTGAAGGGAAAAGAGGTTCCTGTGGAATGGACTGAGACATCGGGGGACTCTAGGATCGGTGGCAGGACCCTGGAGTTCCTCTCGCCGTTCCTGTTGAGAGGGCCTCCTCTTGAGATGCGACGGGAACGCCCGGAATTCTTTCCCGACGAAGCAGGGAAAGGATCCCTCACCTCGAGCTACGAGGCGGAAACGGGGCTACTCTGGATGTGGGCGGGACCGTCGTGTTTCCTCTCGAGTGGAGAAAGGTATGTCGGGGAACCTCTTGAGTTGCACCAAGGGTGGGAAGGACCCTTTCGACGTTCCAGAGGTGAGGTGTGATTACCCCGAGAAGCCTCTGCGGAAATGGTCCTCATCTCGCCTGGAGGGGAGAACCTCCTGGATTTTCTCGAGTTGCGGCAGGTCTTCTCGAGTTACGGCGGGGAGCTCAGGGACCCGCTCTGGTGGCCTCAGGAAAGGCCAGTCCCCATGCGAGTTGCTAGGGGCCCTCTCGGGATTCTTCTCCCGTCCATGCCGGGGCCTAAGACCTTGTGTGGAGTCGGGGCCGGAACCTGAGGATTCCTCTCCAGTGTTGCCATGGATCTTGGGGTGCTTCTGAGTCTCCCCAGGGGAGTCAGCCTCGTCTCGAGTGGGGGCATGCACGTGCGCTTTCCTCCCGAGCTGCAGCAGTAGTGTCACGCTTCCTGACACGTGGTTCAAGGGATCTGTGGCTTTCCATCGAGGCTTTCCCTCCAGGCTTTCACACGAGGCTTTCTCACAGGGTTGTGCCACGTGCCACCTTGGTGTGAGTCGATCCTCGGCGTGAAACACGAGCCGGTGTAGGGAAAATAGTTTCCTTGGTATGGACTGAGACATCTGGGGGACTCTTGGAATGGTGGCACGACCCTGGAGTTCCTCTCGCCGTTCCTGTTGAGAGGGCCTCCTCTTGAGTTGCGACGGGAACGCCGGGAACTCTTTCCCGACGAAGCAGGGAAAAGATCCCTCATCTCGAGCTACGAGGCGGAAACGGGGCTCCTCTGGATGTGGGCGGGACCCTCGTGATTCCTCTCGAGTGGAGACGGGTATGTCGGGGAACTTCTTGATTTGCACCAAGGGTGTGAAGGACCCTTTCGAAGTTCCAGATGTGAGGTGTGATCAGCCTCGAGACACCTCAGGTGAAATGGGCCTCATCTCACCTGGAGGGGACAACCTCCTGGACTTTCTCGAGTTGCGGCAGGTCTTCTCGAGATACGACAGGGACCTCAGGGACCCGCTCTGGTGGCCTCAGGAAAGGCCAGTCCCCGGGCGAGTTGCTAGGGGCCCTCTCGGGAATCCTCTCCCGTCCATACCGGGGCCTCAGTCCTTGTGTGGATTCGGGGCCGGAACCTGAGGATTCCTCTCCAGTGTTGCCATGGATCTTGGGGTGCTTCTGAGTCTCCCCAGGGGAGTCAGGCCTCGTCTCGAGTGGGGGCATGCACGTGCACTTTCCTCCCGAGCTGCAACAGTAGTGTCACGCTCCCTGTCACTTGGATCAAGGAATCTGTGGCTTTCCCTCGAGGCTGTCCCTCGAGGCTTTCCCACGAGGCTTTCCCACAGGGCTGTGCCACGTGCCACCTTGGTGTGAGTCGATCCTCGGCGTGAAAGACGAGCCGGTGAAGGGAAAAGAGGTTCCTCTGGAATGGACTGAGACATCTGGGCGACTCTTGGAATGGTGGCACGACCCTGGAGTTCCTCTCGCCATTCCTGTTGAGAAGGCCTCCTCTTGAGATGCGACGAGAACACCGGGAATTCCTTCCCGACGAAGCAGGGAAAGGATCCGTGACCTCGAGCTACGAGGCGGAAACGGGGCTCCTCTGGATGTGGGCGGGACCCTCGTGTTTCCTCTCGAGTGGAGACGGGTATGTCGGGGAACTTCTTGAGTTGCACCAAGGGTGGGAAGGACCCTTTCGACGTTCCAGAGGTGAGGTGTGATTAGCCCCGAGAAGCCTCTGCGGAAATGGGCCTCATCTCGCCTGCAGGGGAGAACCTCCTGGATATTCTCGAGTTGCGGCAGGTCTTCTCAAGTTACGACGGAGACCTCAGGGACCCGCTCTGGTGGCCTCAGGAAAGGCCAGTCCCCGGGCGAGTTGCTAGGGGCCCTCTCGGGAATCCTCTCCCGTCCATACCGGGGCCTCAGTCCTTGTGTGGATTCGGGGCCGGAACCTGAGGATTCCTCTCCAGTGTTGCCATGGATCTTGGGGTGCTTCTGAGTCTCCCCAGGGGAGTCAGGCCTCGTCTCGAGTGGGGGCATGCACGTGCACTTTCCTCCCGAGCTGCAACAGTAGTGTCACGCTCCCTGTCACTTGGATCAAGGAATCTGTGGCTTTCCCTCGAGGCTGTCCCTCGAGGCTTTCCCACGAGGCTTTCCCACAGGGCTGTGCCACGTGCCACCTTGGTGTGAGTCGATCCTCGGCGTGAAAGACGAGCCGGTGAAGGGAAAAGAGGTTCCTCTGGAATGGACTGAGACATCTGGGGGACTCTTGGAATGGTGGCACGACCCTGGAGTTCCTCTCGCCATTCCTGTTGAGAAGGCCTCCTCTTGAGATGCGACGAGAACACCGGGAATTCCTTCCCGACGAAGCAGGGAAAGGATCCGTGACCTCGAGCTACGAGGCGGAAACGGGGCTCCTCTGGATGTGGGCGGGACCCTCGTGTTTCCTCTCGAGTGGAGACGGGTATGTCGGGGAACTTCTTGAGTTGCACCAAGGGTGGGAAGGACCCTTTCGACGTTCCAGAGGTGAGGTGTGATTAGCCCCGAGAAGCCTCTGCGGAAATGGGCCTCATCTCGCCTGCAGGGGAGAACCTCCTGGATATTCTCGAGTTGCGGCAGGTCTTCTCAAGTTACGACGGAGACCTCAGGGACCCGCTCTGGTGGCCTCAGGAAGGGCCAGTCCCCATACGCATGGCTACGGGCCATCTCGGGATTCCTCTCCCATCGATGCCGGGGCCTAAGACCTTGTGTGGAGTCGGGGCCGGAACCTGAGCATTCCTCTCCAGTGTTGACATGGATTTTGGGGTGCCTCTGAGTCGCCCCAGGGGAGTCAGGCCTCGTCTCGACTGGGGGCATGCACGTGCGATTCCCTCCCGAGCTGCAGCAGTAGGGTCACGCTTCCTGTCACGTGGATCAAGGGATCTGTGGCTTTCCTTCGAGGCCTTCCCACGAGGCTTTCCCACAGGGCTGTGCCAAGTGCCACCTTGTTGTGTGTCGATCCTCGGCGTGAAAGACGAGCCGGTGAAGGGAAAAGAGGTTCCTCTGGAATGGACTGAGACATCTGGGGGACTCTTGGAATGGTGGCACGACCCTGGAGTTCCTCTCGCCGTTCCTGTTGAGAGGGCCTCCTCTTGAGATGCGACGGGAACGCCGGGAATTCTTTCGCAACGAAGGAGGGAAAGGATCCCTCACCTCGAGCTACAAGGCGGAAACAGGTCTCCTCTGGATGTGGGTGGGACCCTCGTGTTTCCTCTCGAGTGGAGAAGGGTATGTCGGGGAACTTCTTGAGTTGCACCAAGGGTGTGAAGGACCCTTTCGACGTTCCAGAGGTGAGCTGTGATTAGCCCCGAGAAGCCTCTTCGGAAATGGGCCTCATCTCGCCTGCAGGGGAGAACCTCCTGGATATTCTCGAGTTGCGGCAGGTCTACTCGAGTTACGACGGGGACCTCAGGGACCCGCTCTGGTGCCCTCAGGAAGGGCCAGTCCCCATGCGATTTGCTAGGGGCCATCTCGAGATTCCTCTCCCGTCGATGCTGGGGCCTAAGACCTTGTGTGGAGTCCGGGCCGGAACCTGAGCATTCCTCTCCAGTGTTGACATGGATCTTGGGGTGCCTCTGAGTCTCCCCAGGGGAGTCAGGCCTCGTCTCGAGTGGGGGCATGCACGTTTGCTATCCTCCCGAGCTGCAGCAGTAGTGTCACACTTCCTGTCACGTGGTTCAAGGGATCTGTGGCTTTCCCTCGAGGCTTTCCCTCGAGGCTTTCCCACGAGGCTTTCCCACAGGGCTGTGCCAAGTGCCACCTTGGTGTGAGTCGATCCTTGGCGTGAAAGACGAGCCGGTGAAGGGACAAGAGGTTCCTCTGGAATGGAATGAGAAATCTGGGGGACTCTTGGAATGGTGGCACGACCCTGGAGTTCCTCTCGCCGTTCCTGTTGAGAGGGCCTCCTCTTGAGATGCGACGGGAACGTCGGGAATTCTTTCCCGACGAAGCAGGGAAAGGATCCCTCACCTCGAGCTACGAGGAAGAAACGGGGCTCCTCTGGATGTGGGCGGGACCCTCGTGTTACCTCTCGAGTGGAGACGGGTATGTCGGGGAACTTCTTGAGTTGCACCAAGGGTGTGAAGGACCCTTTCGAAGTTCCAGAGGTGAGGTGTGATTACCCCGAGAAGCCTCTGCAGAAATGGGCCTCATCTCCCCTGGAGGGGAGAACCTCCTGGATTTTCTCAAGTTGCGGCAGGTCTTCTCGAGTTACGACGGGTACCTCAGGGACCCGCTCTGGTGGCCTCAGGAAAGGCCAGTCGCTATGCGAGTTGCTAGGGGCCATCTCGGGATTCCTCTCCCGTCGATGCCGGGGCCTAAGACCTTGTGTGGAGTCGGGACCGGAACCTGAGGATTCCTCTCCAGTGTTGACATGGATCTTGGGGTGCCTCTGAGTCTCCCCAGGGGAGTCAGGCCTCATCTCGAGTGGGGGCATGCAAGTGCGCTTTCCTCCCGAGCTGCAGCAGTAGTGTCACGCATCCTGTCACATGGATCAAGGGATCTGTGGCTTTCCCTCGAGGCTGTCCCTCGAGGATTTCCCACGAGGCTTGCCCACAGGGCTGTGCCACGTGCCACCTTGGTGTGAGTCGATCCCCGGCGTGAAAGGCGAGCCGGTGAAGGGAAAAGAGGTCCTCTGGAATGGACTGAGACATCTGGGAGACTCTTGGAATGGTGGCACGACCCTGGAGTTCCTCTCGCCGTTCCTGTTGAGAGGGCCTCCTCTTGAGATGCGACGGGAAGGCCGGGAACTCTTTCCCGACGCAGCAGGGAAAGGATCCCTCATCTCGAGCTACGAGGTGGAAACGGGGCTCCTCTGGATGTGGGCGGGACCCTCGTGTTTCCTCTCGCATGGAGACGGGCATTTCGGGGAACTTCTTGATTTGCACCAAGGGTGTGAAGGACCCTTTCGAAGTTCCAGAGGTGAGGTGTGAGCAGCCTCGAGACGCCTCAGCGGAAATGGGCCTCATCTCCCCTGGAGGGGAGAACCTCCTGGATTTTCTCGAGTTGCGGCAGGTCTTCTCGAGTTACGGCGGGGAGCTCAGGGACCCGCTCTGGTGGCCTCAGGAAAGGCCAGTCCCCATGCGTGTTGCTAGGACCCCTCTCGGGATGCCTCTCCCGCCGATGCTGCGGCCTAAGACCTTGTGTGGAGACGGGGCCGGAACCTGAGGATTCCTCTCCAGTGTTGCCAAGGATCTTGGGGTGCCTCTGAGTCTCCCCAGGGTAGTCAGGCCTCGTCTCGTGTGGGGGCATGCACGTGCGCTTTCCTCCCGAGCTGCAGCAGTAGTGTAACGCTTCCTGTCACGTGGATCAAGGAATCTGTGGCTTTCCCTCGAGGCTGTACCTCGAGGCTTTCCCACTAGGCTTTCCCACAGGGCTGTGCCACGTGCCACCTTGGTGTGAGTCGATCCTCGGCGTGAAAGACGAGCCGGTGAAGGGAAAAGAGGTTCCTCTGGAATGGACTGTGACATTTCGGGGACTCCTGGAATGGTGGCACGACCCTGGAGTTCCTCTCGCCGTTCCTGTTGAGAGGGCCTCCTCTTGAGATGCGACGGGAACGCCAGGAACTCTTTCCCGACGAAGCAGGGAAAGGATCCGTGACCTCGAGCTACGAGGCGGAAACGGAGCTTCTTTGGATGTGGGCGGGACCTCGTGTATCCTCTCGAGTGGAGACGGGTATGTCGGGGAACTTCTTGAGTTGCAGCAAGGGTGTGAAGGACCCTTTCGACGTTCCAGAGGTGAGGTGTGATTAGCCCCGAGAAGCCTCTGCGGAAATGGGCCTCTTCTCGCCTGCAGTGGAGAACCTCCTGGATGTTCTCGAGTTGCGGCAGGTCTTCTCGAGTTACGACGGGGACCTCAGGGACCCGCTCTGGTGGCCTGAGGAAGGGCCAGTCCCCATGAGAGTTGCTAGGGGCCATCTCGGGATTCCTCTCCCTTCGATGTCGGGGCCTAAGTCCTTGTGTGGAGTCGGGGCCGGAACCTGAGGATTCCTCTCCAGTCTTGACATGGACTTTGGGGTGCCTCTGAGTTTCCCCAGGGGAGTCAGGCCTCGTCTCGAGTGGGGGCATGCACGTGCACTTCCCTCCCGAGCTGCAGCAGTAGGGTCACGCTTCCTGTCACATGGATTAAGGGATCTGTGGCTTTCCCTCGAGGCTTTCCCTCGAGGCTTTCCCACGAGGCTTTCCCACAGGTCTGTGCCAAGTGCCACCTTGGTGTGAGTCGATTCTCTGCGTGAAAGAGGAGCCGGTGAATGGAAAAGAGTTTCCTCTTTAATGGACTGAGACATCTGGGGGACTCTTGGAATGGTGGCACGACCCTGGAATTCCTCTCGCCCTTCCTGTTGAGAGGCCCTCCTCTTGAGATTTGACGGGAACGCCGGGAATTCTTTCCCGACGAAGCAGGGAAAGGATACCTCACCTCGAGCTAGGAGGCGGAAACGGGGCTCCTCTGGATGTGGGCGGGACCCTCGTGTTTCCTCTCGAGTGGAGACGGGTATGTCGGGGAACTTCTTGAGTTGCACCAAGGGTGTGAAGGACCCTTTCGACGTTCCAGAGGTGAGTTGTGATTCGCCCCGAGAAGCCTCTGCGCAAATGGGCCTCATCTCGCCTGCAGGGGAGAACCTCATGGATATTCTCGAGTTGCGGCAGGTCTTCTCGAGTTACGACGGGGACCTCAGGGACCCGCTCTGGTGGCCTCAGGAAAGGCCAGTCCCCATGCGATTTGCTAGGGACCATCTTGGGATTCCTCTCCCGTCGGTGCCGGGGCCTAAGACCTTGTGTGGAGTCGGGGCCGGAACGTGATCATTCCTCTCCAGTGTTGACATGGATCTTGGGGTGCCTCTGAGTCTCCCCAGGGGAGTCAGGCCTCGTCTCGAGTGGGAGTATGTACGTTTGCTATCCTCCCGAGCTGCAGCAGTAGGTTCACGCTTCCTGTCACGTGGTTCAAGGGATCTGTGGCTTTCCCTCGAGGCTTTCCCTCGAGGCTTTCCCACGAGGCTTTCCCACAGGGCTGTGCCAAGTGCCACCTTGGTGTGAGTCGATCCTCAGCGTGAAAGACGAGCCGGTGAAGGAAAAAGAGGTTCCTCTGGAATGGACTGAGACATCTGGGGGACTCTTGGAATGGTGTCACTACCCTGGAGTTCTTCTCGCTGTTCCTGTTGAGTGGGCCTCCTCTTGAGATGCGCCGGGAACGCCGGGAATTCTTTCCCGAAGAAGCAGGGAAAGGATCCCTCACCTCGAGCTACGAGGCGGAAACGGGACTCCTCTGGATGTGGGCGGGACCCTCGTGTTTCCTCTCGAGTGGAGACGGGTATGTCGGGGAACTTCTTGAGTTGCACCAAGGGTGTGAAGGACCCTTTCGACGTTCCAGAGGTGAGGTGAGATTAGCCCCGAGAAGCTTCTGCGGAAATGGGCCTCATCTCGCCTGCAGGGGAGAACCTCCTGGATACTCTCGAGTTGCGGCAGGTTTTCTCGAGTTACGACGGCGACCTCAGGGACCCGCTCTGGTGGCCACAGGAAGGGCCAGTCCCCATGCGAGTTGCTAGGGGCCATCTCGGGATTCCTCTCCCGTCGATGCCGGGGCCTAAGACCTTGTGTGGAGTCGGGACCGGAACCTGAGGATTCCTCTCCAGTGTTGACATGGATCTTGGGGTGCCTCTGAGTCTCCCCAGGGGAGTCAGGCCTCATCTCGAGTGGGGGCATGCACGTGCGCTTTCCTCCCGAGCTGCAGCAGTAGTGTCACGCATCCTGTCACATGGATCAAGGGATCTGTGGCTTTCCCTCGAGGCTGTCCCTCGAGGATTTCCCACGAGGCTTTCCCACAGGGCTGTGCCACGTGCCACCTTGGTGTGAGTCGATCCCCGGCGTGAAAGGCAAGCCGGTGAAGGGAAAAGAGGTCCTCTGGAATGGACTGAGACATCTGGGAGACTCTTGGAATGGTGGCACGACCCTGGAGTTCCTCTCGCCGTTCCTGTTGAGAGGGCCTCCTCTTGAGATGCGACGGGAACGCCGGGAACTCTTTCCCGACGCAGCAGGGAAAGGATCCGTGACCTCGAGCTACGAGGCGGAAACGGGGCTCCTCTGGATGTGGGCGGGACCCTCGTGTTTCCTCTCGAGTGGAGACGGGTATGTCGGGGAACTTCTTGAGTTGCACCAAGGGTGGGAAGGACCCTTTCGACGTTCCAGAGGTGAGGTGTGATTAGCCCCGAGAAGCCTCTGCGGAAATGGGCCTCATCTCGCCTGCAGGGGAGAACCTCCTGGATATTCTCGAGTTGCGGCAGGTCTTCTCAAGTTACGACGGAGACCTCAGGGACCCGCTCTGGTGGCCTCAGCAAGGGTCAGTCCCCATGGGAGTTGCTCGGGGCCATCTCGGGATACCTCTCCCGTCGATGCCGGGGCCTAAGACCTTCTGTGTCGTCGGGGCCAGAACCTGAGCATTCCTCTCCAGTGTTGACATGGATCTTGGGGTGCCTCTGAGTCTCCCCAGGGGAGTCAGGCTTCGTCTCGAGTGGGTGCATGCACGTGCGCTTTCCTCCCGTGCTGCAGCAGTAGGGTCACGCTTCCAGTCACGTGGATCAATTGATCTGTGGCTTTCCATCGAGGCTTTCCCTCGAGGCTTTCAAACGAGGCTTTCCCACAGGGCTGTGCCAAGTGGCACTTTGGTGTGAGTCGATCCTCGGCGTGAAAGACGAGCCGGTGAAGGAAAAAGAGGTTCCTCTGGAATGGACTGAGACATCTGGTGGACTCTTGGAATGGTGGCATGACCCTGGAGTTCCTCTCGCCGTTCCTGTTGAGAGGGCCTCCTCTTGAGATGCGACGGGAACCCCGGGAATTCTTTCCCGACGAAGCAGGGAAAGGATCCGACACCTCGAGCTACGAGGCAGAAACGGGGCTTCTTTGGATGTGGGCGGGACCTCGTGTATCCTCTCGAGTGGAGACGGGTATGTCGGGGAACTTCTTGAGTTGCAGCAAGGGTGTGAAGGACCCTTTCGACGTTCCAGAGGTGAGGTGTGATTAGCCCCGAGAAGCCTCTGCGGAAATGGGCCTCATCTCGCCTGCAGTGGAGAACCTCCTGGATGTTCTCGAGTTGCGGCAGGTCTTCTCGAGTTACGACGGGGACCTCAGGGACCCGCTCTGGTGGCCTGAGGAAGGGCCAGTCCCCATGCGAGTTGCTAGGGGCCATCTCGGGATTCCTCTCCCTTCGATGTCGGGGCCTAAGTCGTTGTGTGGAGTCGGGGCCGGAACGTGATCATTCCTCTCCAGTGTTGACATGGATCTTGGGGTGCCTCTGAGTCTCCCCAGGGGAGTCAGGCCTCGTCTCGAGTGGGGGTATGTACGTTTGCTATCCTCCCGAGCTGCAGCAGTAGGGTCACGCTTCCTGTCACGTGGTTCAAGGGATCTGTGGCTTTCCCTCGAGGCTTTCCCTCGAGGCTTTCCCACGAGGCTTTCCCACAGGGCTGTGCCAAGTGCCACCTTGGTGTGAGTCGATCCTCGGCGTGAAAGACGAGCCGGTGAAGGAAAAAGAGGTTCCTCTGGAATGGACTGAGACATCTGGGGGACTCTTGGAATGGTGTCACGACCCTGGAGTTCTTCTCGCTGTTCCTGTTGAGTGGGCCTCCTCTTGAGATGCGACGGGAACGCCGGGAATTCTTTCCCGAAGAAGCAGGGAAAGGATCCCTCACCTCGAGCTACGAGGCGGAAACGGGACTCCTCTGGATGTGGGCGGGACCCTCGTGTTTCTTCTCGAGTGGAGACGGGTATGTCGGGGAACTTCTTGAGTTGCACCAAGGGTGTGAAGGACCCTTTCGACGTTCCAGAGGTGAGGTGAGGTTAGCCCCGAGAAGCTTCTGCGGAAATGGGCCTCATCTCGCCTGCAGGGGAGAACCTCCTGGATACTCTCGAGTTGCGGCAGGTTTTCTCGAGTTAGGACGGCGACCTCAGGGACCCGCTCTGGTGGCCACAGGAAGGGCCAGTCCCCATGCGAGTTGCTAGGGGCCATCTCGGGATTCCTCTCCCGACGATGCCGGGGCCTAAGACCGTGTGTGGAGTCGGGGCCGGAACCTGAGCATTCCTCTCCAGTGTTGACATGGATCTTGGGGTGCCTCTGAGTCTCCCCAGGGGAGTCAGGCCTCGTCTCGATTGGGGGCATGCACGTGCGCTTCCCTCCCGAGCTGCAGCAGTAGGGTCACGCTTCCCGTCACGGGGATCAAGGGATCTGTGGCTTTCCCTCGAGGCTTTCCCTCGAGGCTTTCCCACGAGGCGTTCCCACAGGGCTATGCCAAGTGCCACCTTGGTGTGAGTCAATCCTCGGCGTGAAAGACGAGCCGGTGAAGGGAAAAGAGGTTCCTCTGGAATGGACTGAGACATCTGGGGGACTCTTGGAACGGTGGCACGGCACTGGAGTTCCTCTCGCCATTCCTGTTGAGAGGGCCTCCTCTTGAGATGCGACGGGAACGCGGGGAAATCTTTCCCGATGAAGCAGGGAAAGGATCCCTCACCTCGAGCTACGAGGCAGAAATGGGGCTCCTCTGGATGTGGGTGGGACCCTCGTGTTTCCTCTCGAGTGGAGAAGGGTATGTCGGGGAACTTCTTGAGTTGCACCAAGGGTGTGAAGGACCCTTTTGACGTTCCAGAGGTGAGGTGTGATTAGCCCCGGGAAGCCTCTGCGGAAATGGGCCTCATCTCGCCTGCAGGGGAGAACCTCCTGGATATTCTCCAGTTGCGGCAGGTCTTCTTAAGTTACGACGGGGACCTCAGGGACCCGCTCTGGTGGCCTCAGGAAAGGCCAGTCCCCATGCCCCTTGCTAGGGGCCATCTCGGGATTCCTCTCCCATCGATGCCAGGGCCTAAGACCTTGTGTGGAGTCGGGGCCAGAACCTGAGCATTCCTCTCCAGTGTTGCCATGGATCTTGGGGTGCTTCTGAGTCTCCCCAGGGGAGTCAGGCCTCGTCTCGAGTGGGGGCATGCACGTGCACTTCCCTCCCGAGCTGCAGCAGTAGGGTCACGCTTCCTGTCACACGGATTAAGGGATCTGTGGCTTTCCCTTGAGGCTTTCCCTCGAGGCTTTCCCACGAGGCTTTCCCACAGGTCTGTGCCAAGTGCCACCTTGGTGTGAGTCGATTCTCTGCGTGAAAGAGGAGCCGGTGAATGGAAAAGAGGTTCCTCTTTAATGGACTGAGACATCTGGGGGACTCTTGGAATGGTGGCACGACCCTGGATTTCCTCTCGCCCTTCCTGTTGAGAGGCCCTCCTCTTGAGATTTGACGGGAACGCCGGGAATTCTTTCCCGACGAAGCAGGGAAAGGATACCTCACCTCGAGCTACCAGGCGGAAACGGGGCTCCTCTGGATGTGGGCGGGACCCTCGTGTTTCCTCTCGAGTGGAGACGGGTATGTCGAGGAACTTCTTGAGTTGCACCAAGGGTGTGAAGGACCCTTTCGACGTTCCAGAGGTGAGGTGTGTTTCGCCCCGAGAAGCCTCTGCGGAAATGGGCCTCATCTCGCCTGCAGGGGAGAACCTCATGGATATTCTCGAGTTGCGGCAGGTCTTCTCGAGTTAAGACGGGGACCTCAGGGACCCGCTCTGGTGGCCTCAGGAAGGGCCAGTCCCCATATGCGTGGCTACGGGCCATCTCGGGATTCCTCTCCCATCGATGCCGGGGACTAAGACCTTGTGTGGAGTCCGGGCCGGAACCTGAGCATTCCTCTCCAGTGTTGACATGGATCTTGGGGTGCCTCTGAGTCGCCCCAGGGGAGTCAGGCCTCGTCTCGAGTGGGGGCATGCACGTGCGATTCCCTCCCGAGCTGCAGCAGTAGGGTCACGCTTCCTGTCACGTGGATCAAGGGATCTGTGGCTTTCCTTCGAGGCCTTCCCACGAGGCTTTCCCACAGGGCTGTGCCAAGTGCCACCTTGTTGTGTGTCGATCCTCGGCGTGAAAGACGAGCCGGTGAAGGGAAAAGAGGTTCCTCTGGAATGGACTGAGACATCTGGGGGACTCTTGGAATGGTGGCACGACCCTGGAGTTCCTCTCGCCGTTCCTGTTGAGAGGGCCTCCTCTTGAGATGCAACAGGAACGCCGGGAATTCTTTCGCAACGAAGGAGGGAAAGGACCCCTCACCTCGAGCTACAAGGCGGAAACAGGTCTCCTCTGGATGTGGGTGGGACCCTCGTGTTTCCTCTCGAGTGGAGAAGGGTATGTCGGGGAACTTCTTGAGTTGCACCAAGGGTGTGAAGGACCCTTTCGACGTTATAGAGGTGAGGTGTGATTAGCCCCGAGAAGCCTCTTCAGAAATGGGCCTCATCTCGCCTGCAGGGGAGAACCTCCTGGATATTCTGGAGTTGCGGCAGGTCTACTCGAGTTACGACGGGGACCTCAGGGACCCGCTCTGGTGGCCTCAGGAAGGGCCAGTCCGCATGTGAGTTGCTACGGGCCATCTCGGGATTCCTCTCCCATCGATGCCGGGGCCTAAGTCCTTGTGTGGAGTCGGGGCTGAAACCTGAGCATTCCTCTCCAGTGTTGACATGGATTTTGGGGTGCCTCTGAGTCTCCCCAGGGGAGTCAGGCCTCGTCTCGAGTGGGGGCATGCACGTGCGCTTGCCTCCTGAGCTGCAGCGGTAGGGTCACGCTTCCTGACACGTGGATCAAGGGATGTGTGGCTTTCCCTCGAGGCTTTCCCTCGAGGCTTTCCCACGAGGCTTTCCCTCGAGGCTTTCCCACGAGGCTTTCCCACAGGGCTGTGCCAAGTGCCACCTTGGTGTGAGTCGATCCTCGGCGTGAAAGACGAGCCGGTGAAGGGAAAAGAGGTTCCTCTGGAATGGAATGAGAAATCTGGGGGACTCTTGGAATGGTGGCACGACCCTGGAGTTCCTCTCGCTGTTCCTGTTGAGAGGGCCTCCTCTTGAGATGCGACGGGAACGTCGGGAATTCTTTCCCGACGAAGCAGGGAAAGGATCCGTCACCTCGAGCTACGAGGCAGAAACGGGGCTCCTCTGGATGTGGGCGGGACCCTCGTGTTACCTCTCGAGTGGAGACGGGTATGTCGGGGAACTTCTTGAGTTGCACCAAGGGTGTGAAGGACCCTTTCGACGTTCCAGAGGTGAGGTGAGATTAGCCCCGAGAAGCTTCTGCGGAAATGGGCCTCATCTCGCCTGCAGGGGAGAACCTCCTGGATACTCTCGAGTTGCGGCAGGTTTTCTCGAGTTACGACGGCGACCTCAGGGACCCGCTCTGGTGGCCACAGGAAGGGCCAGTCCCCATGCGAGTTGCTAGGGGCCATCTCGGGATTCCTCTCCCGTCGATGCCGGGGCCTAAGACCTTGTGTGGAGTCGGGACCGGAACCTGAGGATTCCTCTCCAGTGTTGACATGGATCTTGGGGTGCCTGTGAGTCTCCCCAGGGGAGTCAGGCCTCATCTCGAGTGGGGGCATGCACGTGCGCTTTCCTCCCAAGCTGCAGCAGTAGTGTCACGCATCCTGTCACATGGATCAAGGGATCTGTGGCTTTCCCTCGAGGCTGTCCCTCGAGGATTTCCCACGAGGCTTTCCCACAGGGCTGTGCCACGTGCCACCTTGGTGTGATTCGATCCCCGGCGTGAAAGGCAAGCCGGTGAAGGGAAAAGAGGTCCTCTGGAATGGACTGAGACATCTGGGAGACTCTTGGAATGGTGGCACGACCCTGGAGTTCCTCTCGCCGTTCCTGTTGAGAGGGCCTCCTCTTGAGATGCGACGGGAAGGCCGGGAACTCTTTCCCGACGCAGCAGGGAAAGGATCCCTCATCTCGAGCTACGAGGTGGAAACGGGGCTCCTCTGGATGTGGGCGGGACCCTCGTGTTTCCTCTCGCATGGAGACGGGCATTTCGGGGAACTTCTTGATTTGCACCAAGGGTGTGAAGGACCCTTTCGAAGTTCCAGAGGTGAGGTGTGAGCAGCCTCGAGACGCCTCAGCGGAAATGGGCCTCATCTCCCCTGGAGGGGAGAACCTCCTGGATTTTCTCGAGTTGCGGCAGGTCTTCTCGAGTTACGGCGGGGAGCTCAGGGACCCGCTCTGGTGGCCTCAGGAAAGGCCAGTCCCCATGCGTGTTGCTAGGACCCCTCTCGGGATGCCTCTCCCGCCGATGCTGCGGCCTAAGTCCTTGTGTGGAGACGGGGCCGGAACCTGAGGATTCCTCTCCAGTGTTGCCAAGGATCTTGGGGTGCCTCTGAGTCTCCCCAGGGTAGTCAGGCTTCGTCTCGTGTGGGGGCATGCACGTGCGCTTTCCTCCCGAGCTGCAGCAGTAGTGTAACGCTTCCTGTCACGTGGATCAAGGAATCTGTGGCTTTCCCTCGAGGCTGTCCCTCGAGGCTTTCCCACGAGGCTTTCCCACAGGGCTGTGCCACGTGCCACCTTGGTGTGAGTCGATCCTCGGCGTGAAAAACGAGCCGGTGAAGGGAAAGGAGGTTCCTCTGGAATGGACTGTGACATTTCGGGGACTCCTGGAATGGTGGCACGACCCTGGAGTTCCTCTCGCCGTTCCTGTTGAGAGGGCCTCCTCTTGAGATGCGACGGGAACGCCAGGAACTCTTTCCCGACGAAGCAGGGAAAGGATCCGTGACCTCGAGCTACGAGGCGGAAACGGGGATCCTCTGGATGTGGGCGGGACCCTCGTGTTTCCTCTCGAGTGGAGACGGGTATGTCGGGGAACTTCTTGAGTTGCACCAAGGGTGGGAAGGACCCTTTCGACGTTCCAGAGGTGAGGTGTGATTAGCCCCGAGAAGCCTCTGCGGAAATGGGCCTCATCTCGCCTGCAGGGGAGAACCTCCTGGATATTCTCGAGTTGCGGCAGGTCTTCTCAAGTTACGACGGAGACCTCAGGGACCCGCTCTGGTGGCCTCAGCAAGGGTCAGTCCCCATGGGAGTTGCTCGGGGCCATCTCGGGATACCTCTCCCGTCGATGCCGGGGCCTAAGACCTTCTGTGTAGTCGGGGCCAGAACCTGAGCATTCCTCTCCAGTGTTGACATGGATCTTGGGGTGCCTCTGAGACTCCCCAGGGGAGTCAGGCTTCGTCTCGAGTGGGTGCATGCACGTGCGCTTTCCTCCCGTGCTGCAGCAGTAGGGTCACGCTTCCAGTCACGTGGATCAATTGATCTGTGGCTTTCCATCGAGGCTTTCCCTCGAGGCTTTCAAACGAGGCTTTCCCACAGGGCTGTGCCAAGTGGCACTTTGGTGTGAGTCGATCCTCGGCGTGAAAGACGAGCCGGTGAAGGAAAAAGAGGTTCCTCTGGAATGGACTGAGACATCTGGTGGACTCTTGGAATGGTGGCATGACCCTGGAGTTCCTCTCGCCGTTCCTGTTGAGAGGGCCTCCTCTTGAGATGCGACGGGAACCCCGGGAATTCTTTCCCGACGAAGCAGGGAAAGGATCCGACACCTCGAGCTACGAGGCAGAAACGGGGCTTCTTTGGATGTGGGCGGGACCTCGTGTATCCTCTCGAGTGGAGACGGGTATGTCGGGGAACTTCTTGAGTTGCAGCAAGGGTGTGAAGGACCCTTTCGACGTTCCAGACGTGAGGTGTGATTAGCCCCGAGAAGCCTCTGCGGAAATGGGCCTCATCTCGCCTGCAGTGGAGAACCTCCTGGATGTTCTCGAGTTGCGGCAGGTCTTCTCGAGTTACGACGGGGACCTCAGGGACCCGCTCTGGTGGCCTGAGGAAGGGCCAGTCCCCATGCGAGTTGCTAGGGGCCATCTCGGGATTCCTCTCCCTTCGATGTCGGGGCCTAAGTCCTTGTGTGGAGTCGGGGCCGGAACGTGATCATTCCTCTCCAGTGTTGACATGGATCTTGGGGTGCCTCTGAGTCTCCCCAGGGGAGTCAGGCCTCGTCTCGAGTGGGGGTATGTACGTTTGCTATCCTCCCGAGCTGCAGCAGTAGGGTCACGCTTCCTGTCACGTGGTTCAAGGGATCTGTGGCTTTCCCTCGAGGCTTTCCCTCGAGGCTTTCCCACGAGGCTTTCCCACAGGGCTGTGACAAGTGCCACCTTGGTGTGAGTCGATCCTCGGCGTGAAAGACGAGCCGGTGAAGGAAAAAGAGGTTCCTCTGGAATGGACTGAGACATCTGGGGGACTCTTGGAATGGTGTCACGACCCTGGAGTTCTTCTCGCTGTTCCTGTTGAGTGGGCCTCCTCTTGAGATGCGACGGGAACGCCGGGAATTCTTTCCCGAAGAAGCAGGGAAAGGATCCCTCACCTCGAGCTACGAGGCGGAAACGGGACTCCTCTGGATGTGGGCGGGACCCTCGTGTTTCTTCTCGAGTGGAGACGGGTATGTCGGGGAACTTCTTGATTTGCACCAAGGGTGTGAAGGACCCTTTCGACGTTCCAGAGGTGAGGTGAGGTTAGCCCCGAGAAGCTTCTGCGGAAATGGGCCTCATCTCGCCTGCAGGGGAGAACCTCCTGGATACTCTCGAGTTGCGGCAGGTTTTCTCGAGTTACGACGGCGACCTCAGGGACCCGCTCTGGTGGCCACAGGAAGGGCCAGTCCCCATGCGAGTTGCTAGGGGCCATCTCGGGATTCCTCTCCCGACGATGCCGGGGCCTAAGACCGTGTGTGGAGTCGGGGCCGGAACCTGAGCATTCCTCTCCAGTGTTGACATGGATCTTGGGGTGCCTCTGAGTCTCCCCAGGGGAGTCAGGCCTCGTCTCGATTGGGGGCATGCACGTGCGCTTCCCTCCCGAGCTGCAGCAGTAGGGTCACGCTTCCCGTCACGGGGATCAAGGGATCTGTGGCTTTCCCTCGAGGCTTTCCCTCGAGGCTTTCCCACGAGGCGTTCCCACAGGGCTATGCCAAGTGCCACCTTGGTGTGAGTCAATCCTCGGCGTGAAAGACGAGCCGGTGAAGGGAAAAGAGGTTCCTCTGGAATGGACTGAGACATCTGGGGGACTCTTGGAACGGTGGCACGGCACTGGAGTTCCTCTCGCCATTCCTGTTGAGAGGGCCTCCTCTTGAGATGCGACGGGAACGCGGGGAAATCTTTCCCGATGAAGCAGGGAAAGGATCCCTCACCTCGAGCTACGAGGCAGAAATGGGGCTCCTCTGGATGTGGGTGGGACCCTCGTGTTTCCTCTCGAGTGGAGAAGGGTATGTCGGGGAACTTCTTGAGTTGCACCAAGGGTGTGAAGGACCCTTTTGACGTTCCAGAGGTGAGGTGTGATTAGCCCCGGGAAGCCTCTGCGGAAATGGGCCTCATCTCGCCTGCAGGGGAGAACCTCCTGGATATTCTCCAGTTGCGGCAGGTCTTCTTAAGTTACGACGGGGACCTCAGGGACCCGCTCTGGTGGCCTCAGGAAAGGCCAGTCCCCATGCCCCTTGCTAGGGGCCATCTCGGGATTCCTCTCCCATCGATGCCAGGGCCTAAGACCTTGTGTGGAGTCGGGGCCAGAACCTGAGCATTCCTCTCCAGTGTTGCCATGGATCTTGGGGTGCTTCTGAGTCTCCCCAGGGGAGTCAGGCCTCGTCTCGTGTGGGGGCATGCACGTGCACTTCCCTCCCGAGCTGCAGCAGTAGGGTCACGCTTCCTGTCACATGGATTAAGGGATCTGTGGCTTTCCCTTGAGGCTTTCCCTCGAGGCTTTCCCACGAGGCTTTCCCACAGGTCTGTGCCAAGTGCCACCTTGGTGTGAGTCGATTCTCTGCGTGAAAGAGGAGCCGGTGAATGGAAAAGAGGTTCCTCTTTAATGGACTGAGACATCTGGGGGACTCTTGGAATGGTGGCACGACCCTGGAGTTCCTCTCGCCCTTCCTGTTGAGAGGCCCTCCTCTTGAGATTTGACGGGAACGCCGGGAATTCTTTCCCGACGAAGCAGGGAAAGGATACCTCACCTCGAGCTACCAGGCGGAAACGGGGCTCCTCTGGATGTGGGCGGGACCCTCGTGTTTCCTCTCGAGTGGAGACGGGTATGTCGAGGAACTTCTTGAGTTGCACCAAGGGTGTGAAGGACCCTTTCGACGTTCCAGAGGTGAGGTGTGTTTCGCCCCGAGAAGCCTCTGCGGAAATGGGCCTCATCTCGCCTGCAGGGGAGAACCTCATGGATATTCTCGAGTTGCGGCAGGTCTTCTCGAGTTACGACGGGGACCTCAGGGACCCGCTCTGGTGGCCTCAGGAAAGGCCAGTCCCCATATGCGTGGCTACGGGCCATCTCGGGATTCCTCTCCCATCGATGCCGGGGCCTAAGACCTTGTGTGGAGTCCGGGCCGGAACCTGAGCATTCCTCTCCAGTGTTGACATAGATCTTGGGGTGCCTCTGAGTCGCCCCAGGGGAGTCAGGCCTCGTCTCGAGTGGGGGCATGCACGTGCGATTCCCTCCCGAGCTGCAGCAGTAGGGTCACGCTTCCTGTCACGTGGATCAAGGGATCTGTGGCTTTCCTTCGAGGCCTTCCCACGAGGCTTTCCCACAGGGCTGTGCCAAGTGCCACCTTGTTGTGTGTCGATCCTCGGCGTGAAAGACGAGCCGGTGAAGGGAAAAGAGGTTCCTCTGGAATGGACTGAGACATCTGGGGGACTCTTGGAATGGTGGCACGACCCTGGAGTTCCTCTCGCCGTTCCTGTTGAGAGGGCCTCCTCTTGAGATGCAACAGGAACGCCGGGAATTCTTTCGCAACGAAGGAGGGAAAGGACCCCTCACCTCGAGCTACAAGGCGGAAACAGGTCTCCTCTGGATGTGGGTGGGACCCTCGTGTTTCCTCTCGAGTGGAGAAGGGTATGTCGGGGAACTTCTTGAGTTGCACCAAGGGTGTGAAGGACCCTTTCGACGTTATAGAGGTGAGGTGTGATTAGCCCCGAGAAGCCTCTTCAGAAATGGGCCTCATCTCGCCTGCAGGGGAGAACCTCCTGGATATTCTGGAGTTGCGGCAAGTCTACTCGAGTTACGACGGGGACCTCAGGGACCCGCTCTGGTGGCCTCAGGAAGGGCCAGTCCGCATGTGAGTTGCTACGGGCCATCTCGGGATTCCTCTCCCATCGATGCCGGGGCCTAAGTCCTTGTGTGGAGTCGGGGCTGAAACCTGAGCATTCCTCTCCAGTGTTGACATGGATTTTGGGGTGCCTCTGAGTCTCCCCAGGGGAGTCAGGCCTCGTCTCGAGTGGGGGCATGCACGTGCACTTGCCTCCTGAGCTGCAGCGGTAGGGTCACGCTTCCTGACACGTGGATCAAGGGATGTGTGGCTTTCCCTCGAGGCTTTCCCTCGAGGCTTTCCCACGAGGCTTTCCCACAGGGCTGTGACAAGTGCCACCTTGGTGTGAGTCGATCCTCGGCGTGAAAGACGAGCTGGTGAAGGGACAAGAGGTTCCTCTGGTATGGACTGAGATATCTGGGGGACTCTTCGAATGGTGGCAAGACCCTGGAGTTCCTCTCGCCGTTCCTGTTGAGAGGGCCTCCTCTTGAGATGCGACGGGAACGCCGGGAATTCTTTCCCGAAGAAGCAGGGAAAGGATCCCTCTCCTCGAGCTACCAGGCGGAAACGGGGCTTCTCTGGATGTGGGCGGGACCCACGTGTTTCCTCTCGAGTGGAGATGGGTATGTCGGGGAACTTCTTGAGTTGCACCAAGGGTGTGAAGGACCCTTTCGACGTTCCAGAGGTGAGGTGTGATTAGCCCCGAGAAGCCTCTGCGGAAATGGGCCTCATCTCGCCTGCAGTGGAGAACCTCCTGGATGTTCTCGAGTTGCGGCAGGTCTTCTCGAGTTACGACGGGGACCTCAGGGACCCGCTCTGGTGGCCTGAGGAAGGGCCAGTCCCCATGCGAGTTGCTAGGGGCCATCTCGGGATTCCTCTCCCTTCGATGTCGGGGCCTAAGTCCTTGTGTGGAGTCGGGGCCGGAACGTGATCATTCCTCTCCAGTGTTGACATGGATCTTGGGGTGCCTCTGAGTCTCCCCAGGGGAGTCAGGCCTCGTCTCGAGTGGGGGTATGTACGTTTGCTATCCTCCCGAGCTGCAGCAGTAGGGTCACGCTTCCTGTCACGTGGTTCAAGGGATCTGTGGCTTTCCCTCGAGGCTTTCCCTCGAGGCTTTCCCACGAGGCTTTCCCACAGGGCTGTGCCAAGTGCCACCTTGGTGTGAGTCGATCCTCGGCGTGAAAGACGAGCCGGTGAAGGAAAAAGAGGTTCCTCTGGAATGGACTGAGACATCTGGGGGACTCTTGGAATGGTGTCACGACCCTGGAGTTCTTCTCGCTGTTCCTGTTGAGTGGGCCTCCTCTTGAGATGCGACGGGAACGCCGGGAATTCTTTCCCGAAGAAGCAGGGAAAGGATCCCTCACCTCGAGCTACGAGGCGGAAACGGGACTCCTCTGGATGTGGGCGGGACCCTCGTGTTTCTTCTCGAGTGGAGACGGGTATGTCGGGGAACTTCTTGATTTGCACCAAGGGTGTGAAGGACCCTTTCGACGTTCCAGAGGTGAGGTGAGGTTAGCCCCGAGAAGCTTCTGCGGAAATGGGCCTCATCTCGCCTGCAGGGGAGAACCTCCTGGATACTCTCGAGTTGCGGCAGGTTTTCTCGAGTTACGACGGCGACCTCAGGGACCCGCTCTGGTGGCCACAGGAAGGGCCAGTCCCCATGCGAGTTGCTAGGGGCCATCTCGGGATTCCTCTCCCGACGATGCCGGGGCCTAAGACCGTGTGTGGAGTCGGGGCCGGAACCTGAGCATTCCTCTCCAGTGTTGACATGGATCTTGGGGTGCCTCTGAGTCTCCCCAGGGGAGTCAGGCCTCGTCTCGATTGGGGGCATGCACGTGCGCTTCCCTCCCGAGCTGCAGCAGTAGGGTCACGCTTCCCGTCACGGGGATCAAGGGATCTGTGGCTTTCCCTCGAGGCTTTCCCTCGAGGCTTTCCCACGAGGCGTTCCCACAGGGCTATGCCAAGTGCCACCTTGGTGTGAGTCAATCCTCGGCGTGAAAGACGAGCCGGTGAAGGGAAAAGAGGTTCCTCTGGAATGGACTGAGACATCTGGGGGACTCTTGGAACGGTGGCACGGCACTGGAGTTCCTCTCGCCATTCCTGTTGAGAGGGCCTCCTCTTGAGATGCGACGGGAACGCGGGGAAATCTTTCCCGATGAAGCAGGGAAAGGATCCCTCACCTCGAGCTACGAGGCAGAAATGGGGCTCCTCTGGATGTGGGTGGGACCCTCGTGTTTCCTCTCGAGTGGAGAAGGGTATGTCGGGGAACTTCTTGAGTTGCACCAAGGGTGTGAAGGACCCTTTTGACGTTCCAGAGGTGAGGTGTGATTAGCCCCGGGAAGCCTCTGCGGAAATGGGCCTCATCTCGCCTGCAGGGGAGAACCTCCTGGATATTCTCCAGTTGCGGCAGGTCTTCTTAAGTTACGACGGGGACCTCAGGGACCCGCTCTGGTGGCCTCAGGAAAGGCCAGTCCCCATGCCCCTTGCTAGGGGCCATCTCGGGATTCCTCTCCCATCGATGCCAGGGCCTAAGACCTTGTGTGGTGTCGGGGCCAGAACCTGAGCATTCCTCTCCAGTGTTGCCATGGATCTTGGGGTGCTTCTGAGTCTCCCCAGGGGAGTCAGGCCTCGTCTCGTGTGGGGGCATGCACGTGCACTTCCCTCCCGAGCTGCAGCAGTAGGGTCACGCTTCCTGTCACATGGATTAAGGGATCTGTGGCTTTCCCTTGAGGCTTTCCCTCGAGGCTTTCCCACGAGGCTTTCCCACAGGTCTGTGCCAAGTGCCACCTTGGTGTGAGTCGATTCTCTGCGTGAAAGAGGAGCCGGTGAATGGAAAAGAGGTTCCTCTTTAATGGACTGAGACATCTGGGGGACTCTTGGAATGGTGGCACGACCCTGGAGTTCCTCTCGCCCTTCCTGTTGAGAGGCCCTCCTCTTGAGATTTGACGGGAACGCCGGGAATTCTTTCCCGACGAAGCAGGGAAAGGATACCTCACCTCGAGCTACCAGGCGGAAACGGGGCTCCTCTGGATGTGGGCGGGACCCTCGTGTTTCCTCTCGAGTGGAGACGGGTATGTCGAGGAACTTCTTGAGTTGCACCAAGGGTGTGAAGGACCCTTTCGACGTTCCAGAGGTGAGGTGTGTTTCGCCCCGAGAAGCCTCTGCGGAAATGGGCCTCATCTCGCCTGCAGGGGAGAACCTCATGGATATTCTCGAGTTGCGGCAGGTCTTCTCGAGTTACGACGGGGACCTCAGGGACCCGCTCTGGTGGCCTCAGGAAAGGCCAGTCCCCATATGCGTGGCTACGGGCCATCTCGGGATTCCTCTCCCATCGATGCCGGGGCCTAAGACCTTGTGTGGAGTCCGGGCCGGAACCTGAGCATTCCTCTCCAGTGTTGACATAGATCTTGGGGTGCCTCTGAGTCGCCCCAGGGGAGTCAGGCCTCGTCTCGAGTGGGGGCATGCACGTGCGATTCCCTCCCGAGCTGCAGCAGTAGGGTCACGCTTCCTGTCACGTGGATCAAGGGATCTGTGGCTTTCCTTCGAGGCCTTCCCACGAGGCTTTCCCACAGGGCTGTGCCAAGTGCCACCTTGTTGTGTGTCGATCCTCGGCGTGAAAGACGAGCCGGTGAAGGGAAAAGAGGTTCCTCTGGAATGGACTGAGACATCTGGGGGACTCTTGGAATGGTGGCACGACCCTGGAGTTCCTCTCGCCGTTCCTGTTGAGAGGGCCTCCTCTTGAGATGCAACAGGAACGCCGGGAATTCTTTCGCAACGAAGGAGGGAAAGGACCCCTCACCTCGAGCTACAAGGCGGAAACAGGTCTCCTCTGGATGTGGGTGGGACCCTCGTGTTTCCTCTCGAGTGGAGAAGGGTATGTCGGGGAACTTCTTGAGTTGCACCAAGGGTGTGAAGGACCCTTTCGACGTTATAGAGGTGAGGTGTGATTAGCCCCGAGAAGCCTCTTCAGAAATGGGCCTCATCTCGCCTGCAGGGGAGAACCTCCTGGATATTCTGGAGTTGCGGCAGGTCTACTCGAGTTACGACGGGGACCTCAGGGACCCGCTCTGGTGGCCTCAGGAAGGGCCAGTCCGCATGTGAGTTGCTACGGGCCATCTCGGGATTCCTCTCCCATCGATGCCGGGGCCTAAGTCCTTGTGTGGAGTCGGGGCTGAAACCTGAGCATTCCTCTCCAGTGTTGACATGGATTTTGGGGTGCCTCTGAGTCTCCCCAGGGGAGTCAGGCCTCGTCTCGAGTGGGGGCATGCACGTGCACTTGCCTCCTGAGCTGCAGCGGTAGGGTCACGCTTCCTGACACGTGGATCAAGGGATGTGTGGCTTTCCCTCGAGGCTTTCCCTCGAGGCTTTCCCACGAGGCTTTCCCACAGGGCTGTGACAAGTGCCACCTTGGTGTGAGTCGATCCTCGGCGTGAAAGACGAGCTGGTGAAGGGACAAGAGGTTCCTCTGGTATGGACTGAGATATCTGGGGGACTCTTCGAATGGTGGCAAGACCCTGGAGTTCCTCTCGCCGTTCCTGTTGAGAGGGCCTCCTCTTGAGATGCGACGGGAACGCCGGGAATTCTTTCCCGAAGAAGCAGGGAAAGGATCCCTCACCTCGAGCTACCAGGCGGAAACGGGGCTTCTCTGGATGTGGGCGGGACCCACGTGTTTCCTCTCGAGTGGAGATGGGTATGTCGGGGAACTTCTTGAGTTGCACCAAGGGTGTGAAGGACCCTTTCGACGTTCCAGAGGTGAGGTGTGATTAGCCCCGAGAAGCCTCTGCGGAAATGGGCCTCATCTCCCCTGCAGGGGAGAACCTCCTGGATATTCTCGAGTTGCGGCAGGACTTCTCGAGTTACGAAGGGGACCTCAGGGACCCGCTCTGGTGCCCTCAGGAAGGGCCAGTCCCCATGCGATTTGCTAGGGGCCATCTCGGGATTCCTCTCCCGTCGATGCCGGGGCCTAAGACCTTGTGTGGAGTCCGGGACGGAACCTGAGCATTCCTCTCCAGTGTTGACATGGATCTTGGGGTGCCTCTGAGTCTCCCCAGGGGAGTCAGGCCTCGTCTCGAGTGGGGGTATGCACGTTTGCTATCCTCCCGAGCTGCAGCAGTAGTGTCACACTTCCTGTCACGTGGTTCAAGGGATCTGTGGCTTTCCCTCGAGGCTTTCCCTCGAGGCTTTCCCACGAGGCTTTCCCACAGGGCTGTGCCAAGTGCCACCTTGGTGTGAGTCGATCCTCGGCGTGAAAGACGAGCCGGTGAAGGGAAAAGAGGTTCCTCTGGAATGGAATGAGAAATCTGGGGGACTCTTGGAATGGTGGCACGACCCTGGAGTTCCTCTCGCCGTTCCTGTTGAGAGGGCCTCCTCTTGAGATGCGACGGGAACGTCGGGAATTCTTTCCCGACGAAGCAGGGAAAGGATCCGTCACCTCGAGCTACGAGGCAGAAACGGGGCTCCTCTGGATGTGGGCGGGACCCTCGTGTTACCTCTCGAGTGGAGACGGGTATGTCGGGGAACTTCTTGAGTTGCACCAAGGGTGTGAAGGACCCTTTCGACGTTCCAGAGGTGAGGTGTGATTAGCCCCGAGAAGCCTCTGCGGAAATGGGCCTCATCTCCCCTGGAGGGGAGAACCTCCTGGATTTTCTCGAGTTGCGGCAGGTCTTCTCGAGTTACGACGGGGACCTCAGGGACCCGCTCTGGTGGCCTCAGGAAAGGCCAGTCCCCATGCGAGTTGCTAGGAGTCATCTCGGGATTCCTCTCCCGTCGATGCCGGGGCCTAAGGCCTTGTGTGGAGTCGGGGCCGGAACCTGAGCATTCCTCTCCAGTGTTGACATGGATCTTGGGGTGCCTCTGAGTCTCCCCAGGGGAGTCAGGCCTCGTCTCGAGTGGGGGCATGCACGTCCGCTTCCGTCCCGAGCTGCAGCAGTAGGGTAACCCTTCCTCTCACGTGGATCAAGGGATCTGTGGCTTTCCCACGAGGCTTTCCCACAGGACTGTGCCAAGTGCCACCTTGGTGTGAGTCGACCCTCGGCGTGAAAGTCGAGCCGGTGAAGGGAAAAGAGGTTCCTGTGGAATGGACTGAGACATCTGGGGGACTCTTGGAACGGTGGCAGGACCCTGGAGTTCCTCTCGCCGTTCCTGTTGAGAGGGCCTCCTCTTGAGATGCGACGGGAACGCCCGGAATTCTTTCCCGACGAAGCAGGGAAAGGATCCCTCACCTCGAGCTACGAGGCGGAAACGGGACTCCTCTGGATGTGGGCGGTACCGTCGTGTTTCCTCTCGAGTGGAGAAAGGTATGTCGGGGAACCTCTTGAGTTGCACCAAGGGTGGGAAGGACCCTTTCGACGTTCCAGAGGTGAGGTGTGATTACCCCGAGAAGCCTCTGCGGAAATGGTCCTCATCTCGCCAGGAGGGGAGAACCTCCTGGATTTTCTCGAGTTGCGGCAGGTCTTCTCGAGTTACGGCGGGGAGCTCAGGGACCCGCTCTGGTGGCCTCAGGAAAGGCCAGTCCCCATGCGAGTTGCTAGGACCCCTCTCGGGATGCCTCTCCCGCCGATGCTGCGGCCTAAGACCTTGTGTGGAGTCGGGGCCGGAACCTGAGGATTCCTCTCCAGTGTTGCCAAGGATCTTGGGGTGCCTCTGAGTCTCCCCAGGGGAGTCAGGCCTCGTCTCGAGTGGGGGCATGCACGTGCGCTTTCCTCCCGAGCTGCAGCAGTAGTGTCACGCTTCCTGTCACGTGGATCAAGGAATCTGTGGCTTTCCCTAGAGGCTTTCCCTCGAGGCTTTCCCACGAGGCTTTCCCACAGGGCTGTGCCACGTGCCACCTTGGTGTGAGTCGATCCTCGGCGTGAAAGACGAGCCGGTGAAGGGAAAAGAGGTTCCTCTGGAATGGACTGAGACATCTGGGGGACTCTTGGAATGGTGGCACGACCCTGGAGTTAAACTCGTCGTTCCTTTAGAGAGGGCCTCCTCTTGAGATGCGACGGGAAGGCCGGGATCTCTTTCCCGACGAAGCGGGGAAAGGATCCCTCACCTCGAGCTACGAGGCGGAAACCGGGCTCCTCTGGATGTGGGCGGGATCATCGTGTTTCCTCTCGAGTGCAGACGGGTTTTTCGGGGAACTTCTTGAGTTGCACCAAGGGTGTGAAGGACCCTTTCGAAGTTCCTGAGGTGAGGTGTGATTAGCCCCGAGAAGCCTCTGCGGAAATGGGCCTCCTCTCGCCTGGAGGGGAGAACCTACTGGATATTCTCGAGTTGCGGTAGGTCTTCCCGAATTACGACGGGGACCTCAGGGACCCGCTCTGGTGGCCTCAGGAAGGGCCAGTCCCCATGCGAGTTGCTAGGGGCCATCTCGGGATTCCTCTCCCGTCCATGCCGGGGCCTAAGACCTTGTGTGGAGTCGGGGCCGGAACCTGAGGATTCCTCTCCAGTGTTGCCATGGATCTTGGGGTGCTTCTAAGTCTCCCCAGGGGAGTCAGGCCTCGTCTCGAGTGGGGGCATGCACGTGCGCTTTCCTGCCTAGCTGCAGCAGTAGTGTCACGCTTCCTGTCACGTGGATCAAGGGATCTGTGGCTTTCCCTCGAGGCTTTCCCACGAGGCATTCCCACAGGGCTGTGCCACGTGCCACCTTGGTGGGAGTCGATCCTCGCCGTGAAAGACGAGCCTGTGAAGGGAAAATAGGTTTCTCTGGAATGGAATGAGACATCTGGGGGACTCTTTGAATGGTGGCACGACTCTGGAGTTCCTCTCGCCGTTCCTGTTGAGAGGGCCTCCTCTTGAGATGCGACGGGAACGCCGGGAACTCTTTCCCGACGAAGCAGGGAAAGGATCCCTCATCTCGAGCTACGAGGCGGAAACGGGGCTCCTCAGGAAGTGGGCTGGACCCTGGTGTTTCCTCTCGAGTGGAGACGGGTATGTCAGGGAACTTCTTGATTTGCACCAAGGGTGTGAAGGACCCTTTCGAAGTTCCAGAGGTGAGGTGTGATTACCCCGAGAAGCCTCTGCGGAAATGGGCCTCATCTCCCCTGGAGGGGAGAACCTCCTGGATTTTCTCGAGTTGCGGCAGGTCTTCTCGAGTTACGACGGGTACCTCAGGGACCCGCTCTGGTGGCGTCAGGAAAGGCCAGTCCCCATGCGAGTTGCTAGTGGCCATCTCGGGATTCCTCTCCCGTCCATGCCGCGGCCTAAGACCTTGTGTGGAGTCGGGACCGGAACCTGAGGATTCCTCTCCAGTGTTGACATGGATCTTGGGGTGCCTCTGAGTCTCCCCAGGGGAGTCAGGCCTCATCTCGAGTGGGGGCATGCACGTGCGCTTTCCTCCCGAGCTGCAGCAGTAGTGTCACGCATCCTGTCACATGGATCAAGGGATCTGTGGCTTTCCCTCGAGGCTGTCCCTCGAGGATTTCCCACGAGGCTTTCCCACAGGGCTGTGCCACGTGCCACCTTGGTGTGAGTCGATCCCCGGCGTGAAAGGCGAGCCGCTGAAGGGAAAAGAGGTCCTCTGGAATGGACTGAGACATCTGGGAGACTCTTGGAATGGTGGCACGACCCTGGAGTTCCTCTCGCCGTTCCTGTTGAGAGGGCCTCCTCTTGAGATGCGACGGGAAGGCCGGGAACTCTTTCCCGACGCAGCAGGGAAAGGATCCCTCATCTCGAGCTACGAGGTGGAAACGGGTCTCCTCTGGATGTGGGCGGGACCCTCGTGATTCCTCTCGCATGGAGACGGGCATTTCGGGGAACTTCTTGATTTGCAACAAGGGTGTGAAGGACCCTTTCGAAGTTCCAGAGGTGAGGTGTGAGCAGCCTCGAGATGCCTCAGCGGAAATGGGCCTCATCTCCCCTGGAGGGGAGAACCTCCTGGATTTTCTCGAGTTGCGGCAGGTCTTCTCGAGTTACGGCGGGGAGCTCAGGGACCCGCTCTGGTGGCCTCAGGAAAGGCCAGTACCCATGCGTGTTGCTAGGACCCCTCTCGGGATGCCTCTCCCGCCGATGCTGCGGCCTAAGACCTTGTGTGGAGTCGGGGCCGGAACCTGAGGATTCCTCTCCAGTGTTGCCAAGGATCTTGGGGTGCCTCTGAGTCTCCCCAGGGCAGTCAGGCCTCGTCTCGTGTGGGGGCATGCACGTGCGCTTTCCTCCCGAGCTGCAGCAGTAGTGTAACGCTTCCTGTCACGTGGATCAAGGAATCTGTGGCTTTCCCTCGAGGCTGTCCCTCGAGGCTTTCCCACGAGGCTTTCCCACAGGGCTGTGCCACGTGCCACCTTGGTGTGAGTCGATCCTCGGCGTGAAAGACGAGCCGGTGAAGGGAAAAGAGGTTCCTCTGGAATGGACTGAGACATCTGGGGGACTCTTGGAATGGTGGCACGACCCTGGAGTTCCTCTCGTCGTTCCTGTTGAGAGGGCCTCCTCTTGAGATGCGACGGGAACGCCGGGAACTCTTTCCCGACGAAGCAGGGTAAGGATCCGTCACCTCGAGCTACGAGGCGGAAACGGGGCTCCTCTGGATGTGGGCGGGACCCTCGTGTTTCGTCTCGAGTGGAGACGGGTAGGTCGGGGAACTTCTTGAGTTGCACCGAGGGTGTGAAGGACCCTATCGAAGTTCCAGAGGTGAGGTGTGATTAGCCCCGAGAAGCCTCTGCAGAAATGGGCCTCCTCTCGCCTGGAGGGGAGAACCTCCTGGATTTTCTCGAGTTGCGGCAGGTCTTCTCGAGTTACGACGGGGACCTCAGGGACCCGCTCTGGTGGCCTCAGGAAAGGCCAGTCCCCATGCGAGTTGCTAGGGGACCTCTTGGGATTCCTCTACCCTCCATGCCGGGGCCTCAGTCCTTGTGTGGAGTCGGGGCCGGAACCTGAGGATTCCTCTCCAGTGTTGCCATGGATCTTGGGGTGCTTCTGAGTCTCCCCAGGGGCGTCAGGCCTCGTCTCGAGTGGGGGCATGCACGTGCGCTTTCCTCCTGAGCTGCAGCAATAGTGTCACGCTTCCTGTCACGTGGATCAAGGGATCTGTGGCTTTCCCTCGAGGCTATCCCTCGAGGCTTTCCCACGATACTTTCCCACAGAGCTGTGCCACGTGCCACCTTGGTGTGAGTCGATCCTCGGCGTGAAAGACGAGCCGGTGTAGGGAAAAGAGGTTCCTCTGGTATGGACTGAGACATATGGGGGACTCTTGGAATGGTGGCACGACCCTGGAGTTCCTCTCGCCGTTCCTGTTGAGAGGGCCTCCTCTTGAGATGCGACGGGAACGCCGGGAACTCTTTCCCGACGAAGCAGGGAAAGGATCCCTCATCTCGAGCTACGAGGCGGAAACGGGGCTCCTCTGGATGTGGAAGGTACCCTCGTATTTCCTCTCGAGGGGAGACAGGTATGTCTGGGAAAGTCTAGATTTGCTCCAAGGGTGTGAAGGTCCCTTTGGAAGTTCCAGAGGTGAGGTGTGATCAGCCTCGAGACGCCTCAGCGGAAATGGGCCTCATCTCGCCTGGAGGGGAGAACCTCCTGCATTTTCTCGAGTTGCGGTAGGTCTTCTCGAGTTACGACGGGGACCTCAGGGACCCGCTCCGGTGGCCTCAGGAAAGGCCAGTCCCCATGCGAGTTGCAAGGGGAACTCTCGGGATTCCTCTCCCGTCCATGCCGGGGCCTCAGTCCTTGTGTGGATTCGGGGCCGGAACCTGAGGTTTCCTCTCCAGTGTTGCCAAGGATCTTGGGGTGTTTCTGAGTCTCCCCAGGGGAGTCAGGCCTCGTCTCGAGTGGGGGCATGCACGTGCGCTTTCCTCCCGAGCTGCAGCAGTAGTGTCACGCTTCCTCTCACGTGGATCAAGGGATCTGTGGCTTTCCCTCGAGGCTGTCCCTCGAGGCTTTCGTACGAGGCTTTCCCAGAGGGCTGTGCCACGTGCCACCTTGATGTGAGTCGATCCTCGGCGTGAAACACGAGCCGGTGTAGGGAAAAGAGGTTCCTTGGTATGGACTGAGTCATCTGGGGGACTCTTGGAATGGTGTCACGACCCTGGAGTTCCTCTCGCCGTTCCTGTTGAGAGGGCCTCCTCTTGAGATGCGACGGGAACGCCGGGAACTCTTTCCCGAAGAAGCAGGGAAAAGATCCCTCATCTCGAGCTACGAGGCGGAAACGGGGCTCCTCTGGATGTGGGCGGGACCCTCGTGTTTCCTCTCGAGTGAAGACGGGTATGTCGGGGAACTTCTTGATTTGCGCCAAGGGTGTGAAGGACCCTTTCGAAGTTCCAGAGGTGAGGTGTGATCAGCCTCGAGACGCCTCAGCGGAAATGGGCCTCATCTCACCTGGAGGGGACAACCTCCTGGATTTTCTCGAGTTGCGGCAGGTCTTCTGGAGATACGACAGGGACCTCAGGGACCCGCTCTGGTGGCCTCAGGAAATGCCAGTCCCCGGGCGAGTTGCTAGGGGCCCTCTCGGGAATCCTCTCCCGTCCATACCGGGGCCTCAGTCCTTGTGTTGAGTCGGGGCCGGAACCTGAGGATTCCTCTCCAGTGTTGCCATGGATCTTGGGGTGCTTCTGAGTCTCCCCAGGGGAGTCAGGCCTCGTCTCGAGTAGGGGCATGCACGTGCGCTTTCCTCCCGAGCTGCAACAGTAGTGTCACGCTCCCTGTCACGTGGATCAAGGGATCTGTGTCTTTCCCTCGAGTCTGTCCCTCGAGGCTTTCCCACGAGGCTTTCCCACAGGGCTGTGCCACGTGCCACCTTGGTGTGAGTCGATCCTCGGGGTGAAAGACTAGCCGGTTTAGGGCAAAGAGGTTCCTCTGGAATGGACTGAGACATCTGGGGGACTCTTGGAATGGTGGCATGACCCTGGAGTTCCTCTCGCCGTTCCTGTTGAGAGGGCCTCCTCTTGAGATGCGACGGGAACGCCGGGAACTCATTCCCGACGAAGCAGGGAAAGGATCCCTCATCTCGAGCTACGAGGCGGAAACGGGGCTCCTCTGGATGTGGGCGGGACCCTCGTGATTCCTATCGAGTGGAGACGGGTATGTCGGGCAACTTCTTGACTTGCACCAAGGTTGTGAAGGACCCTTTCGAAGTTCCAGATGTGAGGTGTGATCAGCCTCGAGACGCCTCAGCGGAAATGGGCCTCATCTCGCCTGGAGGGGAGAACCTCCTGGATTTTCTCGAGTTTTGGCAGGTCTTCTCGAGTTACGACGGGGACCTCAGGGACCCGCTCTGGTGGCCTCAGGAAAGGCCAGTCCCCATGCGAGTTGCTAGGGGACCACTCGGGATTCCTCTCCCGTCCATGCCGGGGCCTCAGTCCTTGTGTGGAGTCGGGGCCGGAACCTGAGGATTCCTCTCCAGTGTTGCCATGGATCTTGGGGTGCTTCTGAGTCTCCCCAGGGGAGTCAGGCCTCGTCTCGAGTGGGGACATGCACGTGCGCTTTCCTCCCGAGCTGCAGCAGTAGTGTCACGCTTCCTGTCACGTGGATCAAGGGATCTGTGGCTTTCCCTCGAGGCTGTCGCTCGAGGCTTTCCCACGAGGCTTTCCCACAGGGCTGTGCCACGTGCCACCTTGGTGTGAGTCGATCCTCGGCGTGAAAGACGAGCCGTTGTAGGGAAAAGAGGTTCCTCTGGAATGGACTGAGACATCTGGGGAACTCTTGGAATGGTGGCACGACCCTGGAGTTCCTCTCGCCGTTCCTGTTGAGAGGGCCTACACTTGAGATGCGACGGGAACGCCGGGAACTCTTTCCCGACGAAGCAGGGAAAGGATCCCTCATCTCGAGCTACGAGGCGGAAACGGGGCTCCTCTGGATGTGGGCGGGACCCTCGTGGTTCCTCTCGAGTGGAGACGGGTATGTCGGGGAACTTCTTGACTTGCACCAAGGTTGTGAAGGACCCTTTCGAAGTTCCAGAGGTGAGGTGTGATCAGCCTCAAGACGCCTCAGCGGAAATGGGCCTCATCTCGCCTGAAGGGGAAAACCTCCTGGATTTTCGCGAGTTTTGGCAGGTCTTCTCGAGTTACGACAGGGACCTCAGGGACCCGCTCTGGTGGCCTCAGGAAAGGCCAGTCCCCATGCGAGTTGCTAGGGGACCTCTCGGGATTCCTCTCCCGTCCATGCCGGGGCCTCAGTCCTTGTGTGGATTCGGGGCCGGAACCTGAGGATTCCTCTCCAGTGTTGCCATGGATCTTGGGGTGCTTCTGAGTCTCCCCAGGGGAGTCAGGCCTCGTCTCGAGGTGGGGCATGCACGTGCGCTTTCCTCCCGAGCTGCAGCAGTAGTGTCACACTTCCTGTAACGTGGATCAAGGGATCTGTGGCTTTCCCTCGAGTCTGTCCCTCGAGGCTTTCCCACACGGCTGTGCCACGTGCCACCTTGGTGTGAGTCGATCCTCGGCGTGAAAGACGAGCCGGTGAAGGGAAAAGAGTTTCCTCTGGAATGGACTGAGACATCTGGGGGACTCTTGGAATGGTGGCACGTCCCTGGAGTTCCTCTCGCCGTTCCTGTTCAGAGGGCCTCCTCTTGAGATGCGACGGGAACGCCGGGAACTCTTTCCCGACGAAGCAGGGAAAGGATCCCTCATCTCGAGCTACGAGGCGGAAACGGGGCTCGTCTGGATGTGGGCGGGACCCTCGTGATTCCTCTCCAGTGGAGACGGGTATGTCGGGGAACTTCTTGATTTGCACCAAGGGTGTGAAGGACCCTTTCGAAGTTCCAGAGGGGAGGTGTGATCAGCCTCGAGATGCCTCAGCGGAAATGGGCCTCATCTCGCCTGGAGGGGAGAACCTCCTGGATTTTCTCGAGTTGCGGCAGGTCTTCTCGATTTACGACGGGGACCTCAGGGACCCGCACTGGTGGCCTCAGGAAAGGCCAGTCCCCATGCGAGTTGCTAGGGGACCTCTCGGGATTCCTCTCCCGTCCATGCCGGGGACTCAGTCCTTGTGTGGAGTCGGGGCCGGAACCTGAGGATTCCTCTCCAGTGTTGCCATGGATCTTGGGGTGCTTCTGAGTCTCCCCAGGGGAGTCAGGCCTCGTCTCGAGTGGGGACATGCACGTGCGCTTTCCTCCCGAGCTGCAGCAGTAGTGTCACGCTTCCTGTCACGTGGATCAAGGGATCTGTGGCTTTCCCTCGAGGCTGTCCCTCGAGGCTTTCCCACGATGCTTTCCCAGAGGGCTGTGCCACGTGCCACCTTGGTGTGAGTCGATCCTCGGCGTGAAAGACGAGCCGTTGTAGGGAAAAGAGGTTCCTCTGGAATGGACTGAGACATCTGGGGAACTCTTGGAATGGTGGCACGACCCTGGAGTTCCTCTCGCCGTTCCTGTTGAGAGGGCCTACACTTGAGATGCGACGGGAACGCCGGGAACTCTTTCCCGACGAAGCAGGGAAAGGATCCCTCATCTCGAGCTACGAGGCGGAAACGGGGCTCCTCTGGATGTGGGCGGGACCCTCGTGGTTCCTCTCGAGTGGAGACGGGTATGTCGGGGAACTTCTTGACTTGCACCAAGGTTGTGAAGGACCCTTTCGAAGTTCCAGAGGTGAGGTGTGATCAGCCTCAAGACGCCTCAGCGGAAATGGGCCTCATCTCGCCTGAAGGGGAAAACCTCCTGGATTTTCGCGAGTTTTGGCAGGTCTTCTCGAGTTACGACAGGGACCTCAGGGACCCGCTCTGGTGGCCTCAGGAAAGGCCAGTCCCCATGCGAGTTGCTAGGGGACCTCTCGGGATTCCTCTCCCGTCCATGCCGGGGCCTCAGTCCTTGTGTGGATTCGGGGCCGGAACCTGAGGATTCCTCTCCAGTGTTGCCATGGATCTTGGGGTGCTTCTGAGTCTCCCCAGGGGAGTCAGGCCTCGTCTCGAGGTGGGGCATGCACGTGCGCTTTCCTCCCGAGCTGCAGCAGTAGTGTCACACTTCCTGTAACGTGGATCAAGGGATCTGTGGCTTTCCCTCGAGGCTGTCCCTCGAGGCTTTCCCACACGGCTGTGCCACGTGCCACCTTGGTGTGAGTCGATCCTCGGCGTGAAAGACGAGCCAGTGAAGGGAAAAGAGTTTCCTCTGGAATGGACTGAGACATCTGGGGGACTCTTGGAATGGTGGCACGTCCCTGGAGTTCCTCTCGCCGTTCCTGTTCAGAGGGCCTCCTCTTGAGATGCGACGGGAACGCCGGGAACTCTTTCCCGACGAAGCAGGGAAAGGATCCCTCATCTCGAGCTACGAGGCGGAAACGGGGCTCGTCTGGATGTGGGCGGGACCCTCGTGATTCCTCTCCAGTGGAGACGGGTATGTCGGGGAACTTCTTGATTTGCACCAAGGGTGTGAAGGACCCTTTCGAAGTTCCAGAGGGGAGGTGTGATCAGCCTCGAGACGCCTCAGCGGAAATGGGCCTCATCTCGCCTGGAGGGGAGAACCTCCTGGATTTTCTCGAGTTGCGGCAGGTCTTCTCGATTTACGACGGGGACCTCAGGGACCCGCACTGGTGGCCTCAGGAAAGGCCAGTCCCCATGCGAGTTGCTAGGGGACCTCTCGGGATTCCTCTCCCGTCCATGCCGGGGCCTCAGTCCTTGTGTGGATTCGGGGCCGGAACCTGAGGTTTCCTCTCCAGTGTTGCCAAGGATCTTGGGGTGTTTCTGAGTCTCCCCAGGGGAGTCAGGCCTCGTCTCGAGTGGGGGCATGCACGTGCGCTTTCCTCCCGAGCTGCAGCAGTAGTGTCACGCTTCCTCTCACGTGGATCAAGGGATCTGTGGCTTTCCCTCGAGGCTGTCCCTCGAGGCTTTCGTACGAGGCTTTCCCAGAGGGCTGTGCCACGTGCCACCTTGGTGTGAGTCGATCCTCGGCGTGAAACACGAGCCGGTGTAGGGAAAAGAGGTTCCTTGGTATGGACTGAGACATCTGGGGGACTCTTGGAATGGTGGCATGACCCTGGAGTTCCTCTCGCCGTTCCTGTTGAGATGGCCTCCTCTTGAGATGCGACGGGAACGCCGGGAACTCTTTCCCGACGAAGCAGGGAAAGGATCCCTCATCTCGAGCTACGAGGCGGAAACGGGGCTCCTCTGGATGTGGGCGGGACCCTCGTGATTCCTCTCGAGTGGAGACGGGTATGTCGGGGAACTTCTTGATTTGCACCAAGGGTGTGAAGGGCCCTTTCGAAGTTCCAGAGGTGAGGTGTGATCAGCCTCGAGATGCCACAGCGGAAATGGGCCTCATCTCACCTGGAGGGGACAACCTCCTGGACTTTCTCGAGTTGCGGCTGGTCTTCTGGAGATACGACAGGGACCTCAGGGACCCGCTCTGGTGGCCTCAGGAAATGCCAGTCCCCAGGCGAGTTGCTAGGGGCCCTCTCGGGAATCCTCTCCCGTCCATACCGGGGCCTCAGTCCTTGTGTGGAGTCGGGGCCGGAACCTGAGGATTCCTCTCCAGTGTTGCCATGGATCTTGGGGTGCTTCTGAGTCTCCCCAGGGGAGTCAGGCCTCGTCTCGAGTAGGGGCATGCACGTGCGCTTTCCTCCCGAGCTGCAACAGTAGTGTCACGCTCCCTGTCACGTGGATCAAGGGATCTGTGTCTTTCCCTCGAGGCTGTCCCTCGAGGCTTTCCCACGAGGCTTTCCCACAGGGCTGTGCCACGTGCCACCTTGGTGTGAGTCGATCCTCGGGGTGAAAGACTAGCCGGTGTAGGGCAAAGAGGTTCCTCTGGAATGGACTGAGACATCTGGGGGACTCTTGGAATGGTGGCATGACCCTGGAGTTCCTCTCGCCGTTCCTGTTGAGAGGGCCTCCTCTTGAGATGCGACGGGAACGCCGGGAAATCTTTCCCGATGAAGCAGGGTAAGGATCCCTCATCTCGAGCTATGAGGCGGAAACGGGGCTCCTCTGGATGTGGGCGGGACCCTCGTGTTTCCTCTCGAGTGGAGACGGGTATGTCGGGGAACTTCTTGACTTGCACCAAGGGTGTGAAGGACCCTTTCGAAGTTCCAGAGGTGAGGTGTGATCAGCCTCGAGACGCCTCAGCGGAAATGGGCCTCATCTCGCCTGGAGGGGAGAACCTCCTGGATTTTATCGAGTTGCGGCAGGTCTTCTCGAGGTACGACGGGGACCTCAGGGACCCGCTCTGGTGGCCTCAGGAAGGGCCAGTCCCCATGCGAGTTGCTAGGGGACCACTCGGGATTCCTCTCCCGTCCATGCCGGGGCCTCAGTCCTTGTGTGGAGTCGGGGCCGGAACCTGAGGATTCCTCTCCAGTGTTGCCATGGATCTTGGGGTGCTTCTGAGTCTCCCCAGGGGAGTCAGGCCTCGTCTCGAGTGGGGGCATGCACGTGCGCTTTCCTCCCGAGCTGCAGCAGTAGTGTCACGCTTCCTGTCACGTGGATCAAGGGATCTGTGGCTTTCCCTCGAGGCTGTCCCTCGAGGCTTTCCCACGAGGATTTCCCACAGGGCTGTGCCACGTGCCACATTGATGTGAGTCGATCCTCGGCGTGAAAGACGAGCCGGTGTAGGGAAAAGAGGTTCCTCTGGTATGGACTGAGACATATGGGGGACTCTTGGAATGGTGGTACGACCCTGGAGTTCCTCTCGCTTTTCCTGTTGAGAGGGCCTCCTCTTGAGATGCGACGGGAACACCGGGAACTCTTTCCCGACGAAGCAGGGAAAGGATCCCTCATCTCGAGCTACGAGGCGGAAACGGGGCTCCTCTGGATGTGTGCGGGACCCTCGTGTTTCCTCTCGAGGGGAGATGGGTATGTCCGGGAACTTCTTGAATTGCACCAAGGGTGTGAAGGACCCTTTCGAAGTTCCAGAGGTGAGGTGTGATCAGCCTCGAGACGCCTCAGGGGAAATGGGCCTCATCTCGCCTGGAGGGGAGAACCTCCTGGATTTTCTCGAGTTGCGGCAGGTCTTCTCGAGTTACGACGGGGACCTCAGGGACCCGCTCTGGTGGCCTCAGGAAAGGCCAGTCCCCATGCGAGTTTCTAGGGGACCTCTCGGGATTCCTCTCCCGTCCATTCCAGGGCCTCAGTCCTTGTGTGGAGTCGGGGCCGGAACCTGAGGATTCCTCTCCAGTATTGCCATGGATCTTGGGGTGCTTCTGAGTCTCCCCAGGGGAGTCAGGCCTCGTCTCGAGTGGGGGCATGCACGTGCGCTTTCCTCCCGAGCTGCAGCAGTAGTGTCACGCTTCCTGTCACGTGGATCAAGGGATCTGTGGCTTTCCCTCGAGGCTGTCCCTCGAGACTTTCCCACGAGGCTTTCCCAGAGGGCTGTGCCACGTGCCACCTTGGTGTGAGTCGATCCTCGGCGTGAAAGACGAGCCGTTGTAGGGAAAAGAGTTTCCTCTGGAATGGACTGAGACATCTGGGGGACTCTTGGAATGGTGGCACGACCCTGGTGTTCCTCTCGCCGTTCCTGTTGAGAGGGCCTACACTTGAGATGCGACGGGAACGCCGGGAACTCTTTCCCGACGAAGCAGGGAAAGGATCCCTCATCTCGAGCTACGAGGCGGAAACGGGGCTCCTCTGGATGTGGGCGGGACCCTCGTGGTTCCTCTCGAGTGGAGACGGGTATGTCGGGGAACTTCTTGACTTGCACCAAGGTTGTGAAGGACCCTTTCGAAGTTCCAGAGGTGAGGTGTGATCAGCCTCAAGACGCCTCAGCGGAAATGGGCCTCATCTCTCCTGAAGGGGAAAACCTCCTGGATTTTCTCGAGTTTTGGCAGGTCTTCTCGAGTTACGACAGGGACCTCAGGGACCCGCTCTGGTGGCCTCAGGAAAGGCCAGTCCCCATGCGAGTTGCTAGGGGACCTCTCGGGATTCCTCTCCCGTCCATGCCGGGGCCTCAGTCCTTGTGTGGATTCGGGGCCGGAACCTGAGGATTCCTCTCCAGTGTTGCCATGGATCTTGGGGTGCTTCTAAGTCTCCCCAGGGGAGTCAGGCCTCGTCTCGAGGTGGGGCATGCACGTGCGCTTTCCTCCCGAGCTGCAGCAGTAGTGTCACACTTCCTGTAACGTGGATCAAGGGATCTGTGGCTTTCCCTCGAGGCTGTCCCTCGAGGCTTTCCCACACGGCTGTGCCACGTGCCACCTTGGTGTGAGTCGATCCTCGGCGTGAAAGACGAGCCGGTGAAGGGGAAAGAGTTTCCTCTGGAATGGACTGAGACATCTGGGGGACTCTTGGAATGCTGGCACGACCCTGGAGTTCCTCTCGCCGTTCCTGTTGAGAGGGCCTCCTCTTGAGATGCGACGGGAACGCCGGGAACTCTTTCCCGACGAAGCACGGAAAGGATCCCTCATCTCGAGCTACGAGGCGGAAACGGGGCTCCTCTGGATGTGGTCGGGACCCTCGTGATTCCTCTCCAGTGGAGACGGGTATGTCGGGGAACTTCTTGATTTGCACCAAGGGTGTGAAGGACCCTTTCGAAGTTCCAGAGGGGAGGTGTGATCAGCCTCGAGACGCCTCAGCGGAAATGCGCCTCATCTCGCCTGGAGGGGAGAACCTCCTGGATTTTCTCGAGTTTTGGCAGGTCTTCTCGAGTTACGACGGGGACCTCAGGGACCCGCTCTGGTGGCCTCAGGTAAGGCCGGTCCCCATGCGAGTTGCTAGGCGACCTCTCGGGATTCCTCTCCCGTCCATGCCGGGGCCTCAGTCCTTGTGTGGAGTCGGGGCCGGAACCTGAGGTTTCCTCTCCAGTGTTGCCATGGATCTTGGGGTGCTTCTGAGTCTCCCCAGGGGAGTCAGGCCTCGTCTCAAGTGGGAGCATGCACGTGCGCTTTCCTCCCGAGCTGCAGCAGTAGTGTCACGCTTCCTGTCACGTGGATCAAGGGATCTGTGGCATTCCCTTGAGGCTGTCCCTCGAGGCCTTCCACGAGGCTTTTCCACAGGGCTGTGCCAATTGCCACCTTGGTGTGAGTCGATCCTCGGCGTGAAAGACGAGCCGGTGTAGGGAAAAGAGGTTCCTCTGGTATGGACTGAGACATATGGGGGACTCTTGGAATGGTGGCACGACCCTGGAGTTCCTCTCGCCGTTCATGTTGAGAGGGCCTACACTTGAGATGCGACGGGAACGCGGGGAAATCTTTCCCGATGAAGCAGGGAAAGGATCCCTCACCTCGAGCTACGAGGCGGAAATGGGGCTCCTCTGGATGTGGGTGGGACCCTCGTGTTTCCTCTCGAGTGGAGAAGGGTATGTCGGGGAACTTCTTGAGTTGCACCAAGGGTGTGAAGGACCCTTTTGACGTTCCAGAGGTGAGGTGTGATTAGCCCCGGGAAGCCTCTGCGGAAATGGGCCTCATCTCGCCTGCAGGGGAGAACCTCCTGGATATTCTCCAGTTGCGGCAGTTCTTCTTAGGTTACGACGGGGACCTCAGGGACCCGCTCTGGTGGCCTCAGGAAAGGCCAGTCCCCATGCCCCTTGCTAGGGGCCATCTCGGGATTCCTCTCCCATCGATGCCAGGGCCTAAGACCTTGTGTGGAGTCGGGGCCAGAACCTGAGCATTCCTCTCCAGTGTTGCTATGGACCTTGGGGTGCTTCTGAGTCTCCCCAGGGGAGTCAGGCCTCGTCTCGAGTGGGGGCATGCACGTGCACTTCCCTCCCGAGCTGCAGCAGTAGGGTCACGCTTCCTGTCACATGGATTAAGGGATCTGTGGCTTTCCCTCGAGGCTTTCCCTCGAGGCTTTCCCACGAGGCTTTCCCACAGGTCTGTGCCAAGTGCCACCTTGGTGTGAGTCGATTCTCTGCGTGAAAGAGGAGCCGGTGAATGGAAAAGAGGTTCCTCTTTAATGGACTGAGACATCTGGGGGACTCTTGGAATGGTGGCACGACCCTGGAGTTCCTCTCGCCCTTCCTGTTGAGAGGCCCTCCTCTTGAGATTTGACGGGAACCCCGGGAATTCTTTCCCGACGAAGCAGGGAAAGGATACCTCACCTCGAGCTACCAGGCGGAAACGGGGCTCCTCTGGATGTGGGCGGGACCCTCGTGTTTCCTCTCGAGTGGAGACGGGTATGTCGAGGAATTTCTTGAGTTGCACCAAGGGTGTGAAGGACCCTTTCGACGTTCCAGAGGTGAGGTGTGTTTTGCCCCGAGAAGCCTCTGCGGAAATGGGCCTCATCTCGCCTGCAGGGGAGAACCTCATGGATATTCTCGAGTTGCGGCAGGTCTTCTCGAGTTAAGACGGGGACCTCAGGGACCCGCTCTGGTGGCCTCAGGAAGGGCCAGTCCCCATATGCGTGGCTACGTGCCATCTCGGGATTCCTCTCCCATCGATGCCGGGGCCTAAGACCTTGTGTGGAGTCCGGGCCGGAACCTGAGCATTCCTCTCCAGTGTTGACATGGATCTTGGGGTGCCTCTGAGTCGCCCCAGGGGAGTCAGGCCTCGTCTCGAGTGGGGGCATGCACGTGCGATTCCCTCCCGAGCTGCAGCAGTAGGGTCACGCTTCCTGTCACGTGGATCAAGGGATCTGTGGCTTTCCTTCGAGGCCTTCCCACGAGGCTTTCCCACAGGGCTGTGCCAAGTGCCACCTTGTTGTGTGTCGATCCTCGGCGTGAAAGACGAGCCGGTGAAGGGAAAAGAGGTTCCTCTGGAATGGACTGAGACATCTGGGGGACTCTTGGAATGGTGGCACGACCCTGGAGTTCCTCTCGCCGTTCCTGTTGAGAGGGCCTCCTCTTGAGATGCAACAGGAACGCCGGGAATTCTTTCGCAACGAAGGAGGGAAAGGACCCCTCACCTCGAGCTACAAGGCGGAAACAGGTCTCCTCTGGATGTGGGTGGGACCCTCGTGTTTCCTCTCGAGTGGAGAAGGGTATGTCGGGGAACTTCTTGAGTTGCACCAAGGGTGTGAAGGACCCTTTCGACGTTATAGAGGTGAGGTGTGATTAGCCCCGAGAAGCCTCTTCAGAAATGGGCCTCATCTCGCCTGCAGGGGAGAACCTCCTGGATATTCTGGAGTTGCGGCAGGTCTACTCGAGTTACGACGGGGACCTCAGGGACCCGCTCTGGTGGCCTCAGGAAGGGCCAGTCCGCATGTGAGTTGCTACGGGCCATCTCGGGATTCCTCTCCCATCGATGCCGGGGCCTAAGTCCTTGTGTGGAGTCGGGGCTGGAACCTGAGCATTCCTCTCCAGTGTTGACATGGATTTTGGGGTGCCTCTGAGTCTCCCCAGGGGAGTCAGGCCTCGTCTCGAGTCGGGGCATGCACGTGCGCTTGCCTCCTGAGCTGCAGCGGTAGGGTCACGCTTCCTGACACGTGGATCAAGGGATGTGTGGCTTTCCCTCGAGGCTTTCCCTCGAGGCTTTCCCACGAGGCTTTCCCACAGGGCTGTGACAAGTGCCACCTTGGTGTGAGTCGATCCTCGGCGTGAAAGACGAGCCGGTGAAGGGACAAGAGGTTCCTCTGGTATGGACTGAGATATCTGGGGGACTCTTCGAATGGTGGCAAGACCCTGGAGTTCCTCTCGCCGTTCCTGTTGAGAGGGCCTCCTCTTGAGATGCGACGGGAACGCCGGGAATTCTTTCCCGAAGAAGCAGGGAAAGGATCCCTCACCTCGAGCTACCAGGCGGAAACGGGGCTTCTCTGGATGTGGGCGGGACCCACGTGTTTCCTCTCGAGTGGAGATTGGTATGTCGGGGAACTTCTTGAGTTGCACCAAGGGTGTGAAGGACCCTTTCGACGTTCCAGAGGTGAGGTGTGATTAGCCCCGAGAAGCCTCTGCGGAAATGGGCCTCATCTCCCCTGCAGGGGAGAACCTCCTGGATATTCTCGAGTTGCGGCAGGACTTCTCGAGTTACGAAGGGGACCTCAGGGACCCGCTCTGGTGCCCTCAGGAAGGGCCAGTCCCCATGCGATTTGCTAGGGGCCATCTCGGGATTCCTCTCCCGTCGATGCCGGGGCCTAAGACCTTGTGTGGAGTCCGGGCCGGAACCTGAGCATTCCTCTCCAGTGTTGACATGGATCTTGGGGTGCCTCTGAGTCTCCCCAGGGGAGTCAGGCCTCGTCTCGAGTGGGGGTATGCACGTTTGCTATCCTCCCGAGCTGCAGCAGTAGTGTCACACTTCCTGTCACGTGGTTCAAGGGATCTGTGGCTTTCCCTCGAGGCTTTCCCTCGAGGCTTTCCCACGAGGCTTTCCCACAGGGCTGTGCCAAGTGCCACCTTGGTGTGAGTCGATCCTCGGCGTGAAAGACGAGCCGGTGAAGGGAAAAGAGGTTCCTCTGGAATGGAATGAGAAATCTGGGGGACTCTTGGAATGGTGGCACGACCCTGGAGTTCCTCTCGCCGTTCCTGTTGAGAGGGCTTCCTCTTGAGATGCGACGGGAACGTCGGGAATTCTTTCCCGACGAAGCAGGGAAAGGATCCGTCACCTCGAGCTACGAGGCAGAAACGGGGCTCCTCTGGATGTGGGCGGGACCCTCGTGTTACCTCTCGAGTGGAGACGGGTATGTCGGGGAACTTCTTGAGTTGCACCAAGGGTGTGAAGGACCCTTTCGACGTTCCAGAGGTGAGGTGTGATTAGCCCCGAGAAGCCTCTGCGGAAATGGGCCTCATCTCCCCTGGAGGGGAGAACCTCCTGGATTTTCTCGAGTTGCGGCAGGTCTTCTCGAGTTACGACGGGGACCTCAGGGACCCGCTCTGGTGGCCTCAGGAAAGGCCAGTCCCCATGCGAGTTGCTAGGAGTCATCTCGGGATTCCTCTCCCGTCGATGCCGGGGCCTAAGGCCTTGTGTGGAGTCGGGGCCGGAACCTGAGCATTCCTCTCCAGTGTTGACATGGATCTTGGGGTGCCTCTGAGTCTCCCCAGGGGAGTCAGGCCTCGTCTCGAGTGGGGGCATGCACGTCCGCTTCCGTCCCGAGCTGCAGCAGTAGGGTCACCCTTCCTCTCACGTGGATCAAGGGATCTGTGGCTTTCCCACGAGGCTTTCCCACAGGACTGTGCCAAGTGCCACCTTGGTGTGAGTCGACCCTCGGCGTGAAAGTCGAGCCGGTGAAGGGAAAAGAGGTTCCTGTGGAATGGACTGAGACATTTGGGGGACTCTTGGAACGGTGGCAGGACCCTGGAGTTCCTCTCGCCGTTCCTGTTGAGAGGGCCTCCTCTTGAGATGCGACGGGAACGCCCGGAATTCTTTCCCGACGAAGCAGGGAAAGGATCCCTCACCTCGAGCTACGAGGCGGAAACGGGGCTACTCTGGATGTGGGCGGGACCGTCGTGTTTCCTCTCGAGTGGAGAAAGGTATGTCGGGGAACCTCTTGAGTTGCACCAAGGGTGGGAAGGACCCTTTCGACGTTCCAGAGGTGAGGTGTGATTACCCCGAGAAGCCTCTGCGGAAATGGTCCTCATCTCGCCTGGAGGGGAGAACCTCCTGGATTTTCTCGAGTTGCGGCAGGTCTTCTCGAGTTACGGCGGGGAGCTCAGGGACCCGCTCTGTTGGCCTCAGGAAAGGCCAGTCCCCATGCGAGTTGCTAGGACCCCTCTCGGGATGCCTCTCCCGCCGATGCTGCGGCCTAAGACCTTGTGTGGAGTCGGGGCCGGAACCTGAGGATTCCTCTCCAGTGTTGCCAAGGATCTTGGGGTGCCTCTGAGTCTCCCCAGGGGAGTCAGGCCTCGTCTCGAGTGGGGGCATGCACGTGCGCTTTCCTCCCGAGCTGCAGCAGTAGTGTCACGCTTCCTGTCACGTGGATCAAGGAATCTGTGGCTTTCCCTCGAGGCTTTCCCTCGAGGCTTTCCCACGAGGCTTTCCCACAGGGCTGTGCCACGTGCCACCTTGGTGTGAGTCGATCCTCGGCGTGAAAGACGAGCCGGTGAAGGGAAAAGAGGTTCCTCTGGAATGGACTGAGACATCTGGGGGACTCTTGGAATGGTGGCACGACCCTGGAGTTAAACTCGTCGTTCCTTTAGAGAGGGCCTCCTCTTGAGATGCGACGGGAAGGCCGGGATCTCTTTCCCGACGAAGCGGGGAAAGGATCCCTCACCTCGAGCTACGAGGCGGAAACGGGGCTCCTCTGGATGTGGGCGGGATCATCGTGTTTCCTCTCGAGTGCAGACGGGTTTTTCGGGGAACTTCTTGAGTTGCACCAAGGGTGTGAAGGACCCTTTCGAAGTTCCTGAGGTGAGGTGTGATTAGCCCCGAGAAGCCTCTGCGGAAATGGGCCTCCTCTCGCCTGGAGGGGAGAACCTCCTGGATTTTCTCGAGTTGCGGCAGGTCTTCTCGAGTTACGACGGGGACCTCAGGGACCCGCTCTGGTGGCCTCAGGAAAGGCCTGTCCCCATGCCAGTTGCTAGGGGACCTCTCGGGATTCCTCTCCCGTCCATGCCGGGGCCTCAGTCCTTGTGTGGAGTCGGGGCCGGAACCTGAGGATTCCTCTCCAGTGTTGCCACGGATCTTGGGGTGCTTCTGAGCCTCCCCAGGGGAGTCAGGTCTCGTCTCCAGTGGGGCCATGCACGTGCGCTTTCCTCCCGAGCTGCAGCAGTAGTGTCACGCTTCCTGTCACGTGGATCAAGGGATCTGTGGCTTTCCCTCGAGGCTGTCCCTCCAGGCTTTCCCACGAGTCTTTCCCACAGGGCTGTGCCACGTGCCACCTTGGTGTGACTCGATCCTCGGCGTGAAAGACGAGCCGGTGAAGGGAAAAGAGGTTCCTCTGGAATGGACTGAGACATCTGGGGGACTCTTGGAATGGTGGCACGACCCTGGAGTTCCTCTCGCCGTTCCTGTTGAGAGGGCCTCCTCTTGAGATGCAACAGGAACGCCGGGAATTCTTTCGCAACGAAGGAGGGAAAGGACCCCTCACCTCGAGCTACAAGGCGGAAACAGGTCTCCTCTGGATGTGGGTGGGACCCTCGTGTTTCCTCTCGAGTGGAGAAGGGTATGTCGGGGAACTTCTTGAGTTGCACCAAGGGTGTGAAGGACCCTTTCGACGTTATAGAGGTGAGGTGTGATTAGCCCCGAGAAGCCTCTTCAGAAATGGGCCTCATCTCGCCTGCAGGGGAGAACCTCCTGGATATTCTGGAGTTGCGGCAGGTCTACTCGAGTTACGACGGGGACCTCAGGGACCCGCTCTGGTGGCCTCAGGAAGGGCCAGTCCGCATGTGAGTTGCTACGGGCCATCTCGGGATTCCTCTCCCATCGATGCCGGGGCCTAAGACCTTGTGTGGAGTCGGGGCTGGAACCTGAGCATTCCTCTCCAGTGTTGACATGGATTTTGGGGTGCCTCTGAGCCTCCCCAGGGGAGTCAGGCCTCGTCTCGAGTGGGGGCATGCACGTGCGCTTGCCTCCTGAGCTGCAGCGGTAGGGTCACGTTTCCTGACACGTGGATCAAGGGATGTGTGGCTTTCCCTCGAGGCTTTCCCTCGAGGCTTTCCCACGAGGCTTTCCCACAGGGCTGTGACAGGTGCCACCTTGGTGTGAGTCGATCCTCGGCGTGAAAGACGAGCCGGTGAAGGGACAAGAGGTTCCTCTGGTATGGACTGAGATATCTGGGGGACTCTTCGAATGGTGGCAAGACCCTGGAGTTCCTCTCGCCGTTCCTGTTGAGAGGGCCTCCTCTTGAGATGCGACGGGAACGCCGGGAATTCTTTCCCGAAGAAGCAGGGAAAGGATCCCTCACCTCGAGCTACCAGGCGGAAACGGGGCTTCTCTGGATGTGGGCGGGACCCACGTGTTTCCTCTCGAGTGGAGATGGGTATGTCGGGGAACTTCTTGAGTTGCACCAAGGGTGTGAAGGACCCTTTCGACGTTCCAGAGGTGAGGTGTGATTAGCCCCGAGAAGCCTCTGCGGAAATGGGCCTCATCTCCCCTGCAGGGGAGAACCTCCTGGATATTCTCGAGTTGCGGCAGGACTTCTCGAGTTACGAAGGGGACCTCAGGGACCCGCTCTGTTGCCCTCAGGAAGGGCCAGTCCCCATGCGATTTGCTAGGGGCCATCTCGGGATTCCTCTCCCGTCGATGCCGGGGCCTAAGACCTTGTGTGGAGTCCGGGCCGGAACCTGAGCATTCCTCTCCAGTGTTGACATGGATCTTGGGGTGCCTCTGAGTCTCCCCAGGGGAGTCAGGCCTCGTCTCGAGTGGGGGTATGCACGTTTGCTATCCTCCCGAGCTGCAGCAGTAGTGTCACACTTCCTGTCACGTGGTTCAAGGGATCTGTGGCTTTCCCTCGAGGCTTTCCCTCGAGGCTTTCCCACGAGGCTTTCCCACAGGGCTGTGCCAAGTGCCACCTTGGTGTGAGTCGATCCTCGGCGTGAAAGACGAGACGGTGAAGGGAAAAGAGGTTCCTCTGGAATGGAATGAGAAATCTGGGGGACTCTTGGAATGGTGGCACGACCCTGGAGTTCCTCTCGCCGTTCCTGTTGAGAGGGCTTCCTCTTGAGATGCGACGGGAACGTCGGGAATTCTTTCCCGACGAAGCAGGGAAAGGATCCGTCACCTCGAGCTACGAGGCAGAAACGGAGCTCCTCTGGATGTGGGCGGGACCCTCGTGTTACCTCTCGAGTGGAGACGGGTATGTCGGGGAACTTCTTGAGTTGCACCAAGGGTGTGAAGGACCCTTTCGACGTTCCAGAGGTGAGGTGTGATTAGCCCCGAGAAGCCTCTGCGGAAATGGGCCTCATCTCCCCTGGAGGGGAGAACCTCCTGGATTTTCTCGAGTTGCGGCAGGTCTTCTCGAGTTACGACGGGGACCTCAGGGACCCGCTCTGGTGGCCTCAGGAAAGGCCAGTCCCCATGCGAGTTGCTAGGCGTCATCTCGGGATTCCTCTCCCGTCGATGCCGGGGCCTAAGGCCTTGTGTGGAGTCGGGGCCGGAACCTGAGCATTCCTCTCCAGTGTTGACATGGATCTTGGGGTGCCTCTGAGTCTCCCCAGGGGAGTCAGGCCTCGTCTCGAGTGGGGGCATGCACGTCCGCTTCCGTCCCGAGCTGCAGCAGTAGGGTCACCCTTCCTCTCACGTGGATCAAGGGATCTGTGGCTTTCCCACGAGGCTTTCCCACAGGACTGTGCCAAGTGCCACCTTGGTGTGAGTCGACCCTCGGCGTGAAAGTCGAGCCGGTGAAGGGAAAAGAGGTTCCTGTGGAATGGACTGAGACATCTGGGGGACTCTTGGAACGGTGGCAGGACCCTGGAGTTCCTCTCGCCGTTCCTGTTGAGAGGGCCTCCTCTTGAGATGCGACGGGAAGGCCGGGAACTCTTTCCCGACGCAGCAGGGAAAGGATCCCTCATCTCGATCTACGAGGTGGAAACGGGGCTCCGCTGGATGTGGGCGGGACCCTCGTGTTTCCTCTCGCATGGAGACGGGCATTTCGGGGAACTTCTTGATTTGCACCAAGGGTGTGAAGGACCCTTTCGAAGTTCCAGAGGTGAGGTGTGAGCAGCCTCGAGACGCCTCAGCGGAAATGGGCCTCATCTCCCCTGGAGGGGAGAACCTCCTGGATTTTCTCGAGTTGCGGCAGGTCTTCTCGAGTTACGGCGGGGAGCTCAGGGACCCGCTCTGGTGGCCTCAGGAAAGGCCAGTACCCATGCGTGTTGCTAGGACCCCTCTCGGGATGCCTCTCCCGCCGATGCTGCGGCCTAAGACCTTGTGTGGAGTCGGGGCCGGAACCTGAGGATTCCTCTCCAGTGTTGCCAAGGATCTTGGGGTGCCTCTGAGTCTCCCCAGGGTAGTCAGGCCTCGTCTCGTGTGGGGGCATGCACGTGCGCTTTCCTCCCGAGCTGCAGCAGTAGTGTAACGCTTCCTGTCACGTGGATCAAGGAATCTGTGGCTTTCCCTCGAGGCTGTCCCTCGAGGCTTTCCCACGAGGCTTTCCCACAGGTCTGTGCCACGTGCCACCTTGGTGTGAGTCGATCCTCGGCGTGAAAGACGAGCCGGTGAAGGGAAAAGAGATTCCTCTGGAATGGACTGAGACATCTGGGGGACTCTTGGAATGGTGGCACGACCCTGGAGTTCCTCTCGTCGTTCCTGTTGAGAGGGCCTCCTCTTGAGATGCGACGGGAACGCCGGGAACTCTTTCCCGACGAAGCAGGGTAAGGATCCGTCACCTCGAGCTACGAGGCGGAAACGGGGCTCCTCTGGATGTGGGCGGGACCCTCGTGTTTCGTCTCGAGTGGAGACGGGTAGGTCGGGGAACTTCTTGAGTTGCACCGAGGGTGTGAAGGACCCTATCGAAGTTCCAGAGGTGAGGTGTGATTAGCCCCGAGAAGCCTCTGCAGAAATGGGCCTCCTCTCGCCTGGAGGGGAGAACCTCCTGGATTTTCTCGAGTTGCGGCAGGTCTTCTCGAGTTACGACGGGGACCTCAGGGACCCGCTCTGGTGGCCTCAGGAAAGGCCTGTCCCCATGCCAGTTGCTAGGGGACCTCTCGGGATTCCTCTCCCGTCCATGCCGGGGCCTCAGTCCTTGTGTGGAGTCGGGGCCGGAACCTGAGGATTCCTCTCCAGTGTTGCCACGGATCTTGGGGTGCTTCTGAGCCTCCCCAGGGGAGTCAGGTCTCGTCTCCAGTGGGGCCATGCACGTGCGCTTTCCTCCCGAGCTGCAGCAGTAGTGTCACGCTTCCTGTCACGTGGATCAAGGGATCTGTGGCTTTCCCTCGAGGCTGTCCCTCCAGGCTTTCCCACGAGTCTTTCCCACAGGGCTGTGCCACGTGCCACCTTGGTGTGACTCGATCCTCGGCGTGAAAGACGAGCCGGTGAAGGGAAAAGAGGTTCCTCTGGAATGGACTGAGACATCTGGGGGACTCTTGGAATGGTGGCACGACCCTGGAGTTCCTCTCGCCGTTCCTGTTGAGAGGGCCTCCTCTTGAGTTGCGACGGGAACGCCGGGAACTCTTTCCCGAAGAAGCAGGGAAAGGATCCCTTATCTCGAGCTACGAGGCGGAAACGGGGCTCCTCTGGATGTGGGCGGGACCCTCGTGATTCCTTTCGAGTGGAGACGGGTATGTCGGGGAACTTCTTGATTTGCACCAAGGGTGTGAAGGACCCTTTCGAAGTTCCAGAAGTGAGGTGTGATCAGCCTCGAGACACCTCAGCGGAAATGGGCCTCATCTCGCCTGGAGGGGAGAACCTCCTGGATTTTCTCGAGTTGCGGCAGGTCTTCTCGAGTTACGACGGGGACCTCAGGGACGCGCTCTGGTTGCCTCAGGAAAGGCCAGTCCCCATGCGAGTTGCTAGGCGACCTCTCGGGATTCCTCTCCCGTCCATGCCAGGGCCTCAGTCCTTGTGTGGATTCGGGGCCGGAACCAGAGGATTCCTCTCCAGTGTTGCCATGGATCTTGGGGTGCTTCTGAGTCTCCCCAGGGGAGTCAGGCCTCGTCTCGAGTGGGGGCCTGCACCTGCGCTTTCCTCCCGAGCTGCAGCAGTAGTGTCACGCTTCCTGTCACGTGGATCAAGGGATCTGTGGCTTTCCCTCGAGGCTGTCCCTCGAGGCTTTCCCACGACGCTTTCCCACAGGGCTGTGCCACGTGCCACCTTGGTGTGAGTTGATCCTCGGCGTGATAGACGAGCCGGTGAAGGGAAAAGAGGTTCCTCTGGAATGGACTGAGACATCTGGGGGACTCTTGGAATGGTGGCACAACCCTGGAGTTCCCCTCGCCGTTCCTGTTGAGAGGGCCTACACTTGAGATGCGACGGGAATGCCGGGAACTCTTTCCCGATGAAGCAGGGAAAGGATCCCTCATCTCGAGCTACGAGGCGGAAAAGGGGCTCCTCTGGATGTGGGCAGGACCCTCGTGATTCCTCTCGAGTGGAGACGGATATGTCGGAGAACTTCTTGACTTGCACCAAGGGTGTGAAGGACCCTTTCGAAGTTCCAGAGGTGATGTGTGATCAGCCTCAAGACGCCTCAGCGGAAATGGGCCTCATCTCGCCTGGAGGGGAGAACCTCCTGGATTTTCTCGAGTTGCGGCAGTTCTTCTCGAGTTCCGACGGGGACCTCAGGGACCCGCTCTGGTGGCCTCAGGAAAGGCCAGTCCCCATGCGAGTTGCTAGGCGACCTCTCGGGATTCCTCTCCCGTCCATGCCGGGGCCTCAGTTCTTGTGTGGAGTCGGGGCCGGAACCTGAGGTTTCCTCTCCAGTGTTGCCATGGATCTTGGGGTGCTTCTGAGTCTCCCCAGGGGAGTCAGGCCTCGTCTCGAATGGGGGCATGCACGTGCGCTTTCCTCCCGAGCTGCAGCAGTAGTGTCACTCTTCCTGTCACGTGGATCAAGGGATCTGTGGCTTTCCCTCGAGGCTGTCCCACAGGGCTGTGCCACGTGCCACCTTGGTGTGAGTCGATCCTCGACGTGAAAGATGAGCCGGTGAAGGGAAAAGAGGTTCCTCTGGAATGGACTGAGACATCTGGGGGACTCTTGGAATGGTGGCACGACCCTGGAGTTCCTCTCGCCGTTCCTGTTGAGAGGGCCTCCTCTTGAGATGCGACGGGAACGCCGGGAACTCTTTCCCGAGGAAGCAGGGAAAGGATCCCTCATCTCGAGCTACGAGGCGGAAACGGGGCTCCTCTGGATGTGGGCGGGACCCTCGTGGTTCCTCTCGAGGGGAGATGGGCATGTCCGGGAATTTCTTGACTTGCACCAAGGGTGTGAAGGACCCTTTCGAAGTTCCAGAGGTGAGGTGTGATCAGCCTCGAGACGCCTCAGCGGAAATGGGCCTCATCTCGCCTGGAGGGGAGAACCTCCTGTATTTTCTCGAGTTTTGTCAGGTCTTCTCGAGTTACGACGGGGACCTCAGGGACCCGCTCTGGTGGCCTCAGGAAAGGCCAGTCCCCATGCGAGTTGCTAGGGGACCTCTCGGGATTCCTCTCCCGTCCATGCCGGGGCCTCAGTCCTTGTGTGGGGTCGGGGCCGGAACCTGAGGTTTCCTCTCCAGTGTTGCCATGGATCTTGGGGTGCTTCTGAGTCTCCCCAGGGGAGTCAGGCCTCGTCTCGAGTGGGGGCATGCACGTGCGCTTTCCTCCCGAGCTGCAGCAGTTGTGTCACGCTTCCTGTCACGTGGATCAAGGGATCTTTGGCTTTCCTTCGAGGCTGTCCCTCGAGGCTTTCCACGAGGCTTTCCCACAGGGCTGGCCAATGCCACCTTGGTGTGAGTCGATCCTCGGCGTGAAAGACGAGCCGGTGTAGGGAAAAGAGTTTCCTCTGGTATGGACTGAGATATCTGGGGGACTCTTTGAATGGTGGCACGACCCTGGAGTTCCTCTCGCCGTTCCTGTTGAGATGGCCTCCTCTTGAGATGCGACGGGAACGCCGGGAACTCTTTCCCGACGAAGCAGGGAAAGGATCCCTCATCTCGAGCTACGAGGCGGAAACGGGGCTCCTCTGGATGTGGGCGGGACCCTCGTGTTCCCTCTCGAGGGGAGATGGGTATGTCCGGGAACTTCTTGAATTGCACCAAGGGTGTGAAGGACCCTTTCGAAGTTCCAGAGGTGAGGTGTGATCAGCCTCGAGACGCCTCAGGGGAAATGGGCCTCATCTCGCCTGGAGGGGAAAACCTCCTGGATTTTCTCGAGTTTTGTCAGGTCTTCTCGAGTTACGACGGGGACCTCAGGGACCCGCTCTGGTGGCCTCAGGAAAGGCCAGTCCCCATGCGAGTTGCTAGGGGACCTCTCGGGATTCCTCTCCCGTCCATGCCGGGGCCTCAGTCCTTGTGTGGAGTAGGGGCTGGAACCTGAGGATTCCTCTCCAGTGTTGCCATGGATCTTGGGGTGCTTCTGAGTCTCCCCAGGGGAGTCAGGCCTCGTCTCGAGTGGGGGCATGCACGTGCGCTTTCCTCCCGAGCTGCAGCAGTAGTGTCACCCTTCCTGTCACGTGGATCAAGGGATCTGTGGCTTTCCCTCGAGGCTGTCCCTCGAGGCTTTCCCACGAGGCTTTCCCACAGGGCTGTGCCACGTGCCACCTTGGTGTGAGTCGATCCTCGGCGTGAAAGACGAGCCGGTGTAGGGAAAAGAGGTTCCTCTGGTATGGACTGAGACATCTGGGGGACTCTTGGAATGGTGGCACGACCCTGGAGTTCCTCTCGCCGTTCTTGTTCAGAGGGCCTCCTCTTGAGATGCGACGGGAACGCCGGGAACTCTTTCCCGAGGAAGCAGGGAAAGGATCCCTCATCTCGAGCTACGAGGCGGAAACGGGGCTCCTCTGGATGTGGGCGGGACCCTCGTGGTTCCTCTCGAGGGGAGATGGGCATGTCCGGGAATTTCTTGACTTGCACCAAGGGTGTGAAGGACCCTTTCGAAGTTCCAGAGGTGAGGTGTGATCAGCATCGAGACGCCTCAGCGGAAATGGGCCTCATCTCGCCTGGAGGGGAGAACCTCCTGGATTTTCTCGAGTTGGGGCAGGTCTTCTCGAGTTACGACGGGGACCTCAGGGACCCGCTCTGGTGGCCTCAGGAAAGGCCAGTCCCCATGCGAGTTGCTAGGGGACCTCTCGGGATTCCTCTCCCGTCCATGCCGGGGCCTCAGTCCTTGTGTGGGGTCGGGGCCGGAACCTGAGGTTTCCTCTCCAGTGTTGCCATGGATCTTGGGGTGCTTCTGAGTCTCCCCAGGGGAGTCAGGCCTCTTCTCGAGTGGGGGCATGCACGTGCGCTTTCCTCCCGAGCTGCAGCAGTAGTGTCACCCTTCCTGTCACGTGGATCAAGGGATCTGTGGCTTTCCCTCGAGGCTGTCCCTCGAGGCTGTCCCTCGAGGCTTTCCCACAGGGCTGTGCCACGTGCCACCTTGGTGTGAGTCGATCCTCGGCGTGAAAGACGAGCCGGTGAAGGGAAAAGAGGTTCCTCTGGAATGGACTGAGACATCTGGGGGACTCTTGGAATGGTGGCACGACCCTGGAGTTCCTCTCGCCGTTCATGTTGAGAGGGCCTACACTTGAGATGCGACGGGAACGCCGGGAACTCATTCCCGACGAAGCAGGGAAAGGATCCCTCATCTCAAGCTACGAGGCGGAAACGGGGCTCCTCTGGATGTGGGCGGGACCCTCGTGTTTCCTCTCGAGTCGAGACGGGTATGTCGGGGAACTTCTTGACTTGCACCAAGGTTGTGAAGGACCCTTTCGAAGTTCCAGTGGTGAGGTGTGATCAGCCTCAAGACGCCTCAGCGGAAATGGGCCTCATCTCGCCTGGAGGGGAGAACCTCCTGGATTTTCTCGAGTTGCGGCAGGTCTTCTCGAGTTACGACGGGGACCTCAGGGACCCGATCTGGTAGCCTCAGGAAAGGCCAGTCCCCATGCGAGTTGCTAGGGGACCACTCGGGATTCCTCTCCCGTCCATGTCGGGGCCTCAGTCCTTGTGTGGAGTCGGAGCGGGAACCTGAGGATTCCTCTCCAGTGTTGCCATGGATCTTGGGGTGCTTCTGAATCTCCCCAGGGGAGTCAGGCCTCGTCTCGAGTGGGGGCATGCACGTGCGCTTTCCTCCCGAGCTGCAGCAGTAGTGTCACGCTTCCTGTCACGTGGATCAAGGGATCTGTGGCTTTCCCTCGAGGCTGTCCCTCGAGGCTTTACCACGAGGCTTTCCCACAGGGCTGTGCCACGTGCCACCTTGGTGTGAGTTGATCCTCGGCGTGAAAGACGAGCCGGTGAAGGGAAAAGAGATTCCTCTGGAATGGACTGAGACATCTGGGGGACTCTTGGAATGGTGGCACAACCCTGGAGTTCCCCTCGCCGTTCCTGTTAAGAGGGCCTACACTTGAGATGCGACGGGAATGCCCGGAACTCTTTCCCAACGAAGCAGGGAAAGGATCCCTCATCTCGAGCTACGAGGCGGAAAACGGGCTCCTCTGGATGTGGGCGGGACCCTCGTGTTTCCTCTCGAGTGGAGACGGATATGTCGGAGAACTTCTTGACTTGCACCAAGGGTGTGAAGGACCCTTTCGAAGTTCCAGAGGTGAGGTGTGATCAGCCTCAAGACGCCTCAGCGGAAATGGGCCTCATCTCGCCTGGAGGGGAGAACCACCTGGATTTTCTCGAGTTGCGGCAGGTCTTCTCGAGTTACGACGGGGACCTCAGGGACCCGCTCTGGTGGCCTCAGGAAAGGCCAGTCCCCATGCCAGTTGCTAGGGGACCTCTCGGGATTCCTCTCCCGTCCATGCCGGGGCCGCAGTCCTTGTGTGGAGTCGGGGCCGGAACCTGAGGATTCCTCTCCAGTGTTGCCACCGATCTTGGGGTGCTTCTGAGCCTCCCCAGGGGAGTCAGGCCTCGTCTCGAGTGGGGGCATGCACGTGCGCTTTCCTCCCGAGCTGCAGCAGTAATGTCACGCTTCCTGTCATGTGGATCAAGGGATCTGTGGCTTTCCCTCGAGGCTGTCCCTCGAGGCTTTCCCACAGGGCTGTGCCACGTGCCACCTTGGTGTGAGTCGATCCTCGGCATGAAAGACGAGCCGGTGAGGGGAAAAGAGGTTCCTCTGGAATGGACTGAGACATCTGGGGGACTCTTTGAATGGTGGCACGACCCTGGAGTTCCTCTCGCCGTTCCTGTTGAGAGGGCCTCCTCTTGAGTTGCGACGGGAACGCCGGGAACTCTTTCCCGACGAAGCAGGGAAAGGATCCCTCATTTCGAGCTACGAGGCGGAAACGGGGCTCCTCTGGATGTGGGCGGGACACTCGTGTTTCCTCTCGAGGGGAGACGGTTATGTCGGGGAACTTATTCACTTGCACCAAGGGTGTGAAGGACCCTTTCGAAGTTCCAGAGGTGAGGTGTGATCAGCCTCGAGACGCCTCAGCGGAAATGGGCCTCATCTCGCCTGGAGGGGAGAACCTCCTGGATGTTCTCGAGTTTCGGGAGGTCATCTCGTGTTATGACGGGGACCTCAGAGACCCGCTCTGGTGGCCTCAGGAAAGGCCAGTCCCCGTGCGAGTTGCTAGGGGACCTCTCGGGATTCTTCTCCCGTCCATGCCGGGGCCTCAGTCCTTGTGTGGAGTCGGGGCCGGAACCTGAGGATTCCTCTCCAGTGTTGCCATGGATCTTGGGGTGCTTCTGAGTCTCCCCAGGGGAGTCAGGCCTCGTCTCGAGTGGGGGCATGCACGTGCGCTTTCCTCCCGAGCTGCAGCAGTAGTGTCACTCTTCCTGTCACATGGATCAAGGGATCTGTGGCTTTCCCTCGAGGCTGTCCCTCGAGGCTTTACCGCGGGGCTTTCCCACAGGGCTGTGCCACGTGCCACCTTGGTGTGAGTTGATCCTCGGCGTGAAAGACGAGCCGGTGAAGGGAAAAGAGGTTCCTCTGGAATGGACTGAGACATCTGGGGGACTCTTGGAATGGTGGCACAACCCTGGAGTTCCCCTCGCCGTTCCTGTTGAGAGGGACTACACTTGAGATGCGACGGGAATGCCCGGAACTCTTTCCCGACGAAGCAGGGAAAGGATCCCTCATCTCGAGCTACGAGGCGGAAAAGGGGCTCCTCTGGATGTGGGCGGGACCCTCGTGTTTCCTCTCGAGTGGAGACGGATATGTCGGAGAACTTCTTGACTTGCACCAAGGGTGTGAAGGAGCCTTTCGAAGTTCCAGAGGTGAGGTGTGATCAGCCTCAAGACGCCTCAGCGGAAATGGGCCTCATCTCGCCTGGAGGGGAGAACCTCCTGGATTTTCTCGAGTTGCGGCAGGTCTTCTCGAGTTACGACGGGGACCTCAGGGACCCGCTCTGGTGGCCTCAGGAAAGGCCAGTCCCCATGCGAGTTGCTAGGCGACCTCTCGGGATTCCTCTCCCGTCCATGCCGGGGCCTCAGTCCTTGTGTGGAGTCGGGGCCGGAACCTGAGGATTCCTCTCCAGTGTTGCCATGGATCTTGGGGTGCTTCTGAGTCTCCCCAGGGGAGTCAGGCCTCGTCTCGAGTGGGGGCATGCACGTGCGCTTTCCTCCCGAGCTGCAGCAGTAATGTCACGCTTCCTGTCACGTGGATCAAGGGATCTGTGGCTTTCCCTCGAGGCAGTCCCTCGAGGCTTTCCCACGAGGCTTTCCCACAGGGCTGTGCCACGTGCCACCTTGGTGTGAGTCGATCCTCGGCGTGAAAGACGAGCCGTTGTAGGGAAAAGAGGTTCCTCTGGAATGGAGTGAGACATCTGGGGGACTCTTGGAATGGTGGCACGACCCTGGAGTTCCTCTCGCCGTTCCTGTTGAGAGGGCCTACACTTGAGATGCGACGGGAATGCCGGGAACTCTTTCCCGACGAAGCAGGGAAAGGATCCCTCATCTCGAGCTACGAAGCGGAAAAGGGGCTCCTCTGGATGTGGGCGGGACCCTCGTGTTTCCTCTCGAGTGGAGACGGATATGTCGGAGAACTTCTTGACTTGCACCAAGGTGTGAAGGACCCTTTCGAAGTTCCAGAGGTGAGGTGTGATCAGCCTCGCGACGCCTCAGCGGAAATGGGCCTCGTCTCGCCTGGAGGGGAGAAGCTCCTGGATTTTCTCGAGTTGCGGCAGGTCTTCTCGAGTTACGACGGGGACCGCAGGGACTCGCTCTGATGGCCTCAGGAAAGGCCAGTCCCCATGCGAGTTGCTAGGGGACCTCTCGGGATTCCTCTCCCGTCCATGCCGGCGCCTCAGTCCTTGTGTGGAGTCGGGGCCGGAACCTGAGGATTCCTCTCCAGTGTTACCATGGATCTTGGGGTGCTTCTGAGCCTCCGCAGGGGAGTCAGGCCTCGTATCGAGTGGGGGCATGCACGTGCGCTTTCCTCCCGAGCTGCAGCAGTAGTGTCACTCTTCCTGTCACGTGGATCAAGGGATCTGTGGCTTTCCCTCGAGGCTGTCCCTCGAGGCTTTCCCACAGGGCTGTGCCACGTGCCTCCTTGCTGTGAGTCGATCCTCGGCGTGAAAGACGAGCCGGTGAAGGGAAAAGAGGTTCCTCTGGAATGGACTGAGACATCTGGGGGACTCTTGGAATGGTGGCACGACCCTGGAGTTCCTCTCGCCGTTCCTGTTGAGAGGGCCTCCTCTTGAGATGCGACGGGAACGCCGGGAACTCTTTCCCGACGAAGCAGGGAAAGGATCCCTCATCTCGAGCTACGAGGCGGAAACGGGGCTCCTCTGGATGTGGGCGGGACCATCGTGATTCCTCTCGAGTGGAGACGGGTATGTCGGGGAACTTCTTGATTTGCACCAAGGGTGTGAAGGACCCTTTCCAAGTTCCAGAGGTGAGGTGTGATCAGCCTCGAGACGCCTGAGCGGAAATGGGCCTCATCTCGCCTGGAGGGGAGAACCTCCTGGATTTTCTCGAGTTGCGGCAGGTCTTCTCGAGTTATGACGGCGACCTCAGGGACCCGCTCTGTTGGCCTCAGGAAAGGCCAGTCCCCATGCGAGTTGCTAGGGGACCTCTCGGGATTCCTCTCCCGTCCATGCCGGGGCCTCAGTCCTTGTGTGGAGTCGGGGCCGGAACCTGAGGATTCCTCTCCAGTGTTGCCATGGATCTTGGCTGCTTCTGAGTCTCCCCAGGGGAGTCAGGCGTCGTCTCGAGTGGGAGCATGCACGTGCGCTTTCCTCCCGAGCTGCAGCAGTAGTGTCACGCTTCCTGTCACGTGGATCAAGGGATCTGTGGCTTTCCCTCAAGGCTGTCCCTCGAGGCTGTCCCTCGAGGCTTTCCCACAGGGCTGTGCCACGTGCCACCTTGGTGTGACTCGATCCTCGGCGTGAAAGACGAGCCGGTGAAGGGAAAAGAGGTTCCTCTGGAATGGACTGAGACATCTGGGGGACTCTTGGAATGGTGGCACAACCCTGGAGTTCCCCTCGCCGTTCCTGTTGAGAGGGCCTACACTTGAGATGCGACGGGAATGCCGGGAACTCTTTCCCGACGAAGCAGGGAAAGGATCCCTCATCTCGAGCTACGAGGCGGAAAAGGGTCTCCTCTGGTTGTGGGCGGGACCCTCGTGTTTCCTCTCAAGTGGAGACGGATATGTCGGAGAACTTCTTGACTTGCACCAAGGGTGTGAAGGACCCTTTCGAAGTTCCAGAGGGGAGGTGTGATCAGCCTCAAGACGCCTCAGCGGAAATGGGCCTCATCTCGCCTGGAGGGGAGAACCTCCTGGATTTTCTCGAGTTGCGGCAGTTCTTCACGAGTTACGAAGGGGACCTCAGGGACCAACTCTGGTGTCCTCAGGAAAGGACAGTCCCCATGCGAGTTGCTAGGGGACCACTCGGGATTCCTCTCCCGTCCATGCCGGGGCCTCAGTCCTTGTGTGGAGTCGGGGCCGGAACCTGAGGATTCCTCTCCAGTGTTGCCATGGATCTTGGGGTGCTTCTGAGTCTCCCCAGGGGAGTCAGGTCTCGTCTCCAGTGGGGCCATGCACGTGCGCTTTCCTCCCGAGCTGCAGCAGTAGTGTCACGCTTCCTGTCATGTGGATCAAGGGATCTGTGGCTTTCCCTCGAGGCTGTCCCTCCAGGCTTTCCCACGAGTCTTTCCCACAGGGCTGTGCCACGTGCCACCTTGGTGTGACTCGATCCTCGGCGTGAAAGACGAGCCGGTGAAGGGAAAAGAGGTTCCTCTGGAATGGACTGAGACATCTGGGGGACTCTTGGAATGGTGGTACGACCCTGGAGTTCCTCTCGCCGTTCCTGTTGAGAGGGCCTCCTCTTGAGTTGCGACGGGAACGCCGGGAACTCTTTCCCGAAGAAGCAGGGAAAGGATCCCTTATCTCGAGCTACGAGGCGGAAACGGGGCTCCTCTGGATGTGGGCGGGACCCTCGTGATTCCTTTCGAGTGGAGACGGGTATGTCGGGGAACTTCTTGATTTGCACCAAGGGTGTGAAGGACCCTTTCGAAGTTCCAGAAGTGAGGTGTGATCAGCCTCGAGACGCCTCAGCGGAAATGGGCCTCATCTCGCCTGGAGGGGAGAACCTCCTGGATTTTCTCGAGTTGCGGCAGGTCTTCTCGAGTTACGACGGGGACCTCAGGGACGCGCTCTGGTTGCCTCAGGAAAGGCCAGTCCCCATGCGAGTTGCTAGGCGACCTCTCGGGATTCCTCTCCCGTCCATGCCAGGGCCTCAGTCCTTGTGTGGATTCGGGGCCGGAACCAGAGGATTCCTCTCCAGTGTTGCCATGGATCTTGGGGTGCTTCTGAGTCTCCCCAGGGGAGTCAGGCCTCGTCTCGAGTGGGGGCCTGCACCTGCGCTTTCCTCCCGAGCTGCAGCAGTAGTGTCACGCTTCCTGTCACGTGGATCAAGGGATCTGTGGCTTTCCCTCGAGGCTGTCCCTCGAGGCTTTCCCACGACGCTTTCCCACAGGGCTGTGCCACGTGCCACCTTGGTGTGAGTTGATCCTCGGCGTGAAAGACCAGCCGGTGAAGGGAAAAGAGGTTCCTCTGGAATGGACTGAGACATCTGGGGGACTCTTGGAATGGTGGCACAACCCTGGAGTTCCCCTCGCCGTTCCTGTTGAGAGGGCCTACACTTGAGATGCGACGGGAATGCCGGGAACTCTTTCCCGATGAAGCAGGGAAAGGATCCCTCATCTCGAGCTACGAGGCGGAAAAGGGGCTCCTCTGGATGTGGGCGGGACCCTCGTGTTTCCTCTCGAGTGGAGACGGATATGTCGGAGAACTTCTTGACTTGCACCAAGGGTGTGAAGGACCCTTTCGAAGTTCCAGAGGTGAGGTGTGATCAGCCTCAAGACGCCTCAGCGGAAATGGGCCTCATCTCGCCTGGAGGGGAGAACCACCTGGATTTTCTCGAGTTGCGGCAGGTCTTCTCGAGTTACGACGGGGACCTCAGGGACCCGCTCTGGTGGCCTCAGGAAAGGCCAGTCCCCATGCTAGTTGCTAGGGGACCTCTCGGGATTCCTCTCCCGTCCATGCCGGGGCCGCAGTCCTTGTGTGGAGTCGGGGCCGGAACCTGAGGATTCCTCTCCAGTGTTGCCACCGATCTTGGGGTGCTTCTGAGCCTCCCCAGGGGAGTCAGGCCTCGTCTCGAGTGGGGGCATGCACGTGCGCTTTCCTCCCGAGCTGCAGCAGTAATGTCACGCTTCCTGTCATGTGGATCAAGGGATCTGTGGCTTTCCCTCGAGGCTGTCCCTCGAGGCTTTCCCACAGGGCTGTGCCACGTGCCACCTTGGTGTGAGTCGATCCTCGGCATGAAAGACGAGCCGGTGAGGGGAAAAGAGGTTCCTCTGGAATGGACTGAGACATCTGGGGGACTCTTTGAATGGTGGCACGACCCTGGAGTTCCTCTCGCCGTTCCTGTTGAGAGGGCCTCCTCTTGAGTTGCGACGGGAACGCCGGGAACTCTTTCCCGACGAAGCAGGGAAAGGATCCCTCATTTCGAGCTACGAGGCGGAAACGGGGCTCCTCTGGATGTGGGCGGGACACTCGTGTTTCCTCTCGAGGGGAGACGGTTATGTCGGGGAACTTATTCACTTGCACCAAGGGTGTGAAGGACCCTTTCGAAGTTCCAGAGGTGAGGTGTGATCAGCCTCGAGACGCCTCAGCGGAAATGGGCCTCATCTCGCCTGGAGGGGAGAACCTCCTGGATGTTCTCGAGTTTCGGGAGGTCATCTCGTGTTATGACGGGGACCTCAGAGACCCGCTCTGGTGGCCTCAGGAAAGACCAGTCCCCGTGCGAGTTGCTAGGGGACCTCTCGGGATTCTTCTCCCGTCCATGCCGGGGCCTCAGTCCTTGTGTGGAGTCGGGGCCGGAACCTGAGGATTCCTCTCCAGTGTTGCCATGGATCTTGGGGTGCTTCTGAGTCTCCCCAGGGGAGTCAGGCCTCGTCTCGAGTGGGGGCATGCACGTGCGCTTTCCTCCCAAGCTGCAGCAGTAGTGTCACTCTTCCTGTCACATGGATCAAGGGATCTGTGGCTTTCCCTCGAGGCTGTCCCTCGAGGCTTTACCGCGAGGCTTTCCCACAGGGCTGTGCCACGTGCCACCTTGGTGTGAGTTGATCCTCGGCGTGAAAGACGAGCCGGTGAAGGGAAAAGAGGTTCCTCTGGAATGGACTGAGACATCTGGGGGACTCTTGGAATGGTGGCACAACCCTGGAGTTCCCCTCGCCGTTCCTGTTGAGAGGGACTACACTTGAGATGCGACGGGAATGCCCGGAACTCTTTCCCGACGAAGCAGGGAAAGGATCCCTCATCTCGAGCTACGAGGCGGAAAAGGGGCTCCTCTGGATGTGGGCGGGACCCTCGTGTTTCCTCTCGAGTGGAGACGGATATGTCGGAGAACTTCTTGACTTGCACCAAGGGTGTGAAGGAGCCTTTCGAAGTTCCAGAGGTGAGGTGTGATCAGCCTCAAGACGCCTCAGCGGAAATGGGCCTCATCTCGCCTGGAGGGGAGAACCTCCTGGATTTTCTCGAGTTGCGGCAGGTCTTCTCGAGTTACGACGGGGACCTCAGGGACCCGCTCTGGTGGCCTCAGGAAAGGCCAGTCCCCATGCGAGTTGCTAGGCGACCTCTCGGGATTCCTCTCCCGTCCATGCCGGGGCCTCAGTCCTTGTGTGGAGTCGGGGCCGGAACCTGAGGATTCCTCTCCAGTGTTGCCATGGATCTTGGGGTGCTTCTGAGTCTCCCCAGGGGAGTCAGGCCTCGTCTCGAGTGGGGGCATGCACGTGCGCTTTCCTCCCGAGCTGCAGCAGTAATGTCACGCTTCCTGTCACGTGGATCAAGGGATCTGTGGCTTTCCCTCGAGGCAGTCCCTCGAGGCTTTCCCACGAGGCTTTTCCACAGGGCTGTGCCACGTGCCACCTTGGTGTGAGTCGATCCTCGGCGTGAAAGACGAGCCGTTGTAGGGAAAAGAGGTTCCTCTGGAATGGAGTGAGACATCTGGGGGACTCTTGGAATGGTGGCACGACCCTGGAGTTCCTCTCGCCGTTCCTGTTGAGAGGGCCTACACTTGAGATGCGACGGGAATGCCGGGAACTCTTTCCCGACGAAGCAGGGAAAGGATCCCTCATCTCGAGCTACGAGGCGGAAAAGGGGCTCCTCTGGATGTGGGCGGGACCCTCGTGTTTCCTCTCGAGTGGAGACGGATATGTCGGAGAACTTCTTGACTTGCACCAAGGTGTGAAGGACCCTTTCGAAGTTCCAGAGGTGAGGTGTGATCAGCCTCGCGACGCCTCAGCGGAAATGGGCCTCGTCTCGCCTGGAGGGGAGAAGCTCCTGGATTTTCTCGAGTTGCGGCAGGTCTTCTCGAGTTACGACGGGGACCGCAGGGACTCGCTCTGATGGCCTCAGGAAAGGCCAGTCCCCATGCGAGTTGCTAGGGGACCTCTCGGGATTCCTCTCCCGTCCATGCCGGCGCCTCAGTCCTTGTGTGGAGTCGGGGCCGGAACCTGAGGATTCCTCTCCAGTGTTACCATGGATCTTGGGGTGCTTCTGAGCCTCCGCAGGGGAGTCAGGCCTCGTATCGAGTGGGGGCATGCACGTGCGCTTTCCTCCCGAGCTGCAGCAGTAGTGTCACTCTTCCTGTCACGTGGATCAAGGGATCTGTGGCTTTCCCTCGAGGCTGTCCCTCGAGGCTTTCCCACAGGGCTGTGCCACGTGCCTCCTTGCTGTGAGTCGATCCTCGGCGTGAAAGACGAGCCGGTGAAGGGAAAAGAGGTTCCTCTGGAATGGACTGAGACATCTGGGGGACTCTTGGAATGGTGGCACGACCCTGGAGTTCCTCTCGCCGTTCCTGTTGAGAGGGCCTCCTCTTGAGATGCGACGGGAACGCCGGGAACTCTTTCCCGACGAAGCAGGGAAAGGATCCCTCATCTCGAGCTACGAGGCGGAAACGGGGCTCCTCTGGATGTGGGCGGGACCATCGTGATTCCTCTCGAGTGGAGACGGGTATGTCGGGGAACTTCTTGATTTGCACCAAGGGTGTGAAGGACCCTTTCCAAGTTCCAGAGGTGAGGTGTGATCAGCCTCGAGACGCCTGAGCGGAAATGGGCCTCATCTCGCCTGGAGGGGAGAACCTCCTGGATTTTCTCGAGTTGCGGCAGGTCTTCTCGAGTTATGACGGCGACCTCAGGGACCCGCTCTGTTGGCCTCAGGAAAGGCCAGTCCCCATGCGAGTTGCTAGGGGACCTCTCGGGATTCCTCTCCCGTCCATGCCGGGGCCTCAGTCCTTGTGTGGAGTCGGGGCCGGAACCTGAGGATTCCTCTCCAGTGTTGCCATGGATCTTGGCTGCTTCTGAGTCTCCCCAGGGGAGTCAGGCGTCGTCTCGAGTGGGAGCATGCACGTGCGCTTTCCTCCCGAGCTGCAGCAGTAGTGTCACGCTTCCTGTCACGTGGATCAAGGGATCTGTGGCTTTCCCTCAAGGCTGTCCCTCGAGGCTGTCCCTCGAGGCTTTCCCACAGGGCTGTGCCACGTGCCACCTTGGTGTGACTCGATCCTCGGCGTGAAAGACGAGCCGGTGAAGGGAAAAGAGGTTCCTCTGGAATGGACTGAGACATCTGGGGGACTCTTGGAATGGTGGCACAACCCTGGAGTTCCCCTCGCCGTTCCTGTTGAGAGGGCCTACACTTGAGATGCGACGGGAATGCCGGGAACTCTTTCCCGACGAAGCAGGGAAAGGATCCCTCATCTCGAGCTACGAGGCGGAAAAGGGTCTCCTCTGGTTGTGGGCGGGACCCTCGTGTTTCCTCTCAAGTGGAGACGGATATGTCGGAGAACTTCTTGACTTGCACCAAGGGTGTGAAGGACCCTTTCGAAGTTCCAGAGGGGAGGTGTGATCAGCCTCAAGACGCCTCAGCGGAAATGGGCCTCATCTCGCCTGGAGGGGAGAACCTCCTGGATTTTCTCGAGTTGCGGCAGTTCTTCACGAGTTACGAAGGGGACCTCAGGGACCAACTCTGGTGTCCTCAGGAAAGGACAGTCCCCATGCGAGTTGCTAGGGGACCACTCGGGATTCCTCTCCCGTCCATGCCGGGGCCTCAGTCCTTGTGTGGAGTCGGGGCCGGAACCTGAGGATTCCTCTCCAGTGTTGCCATGGATCTTGGGGTGCTTCTGAGTCTCCCCAGGGGAGTCAGGCCTCGTCTCGAGTGGGGGCCTGCACCTGCGCTTTCCTCCCGAGCTGCAGCAGTAGTGTCACGCTTCCTGTCACGTGGATCAAGGGATCTGTGGCTTTCCCTCGAGGCTGTCCCTCGAGGCTTTCCCACGACGCTTTCCCACAGGGCTGTGCCACGTGCCACCTTGGTGTGAGTTGATCCTCGGCGTGAAAGACCAGCCGGTGAAGGGAAAAGAGGTTCCTCTGGAATGGACTGAGACATCTGGGGGACTCTTGGAATGGTGGCACAACCCTGGAGTTCCCCTCGCCGTTCCTGTTGAGAGGGCCTACACTTGAGATGCGACGGGAATGCCGGGAACTCTTTCCCGATGAAGCAGGGAAAGGATCCCTCATCTCGAGCTACGAGGCGGAAAAGGGGCTCCTCTGGATGTGGGCGGGACCCTCGTGTTTCCTCTCGAGTGGAGACGGATATGTCGGAGAACTTCTTGACTTGCACCAAGGGTGTGAAGGACCCTTTCGAAGTTCCAGAGGTGAGGTGTGATCAGCCTCAAGACGCCTCAGCGGAAATGGGCCTCATCTCGCCTGGAGGGGAGAACCACCTGGATTTTCTCGAGTTGCGGCAGGTCTTCTCGAGTTACGACGGGGACCTCAGGGACCCGCTCTGGTGGCCTCAGGAAAGGCCAGTCCCCATGCTAGTTGCTAGGGGACCTCTCGGGATTCCTCTCCCGTCCATGCCGGGGCCGCAGTCCTTGTGTGGAGTCGGGGCCGGAACCTGAGGATTCCTCTCCAGTGTTGCCACCGATCTTGGGGTGCTTCTGAGCCTCCCCAGGGGAGTCAGGCCTCGTCTCGAGTGGGGGCATGCACGTGCGCTTTCCTCCCGAGCTGCAGCAGTAATGTCACGCTTCCTGTCATGTGGATCAAGGGATCTGTGGCTTTCCCTCGAGGCTGTCCCTCGAGGCTTTCCCACAGGGCTGTGCCACGTGCCACCTTGGTGTGAGTCGATCCTCGGCATGAAAGACGAGCCGGTGAGGGGAAAAGAGGTTCCTCTGGAATGGACTGAGACATCTGGGGGACTCTTTGAATGGTGGCACGACCCTGGAGTTCCTCTCGCCGTTCCTGTTGAGAGGGCCTCCTCTTGAGTTGCGACGGGAACGCCGGGAACTCTTTCCCGACGAAGCAGGGAAAGGATCCCTCATTTCGAGCTACGAGGCGGAAACGGGGCTCCTCTGGATGTGGGCGGGACACTCGTGTTTCCTCTCGAGGGGAGACGGTTATGTCGGGGAACTTATTCACTTGCACCAAGGGTGTGAAGGACCCTTTCGAAGTTCCAGAGGTGAGGTGTGATCAGCCTCGAGACGCCTCAGCGGAAATGGGCCTCATCTCGCCTGGAGGGGAGAACCTCCTGGATGTTCTCGAGTTTCGGGAGGTCATCTCGTGTTATGACGGGGACCTCAGAGACCCGCTCTGGTGGCCTCAGGAAAGACCAGTCCCCGTGCGAGTTGCTAGGGGACCTCTCGGGATTCTTCTCCCGTCCATGCCGGGGCCTCAGTCCTTGTGTGGAGTCGGGGCCGGAACCTGAGGATTCCTCTCCAGTGTTGCCATGGATCTTGGGGTGCTTCTGAGTCTCCCCAGGGGAGTCAGGCCTCGTCTCGAGTGGGGGCATGCACGTGCGCTTTCCTCCCGAGCTGCAGCAGTAGTGTCACTCTTCCTGTCACATGGATCAAGGGATCTGTGGCTTTCCCTCGAGGCTGTCCCTCGAGGCTTTACCGCGAGGCTTTCCCACAGGGCTGTGCCACGTGCCACCTTGGTGTGAGTTGATCCTCGGCGTGAAAGACGAGCCGGTGAAGGGAAAAGAGGTTCCTCTGGAATGGACTGAGACATCTGGGGGACTCTTGGAATGGTGGCACAACCCTGGAGTTCCCCTCGCCGTTCCTGTTGAGAGGGACTACACTTGAGATGCGACGGGAATGCCCGGAACTCTTTCCCGACGAAGCAGGGAAAGGATCCCTCATCTCGAGCTACGAGGCGGAAAAGGGGCTCCTCTGGATGTGGGCGGGACCCTCGTGTTTCCTCTCGAGTGGAGACGGATATGTCGGAGAACTTCTTGACTTGCACCAAGGGTGTGAAGGAGCCTTTCGAAGTTCCAGAGGTGAGGTGTGATCAGCCTCAAGACGCCTCAGCGGAAATGGGCCTCATCTCGCCTGGAGGGGAGAACCTCCTGGATTTTCTCGAGTTGCGGCAGGTCTTCTCGAGTTACGACGGGGACCTCAGGGACCCGCTCTGGTGGCCTCAGGAAAGGCCAGTCCCCATGCGAGTTGCTAGGCGACCTCTCGGGATTCCTCTCCCGTCCATGCCGGGGCCTCAGTCCTTGTGTGGAGTCGGGGCCGGAACCTGAGGATTCCTCTCCAGTGTTGCCATGGATCTTGGGGTGCTTCTGAGTCTCCCCAGGGGAGTCAGGCCTCGTCTCGAGTGGGGGCATGCACGTGCGCTTTCCTCCCGAGCTGCAGCAGTAATGTCACGCTTCCTGTCACGTGGATCAAGGGATCTGTGGCTTTCCCTCGAGGCAGTCCCTCGAGGCTTTCCCACGAGGCTTTCCCACAGGGCTGTGCCACGTGCCACCTTGGTGTGAGTCGATCCTCGGCGTGAAAGACGAGCCGTTGTAGGGAAAAGAGGTTCCTCTGGAATGGAGTGAGACATCTGGGGGACTCTTGGAATGGTGGCACGACCCTGGAGTTCCTCTCGCCGTTCCTGTTGAGAGGGCCTACACTTGAGATGCGACGGGAATGCCGGGAACTCTTTCCCGACGAAGCAGGGAAAGGATCCCTCATCTCGAGCTACGAGGCGGAAAAGGGGCTCCTCTGGATGTGGGCGGGACCCTCGTGTTTCCTCTCGAGTGGAGACGGATATGTCGGAGAACTTCTTGACTTGCACCAAGGTGTGAAGGACCCTTTCGAAGTTCCAGAGGTGAGGTGTGATCAGCCTCGCGACGCCTCAGCGGAAATGGGCCTCGTCTCGCCTGGAGGGGAGAAGCTCCTGGATTTTCTCGAGTTGCGGCAGGTCTTCTCGAGTTACGACGGGGACCGCAGGGACTCGCTCTGATGGCCTCAGGAAAGGCCAGTCCCCATGCGAGTTGCTAGGGGACCTCTCGGGATTCCTCTCCCGTCCATGCCGGCGCCTCAGTCCTTGTGTGGAGTCGGGGCCGGAACCTGAGGATTCCTCTCCAGTGTTACCATGGATCTTGGGGTGCTTCTGAGCCTCCGCAGGGGAGTCAGGCCTCGTATCGAGTGGGGGCATGCACGTGCGCTTTCCTCCCGAGCTGCAGCAGTAGTGTCACTCTTCCTGTCACGTGGATCAAGGGATCTGTGGCTTTCCCTCGAGGCTGTCCCTCGAGGCTTTCCCACAGGGCTGTGCCACGTGCCTCCTTGCTGTGAGTCGATCCTCGGCGTGAAAGACGAGCCGGTGAAGGGAAAAGAGGTTCCTCTGGAATGGACTGAGACATCTGGGGGACTCTTGGAATGGTGGCACGACCCTGGAGTTCCTCTCGCCGTTCCTGTTGAGAGGGCCTCCTCTTGAGATGCGACGGGAACGCCGGGAACTCTTTCCCGACGAAGCAGGGAAAGGATCCCTCATCTCGAGCTACGAGGCGGAAACGGGGCTCCTCTGGATGTGGGCGGGACCATCGTGATTCCTCTCGAGTGGAGACGGGTATGTCGGGGAACTTCTTGATTTGCACCAAGGGTGTGAAGGACCCTTTCCAAGTTCCAGAGGTGAGGTGTGATCAGCCTCGAGACGCCTGAGCGGAAATGGGCCTCATCTCGCCTGGAGGGGAGAACCTCCTGGATTTTCTCGAGTTGCGGCAGGTCTTCTCGAGTTATGACGGCGACCTCAGGGACCCGCTCTGTTGGCCTCAGGAAAGGCCAGTCCCCATGCGAGTTGCTAGGGGACCTCTCGGGATTCCTCTCCCGTCCATGCCGGGGCCTCAGTCCTTGTGTGGAGTCGGGGCCGGAACCTGAGGATTCCTCTCCAGTGTTGCCATGGATCTTGGCTGCTTCTGAGTCTCCCCAGGGGAGTCAGGCGTCGTCTCGAGTGGGAGCATGCACGTGCGCTTTCCTCCCGAGCTGCAGCAGTAGTGTCACGCTTCCTGTCACGTGGATCAAGGGATCTGTGGCTTTCCCTCAAGGCTGTCCCTCGAGGCTGTCCCTCGAGGCTTTCCCACAGGGCTGTGCCACGTGCCACCTTGGTGTGACTCGATCCTCGGCGTGAAAGACGAGCCGGTGAAGGGAAAAGAGGTTCCTCTGGAATGGACTGAGACATCTGGGGGACTCTTGGAATGGTGGCACAACCCTGGAGTTCCCCTCGCCGTTCCTGTTGAGAGGGCCTACACTTGAGATGCGACGGGAATGCCGGGAACTCTTTCCCGACGAAGCAGGGAAAGGATCCCTCATCTCGAGCTACGAGGCGGAAAAGGGTCTCCTCTGGTTGTGGGCGGGACCCTCGTGTTTCCTCTCAAGTGGAGACGGATATGTCGGAGAACTTCTTGACTTGCACCAAGGGTGTGAAGGACCCTTTCGAAGTTCCAGAGGGGAGGTGTGATCAGCCTCAAGACGCCTCAGCGGAAATGGGCCTCATCTCGCCTGGAGGGGAGAACCTCCTGGATTTTCTCGAGTTGCGGCAGTTCTTCACGAGTTACGAAGGGGACCTCAGGGACCAACTCTGGTGTCCTCAGGAAAGGACAGTCCCCATGCGAGTTGCTAGGGGACCACTCGGGATTCCTCTCCCGTCCATGCCGGGGCCTCAGTCCTTGTGTGGAGTCGGGGCCGGAACCTGAGGATTCCTCTCCAGTGTTGCCATGGATCTTGGGGTGCTTCTGAGTCTCCCCAGGGGAGTCAGGTCTCGTCTCCAGTGGGGCCATGCACGTGCGCTTTCCTCCCGAGCTGCAGCAGTAGTGTCACGCTTCCTGTCATGTGGATCAAGGGATCTGTGGCTTTCCCTCGAGGCTGTCCCTCCAGGCTTTCCCACGAGTCTTTCCCACAGGGCTGTGCCACGTGCCACCTTGGTGTGACTCGATCCTCGGCGTGAAAGACGAGCCGGTGAAGGGAAAAGAGGTTCCTCTGGAATGGACTGAGACATCTGGGGGACTCTTGGAATGGTGGTACGACCCTGGAGTTCCTCTCGCCGTTCCTGTTGAGAGGGCCTCCTCTTGAGTTGCGACGGGAACGCCGGGAACTCTTTCCCGAAGAAGCAGGGAAAGGATCCCTTATCTCGAGCTACGAGGCGGAAACGGGGCTCCTCTGGATGTGGGCGGGACCCTCGTGATTCCTTTCGAGTGGAGACGGGTATGTCGGGGAACTTCTTGATTTGCACCAAGGGTGTGAAGGACCCTTTCGAAGTTCCAGAAGTGAGGTGTGATCAGCCTCGAGACGCCTCAGCGGAAATGGGCCTCATCTCGCCTGGAGGGGAGAACCTCCTGGATTTTCTCGAGTTGCGGCAGGTCTTCTCGAGTTACGACGGGGACCTCAGGGACGCGCTCTGGTTGCCTCAGGAAAGGCCAGTCCCCATGCGAGTTGCTAGGCGACCTCTCGGGATTCCTCTCCCGTCCATGCCAGGGCCTCAGTCCTTGTGTGGATTCGGGGCCGGAACCAGAGGATTCCTCTCCAGTGTTGCCATGGATCTTGGGGTGCTTCTGAGTCTCCCCAGGGGAGTCAGGCCTCGTCTCGAGTGGGGGCCTGCACCTGCGCTTTCCTCCCGAGCTGCAGCAGTAGTGTCACGCTTCCTGTCACGTGGATCAAGGGATCTGTGGCTTTCCCTCGAGGCTGTCCCTCGAGGCTTTCCCACGACGCTTTCCCACAGGGCTGTGCCACGTGCCACCTTGGTGTGAGTTGATCCTCGGCGTGAAAGACCAGCCGGTGAAGGGAAAAGAGGTTCCTCTGGAATGGACTGAGACATCTGGGGGACTCTTGGAATGGTGGCACAACCCTGGAGTTCCCCTCGCCGTTCCTGTTGAGAGGGCCTACACTTGAGATGCGACGGGAATGCCGGGAACTCTTTCCCGATGAAGCAGGGAAAGGATCCCTCATCTCGAGCTACGAGGCGGAAAAGGGGCTCCTCTGGATTTGGGCGGGACCCTCGTGATTCCTCTCGAGTGGAGACGGATATGTCGGAGAACTTCTTGACTTGCACCAAGGGTGTGAAGGACCCTTTCGAAGTTCTAGAGGTGAGGTGTGATCAGCCTCAAGACGCCTCAGCGGAAATGGGCCTCATCTCGCCTGGAGGGGAGAACCTCCTGGATTTTCTCGAGTTGCGGCAGGTCTTCTCGAGTTACGACGGGGACCTCAGGGACCCGCTCTGGTGGCCTCAGGAAAGGCCAGTCCCCATGCCAGTTGCTAGGGGACCTCTCGGGATTCCTCTCCCGTCCATGCCGGGGCCTCAGTCCTTGTGTGGAGTCGGGGCCGGAATCTGAGGATTCCTCTCCAGTGTTGCCACGGATCTTGGGGTGCTTCTGAGCCTCCCCAGGGGAATCAGGCCTCGTCTCGAGTGGGGGCATGCACGTGCGCTTTCCTCCCGAGCTGCAGCAGTAATGTCACGCTTCCTGTCACGTGGATCGAGGGATCTGTGGCTTTCCCTCGAGGCTGTCCCTCGAGGCTTTCCCACGAGGCTTTCCCACAGGGCTGTGCCACGTGCCACCTTGGTGTGACTCGATCCTCGGCGTGAAAGACGAGCCGGTGAAGGGAAAAGAGGTTCCTCTGGAATGGACTGAGACATCTGGGGGACTCTTGGAATGGTGGCACGACCCTGGAGTTCCTCTCGCCGTTCCTGTTGAGAGGGCCTCCTCTTGAGATGCGACGGGAACGCCGGGAACTCTTTCCCGAAGAAGCAGGGAAAGGATCCCTTATCTCGAGCTACGAGGCGGAAACGGGGCTCCTCTGGATGTGGGCGGGACCATCGTGATTCCTTTCGAGTGGAGACGGGTATGTCGGGGAACTTCTTGATTTGCACCAAGGGTGTGAAGGACCCTTTCCAAGTTCCAGAAGTGAGGTGTGATCAGCCTCGAGACGCCTCAGCGGAAATGGGCCTCATCTCGCCTGGAGGGGAGAACCTCCTGGATTTTCTCGAGTTGCGGCAGGTCTTCTCGAGTTACGACGGCGACCTCAGGGACCCGCTCTGGTTGCCTCAGGAAAGGCCAGTCCCCATGCGAGTTGCTAGGCGACCTCTCGGGATTCCTCTCCCGTCCATGCCAGGGCCTCAGTCCTTGTGTGGATTCGGGGCCGGAACCAGAGGATTCCTCTCCAGTGTTGCCATGGATCTTGCGGTGCTTCTGAGTCTCCCCAGGGGAGTCAGGCCTCGTCTCGAGTGGGGGCCTGCACGTGCGCTTTCCTCCCGAGCTGCAGCAGTAGTGTCACGCTTCCTGTCACGTGGATCAAGGGATCTGTGGCTTTCCCTCGAGGCTGTCCCTCGAGGCTTTCCCACGAGGCTTTCCCACAGGGCTGTGCCACGTGCCACCTTGGTGTGAGTTGATCCTCGGCGTGAAAGACGAGCCGGTGAAGGGAAAAGAGGTTCCTCTGGAATGGACTGAGACATCTGGGGGACTCTTGGAATGGTGGCACAACCCTGGAGTTCCCCTCGCCGTTTCTGTTGAGAGGGCCTACACTTGAGATGCGACGGGAATGCCCGGAACTCTTTCCCGACGAAGCAGGGAAAGGATCCCTTATCTCGAGCTACGAGGCGGAAAAGGGACTCCTCTGGATGTGGGCGGGACCCTCGTGTTTCCTCTCGAGTGGAGACGGATATGTCGGAGAACTTCTTGACTTGCACCAAGGGTGTGAAGGACCCTTTCGAAGTTCCAGAGGTGAGGTGTGATCAGCCTCAAGACGCCTCAGCGGAAATGGGCCTCATCTCGCCTGGAGGGGAGAACCTCCTGGATTTTCTCGAGTTGCGGCAGGTCTTCTCCAGTTACGATGGGGACCTCAGGGACCCGCTCTGGTGGCCTCAGGAAAGGCCAGTCCCCATGCCAGTTGCTAGGGGACCTCTCGGGATTCCTCTCCCGTCCATGCCGGGGCCTCAGTCCTTGTGTGGAGTCGGGGCCGGAACCTGAGGATTCCTCTCCAGTGTTGCCACGGATCTTGGGGTGCTTCTGAGCCTCCCCAGGGGAATCAGGCCTCGTCTCGAGTGGGGGCATGCACGTGCGCTTTCCTCCCTAGCTGCAGCAGTAATGTCACGCTTCCTGTCACGTGGATCGAGGGATCTGTGGCTTTCCCTCGAGGCTGTCCCTCGAGGCTTTCCCACGAGGCTTTCCCACAGGGCTGTGCCACGTGCCACCTTGGTGTGACTCGTTCCTCGGCGTGAAAGACGAGCCGTTGTAGGGAAAAGAGGTTCCTCTGGAATGGACTGAGACATCTGGGGGACTCTTGGAATGGTGGCACGACCCTGGAGTTCCTCTCGCCGTTCCTGTTGAGAGGGCCTACACTTGAGATGCGACGGGAATGCCGGGAACTCTTTCCCGACGAAGCAGGGAAAGGATCCCTCATCTCGAGCTACGAGGCGGAAAAGGGGCTCCTCTGGATGTGGGCGGGACCCTCGTGTTTCCTCTCGAGTGGAGACGGATATGTCCGAGAACTTCTTGACTTGCACCAAGGTGTGAAGGACCCTTTCGAAGTTCCAGAGGTGAGGTGTGATCAGCCTTGCGACGCCTCAGTGGAAATGGGCCTCGTCTCGCCTGGAGGGGAGAACCTCCTGGATTTTCTCGAGTTGCGGCAGGTCTTCTCGAGTTACGACGGGGACCTCAGGGACCCGCTCTGATGGCCTCAGGAAAGGCCAGTCCCCATGCGAGTTGCTAGGGGACCTCTCGGGATTACTCTCCCGTCCATGCCGGCGCCTCAGTCCTTGTGTGGAGTCGGGGCCGGAACCTGAGGTTTCCTCTCCAGTGTTACCATGGATCTTGGGGTGCTTCTGAGCCTCCCCAGGGGAGTCAGGCCTCGTCTCGAGTGGGGGCATGCACGTGCGCTTTCCTCCCGAGCTGCAGCAGTAGTGTCACTCTTCCTGTCACGTGGATCAAGGGATCTGTGGCTTTCCCTCGAGGCTGTCCCTCCAGGCTTTCCCACAGGGCTGTGCCACGTGCCACCTTGGTGTGAGTCGATCCTCGGCGTGAAAGACGAGCCGGTGAAGGGAAAAGAGGTTCCTCTGGAATGGACTGAGACATCTGGGGGACTCTTGGAATGGTGGCACGACCCTGGAGTTCCTCTCGCCGTTCCTGTTGACAGGGCCTCATCTTGAGAAGCGACGGGAACGCCGGGAACTCTTTCCCGACGAAGAAGGGAAAGGATCCCTCATCTCGAGCTACGAGGCGGAAACGGGGCTCCTCTGGATGTGGGCGGGACCCTCGTGATTCCTTTCGAGTGGAGACGGGTATGTCGGGGAACTTCTTGATTTGCACCAAGGGTGTGAAGGACCCTTTCCAAGTTCCAGAAGTGAGGTGTGATCAGCCTCGAGACGCCTCAGCGGAAATGGGCCTCATCTCGCCTGGAGGGGAGAACCTCCTGGATTTTCTCGAGTTGCGGCAGGTCTTCTCGAGTTACGACGGCGACCTCAGGGACCCGCTCTGGTTGCCTCAGGAAAGGCCAGTCCCCATGCGAGTTGCTAGGCGACCTCTCGGGATTCCTCTCCCGTCCATGCCAGGGCCTCAGTCCTTGTGTGGATTCGGGGCCGGAACCAGAGGATTCCTCTCCAGTGTTGCCATGGATCTTGCGGTGCTTCTGAGTCTCCCCAGGGGAGTCAGGCCTCGTCTCGAGTGGGGGCCTGCACGTGCGCTTTCCTCCCGAGCTGCAGCAGTAGTGTCACGCTTCCTGTCACGTGGATCAAGGGATCTGTGGCTTTCCCTCGAGGCTGTCCCTCGAGGCTTTCCCACGAGGCTTTCCCACAGGGCTGTGCCACGTGCCACCTTGGTGTGAGTTGATCCTCGGCGTGAAAGACGAGCCGGTGAAGGGAAAAGAGGTTCCTCTGGAATGGACTGAGACATCTGGGGGACTCTTGGAATGGTGGCACAACCCTGGAGTTCCCCTCGCCGTTTCTGTTGAGAGGGCCTACACTTGAGATGCGACGGGAATGCCCGGAACTCTTTCCCGACGAAGCAGGGAAAGGATCCCTTATCTCGAGCTACGAGGCGGAAAAGGGACTCCTCTGGATGTGGGCGGGACCCTCGTGTTTCCTCTCGAGTGGAGACGGATATGTCGGAGAACTTCTTGACTTGCACCAAGGGTGTGAAGGACCCTTTCGAAGTTCCAGAGGTGAGGTGTGATCAGCCTCAAGACGCCTCAGCGGAAATGGGCCTCATCTCGCCTGGAGGGGAGAACCTCCTGGATTTTCTCGAGTTGCGGCAGGTCTTCTCCAGTTACGATGGGGACCTCAGGGACCCGCTCTGGTGGCCTCAGGAAAGGCCAGTCCCCATGCCAGTTGCTAGGGGACCTCTCGGGATTCCTCTCCCGTCCATGCCGGGGCCTCAGTCCTTGTGTGGAGTCGGGGCCGGAACCTGAGGATTCCTCTCCAGTGTTGCCACGGATCTTGGGGTGCTTCTGAGCCTCCCCAGGGGAATCAGGCCTCGTCTCGAGTGGGGGCATGCACGTGCGCTTTCCTCCCTAGCTGCAGCAGTAATGTCACGCTTCCTGTCACGTGGATCGAGGGATCTGTGGCTTTCCCTCGAGGCTGTCCCTCGAGGCTTTCCCACGAGGCTTTCCCACAGGGCTGTGCCACGTGCCACCTTGGTGTGACTCGTTCCTCGGCGTGAAAGACGAGCCGTTGTAGGGAAAAGAGGTTCCTCTGGAATGGACTGAGACATCTGGGGGACTCTTGGAATGGTGGCACGACCCTGGAGTTCCTCTCGCCGTTCCTGTTGAGAGGGCCTACACTTGAGATGCGACGGGAATGCCGGGAACTCTTTCCCGACGAAGCAGGGAAAGGATCCCTCATCTCGAGCTACGAGGCGGAAAAGGGGCTCCTCTGGATGTGGGCGGGACCCTCGTGTTTCCTCTCGAGTGGAGACGGATATGGCGGAGAACTTCTTGACTTGCACCAAGGTGTGAAGGACCCTTTCGAAGTTCCAGAGGTGAGGTGTGATCAGCCTCGCGACGCCTCAGTGGAAATGGGCCTCGTCTCGCCTGGAGGGGAGAACCTCCTGGATTTTCTCGAGTTGCGGCAGGTCTTCTCGAGTTACGACGGGGACCTCAGGGACCCGCTCTGATGGCCTCAGGAAAGGCCAGTCCCCATGCGAGTTGCTAGGGGACCTCTCGGGATTACTCTCCCGTCCATGCCGGCGCCTCAGTCCTTGTGTGGAGTCGGGGCCGGAACCTGAGGTTTCCTCTCCAGTGTTACCATGGATCTTGGGGTGCTTCTGAGCCTCCCCAGGGGAGTCAGGCCTCGTCTCGAGTGGGGGCATGCACGTGCGCTTTCCTCCCGAGCTGCAGCAGTAGTGTCACTCTTCCTGTCACGTGGATCAAGGGATCTGTGGCTTTCCCTCGAGGCTGTCCCTCCAGGCTTTCCCACAGGGCTGTGCCACGTGCCACCTTGGTGTGAGTCGATCCTCGGCGTGAAAGACGAGCCGGTGAAGGGAAAAGAGGTTCCTCTGGAATGGACTGAGACATCTGGGGGACTCTTGGAATGGTGGCACGACCCTGGAGTTCCTCTCGCCGTTCCTGTTGACAGGGCCTCATCTTGAGAAGCGACGGGAACGCCGGGAACTCTTTCCCGACGAAGAAGGGAAAGGATCCCTCATCTCGAGCTACGAGGCGGAAACGGGGCTCCTCTGGATGTGGGCGGGACCCTCGTGTTTCCTCTCGAGTGGAGACGGGTATGTCGGGGAACTTCTTGATTTGCACCAAGGGTGTGAAGGACCCTTTCGAAGTTCCAGAGGGGAGGTGTGATCAGGCTCGAGAAGCCTCAGCGGAAATGGGCCTCATCTCCCCTGGAGGGGAGAACCTCCTGGATTTTCTCGAGTTGCGGCAGGTCTTCACGAGTTACGACGGGGACCTCAGGGACCCGCTCTGGTGTCCTCAGGAAAGGCCAGTCCCCATGCGAGTTGCTAGGGGACTTCTCGAATTCCTCTCCCGTCCATGCCGGGGCCTCAGTTCTTGTGTGGAGTCGGGGCCGGAACCTGAGGATTCCTCTCCAGTGTTGCCATGGATCTTGGGGTGCTTCTGAGTCTCCCCAGGGGAGTCAGGCCTCGTCTCGAGTGGGGGCATGCACGTGCGCTTTCCTCCCGAGCTGCAGCAGTAGTGTCACGCTTCCTGTCACGTGGATCAAGGGATCTGTGGCTTTCCCTCGAGGCTGTCCCTCGAGGCTTTCCCACGAGGCTTTCCCACAGGGCTGTGCCACGTGTCACCTTGGTGTGAGTCGATCCTCGGCGTGAAAGATGAGCCGGTGAAGGGAAAAGAGGTTCCTCTGGAATTGGACTGAGACATCTGGGGGACTCTTGGAATGGTGGCACGACCCTGGAGTTCCTCTCGCCATTCCTGTTGACAGGGCCTCCTCTTGAGATGCGACGGGAACGCCGGGAACTCTTTCCCGACGAAGCAGGGAAAGGATCCCTCATCTCGAGCTACGAGGCAGAAACGGGGCTCCTCGGGATGTGGGCGGGACCCTCGTGTTTCCTCTCGAGTTTAGACGGGTATGTCGGGGAACTTCTTGATTTGCACCAAGGGTGTGAAGGACCCTTTCGAAGTTCCAGAGGGGAGGTGTGATCAGGCTCGAGAAGCCTCAGCGGAAATGGGCCTCATCTCGCCTGGAGGGGAGAACCTCCTGGATTTTCTCGAGTTGCGGCAGTTCTTCTCGAGTTCCGACGGGGACCTCAGGGACCCGCTCTGGTGGCCTCAGGAAAGGCCAGTCCCCATGCGAGTTGCTAGGCGACCTCTCGGGATTCCTCTCCCGTCCATGCCGGGGCCTCAGTTCTTGTGTGGAGTCGGGGCCGGAACCTGAGGTTTCCTCTCCAGTGTTGCCATGGATCTTGGGGTGCTTCTGAGTCTCCCCAGGGGAGTCAGGCCTCCTCTCGAATGGGGGCATGCACGTGCGCTTTCCTACCGAGCTGCAGCAGTAGTGTCACTCTTCCTGTCACGTGGATCAAGGGATCTGTGGCTTTCCCTCGAGGCTGTCCCTCGAGGCTTTCCCACGAGGCTTTCCCACAGGGCTGTGCCACGTGCCACCGTGGTGTGAGTCGATCCTCGACGTGAAAGACGAGCCGGTGAAGGGAAAAGAGGTTCCTCTGGAATGGACTGAGACATCTGGGGGACTCTTGGAATGGTGGCACGACCCTGGAGTTCCTCTCGCCGTTCCTGTTGAGAGGGCCTCCTCTTGAGATGCGACGGGAACGCCGGGAACTCTTTCCCGACGAAGCAGGGAAAGGAACCCTCATCTCGAGCTACGAGGCGGAAACGGGGCTCCTCTGGATGTGGGCGGGACCCTCGTGATTCCTCTCGAGTGGAGACGGGTATGTCGGGGAACTTCTTGATTTGCACCAAGGGTGTGAAGGACCCTTGCGAAGTTCCAGAGGTGAGGTGTGATCAGCCTCGAGACGCCTCAGCGGAAATGGGCCTCATCTCGCCTGGAGGGGAGAACTTCCTGGATTTTCTCGAGTTGCGGCAGGTCTTCTCGAGTTACGACGGGTACCTCAGGGACCCGCTCTGGTGGCCTCAGGAAAGGTCAGTCCCCATGCGAGTTGCTAGGGGACCACTCGGGATTCCTCTCCCGTCCATGCCGGGGCCTCAGTCCTTGTGTGGAGTCGGGGCGGGAACCTGAGGATTCCTCTCCAGTGTTGCCATGGATCTTGGGGTGCTTCTGAATCTCCCCAGGGGAGTCAGGCCTCGTCTCGAGTGGGGGCATGCACGTGCGCTTTCCTCCCGAGCTGCAGCAGTAGTGTCACTCTTCCTGTCACGTGGATCAAGGGATCTGTGGCTTTCCCTCGAGGCTGTCCCTCGAGGCTTTCCACGAGGCTTTCCCACAGGGCTGGCCACGTGCCACCTTGGTGTGAGTCGATCCTCGGCGTGAAAGACGAGCCGGTGTAGGGAAAAGAGGTTCCTCTGGTATGGACTGAGATATCTGGGGGACTCTTTGAATGGTGGCACGACCCTGGAGTTCCTCTCGCCGTTCCTGTTGAGATGGCCTCCTCTTGAGATGCGACGGGAACGCCGGGAACTCTTTCCCGACGAAGCAGGGAAAGGATCCCTCATCACGAGCTACGAGGCGGAAACGGGGCTCCTCTGGATGTGGGCGGGACACTCGTGTTTCCTCTCGAGGGGAGACGGTTATGTCGGGGAACTTATTCACTTGCACCAAGGGTGTGAAGGACCCTTTCGAAGTTCCAGAGGTGAGGTGTGATCAGCCTCGAGACGCCTCAGCGGAAATGGGCCTCATCTCGCCTGGAGGGGAGAATCTCCTGGATTTTCTCGAGTTTCGGGAGGTCATCTCGTGTTATGACGGGGACCTCAGAGACCCGCTCTGGTGGCCTCAGGAAAGGCCAGTCCCCGTGCGAGTTGCTAGGGGACCTCTCGGGATTCTTCTCCCGTCCATGCCGGGGCCTCAGTCCTTGTGTGGAGTCGGGGCCGGAACCTGAGGATTCCTCTCCAGTGTTGCCATGGATCTTGGGGTGCTTCTGAGTCTCCGCAGGGGAGTCAGGCCTCGTCTCGAGTGGGGGCATGCACGTGCGCTTTCCTCCCGAGCTGCAGCAGTAGTGTCACTCTTCCTGTCACGTGGATCAAGGGATCTGTGGCTTTCCCTCGAGGCTGTCCCTCGAGGCTTTCCCACAGGGCTGTGCCACGTGCCACCTTGGGGTGAGTCGATCCTCGGCATGAAAGACGAGCCGGTGAAGGGAAAAGAGGTTCCTCTGGAATGGACTGAGACATCTGGGGGACTCTTGGAATGGTGGCACGACCCTGGAGTTCCTCTCGCCGTTCCTGTTGAGAGGGCCTCCTCTTGAGTTGCGACGGGAACGCCGGGAACTCTTTCCCGACGAAGCAGGGAAAGGATCCCTCATTTCGAGCTACGAGGCGGAAACGGGGCTCCTCTGGATGTGGGCGGGACCTTCGTGATTCCTCTCGAGTGGAGACGGGTGTGTCGGGGAACTTCTTGATTTGCACCAAGGGTGTGATGGAACCTTTCGAAGTTCCAGAAGTGAGGTGTGATCAGCCTCGAGACGCCTCAGCGGAAATGGGCCTCATCTCGCCTGGAGGGGAGAACCTCCTGGATTTTCTCGAGTTGCGGCAGATCTTCTCGAGTTACGACGGGGACCTCAGGGACCCGCTCTGGTGGCCTCAGGAAAGGCCAGTCCCCATGCGAGTTGCTAGGCGACCTCTCGGGATTCCTCTCCCGTCCATGCCAGGGCCTCAGTCCTTGTGTGGAGTCGGGGCCGGAACCTGAGGATTCCTCTCCAGTGTTGCCATGGATCTTGGGGTGCTTCTGAGTCTCCCCAGGGGAGTCAGGCCTCGTCTCGAGTGGGGGCATGCACGTGCGCTTTCCTCCCGAGCTGCAGCACTAGTGTCACGCTTCCTGTCACGTGGATCAAGGGATCTGTGGCTTTCCCTCGAGGCTGTCCCTCGAGGCTTTACCACGAGGCTTTCCCACAGGGCTGTGCCACGTGCCACCTTGGTGTGAGTTGATCCTCGGCGTGAAAGACGAGCCGGTGAAGGGAAAAGAGGTTCCTCTGGAATGGACTGAGACATCTGGGGGACTCTTGGAATGGTGGCACGACCCTGGAGTTCCTCTCGCCGTTCATGTTGAGAGGGCCTACACTTGAGATGCGACGGGAACGCCGGGAACTCATTCCCGACGAAGCAGGGAAAGGATCCCTCATCTCAAGCTACGAGGCGGAAACGGGGCTCCTCTGGATGTGGGCGGGACCCTCGTGTTTCCTCTCGAGTCGAGACGGGTATGTCGGGGAACTTCTTGACTTGCACCAGGGTGGTGAAGGACCCTTTCGAAGTTCCAGTGGTGAGGTGTGATCAGCCTCGAGACGCCTCAGCGGAAATGGGCCTCATCTCGCCTGGAGGGGAGAACCTCCTGGATTTTCTCGAGTTGCGGCAGGTTTTCTCGAGTTACGACGGGGACCTCAGGGACCCGATCTGGTGGCCTCAGGAAAGGCCAGTCCCCATGCGAGTTGCTAGGGGACCACTCGGGATTCCTCTCCCGTCCATGTCGGGGCCTCAGTCCTTGTGTGGAGTCGGAGCGGGAACCTGAGGATTCCTCTCCAGTGTTGCCATGGATCTTGGGGTGCTTCTGAATCTCCCCAGGGGAGTCAGGCCTCGTCTCGAGTGGGGGCATGCACGTGCGCTTTCCTCCCGAGCTGCAGCAGTAGTGTCACGCTTCCTGTCACGTGGATCAAGGGATCTGTGGCTTTCCCTCGAGGCTGTCCCTCGAGGCTTTACCACGAGGCTTTCCCACAGGGCTGTGCCACGTGCCACGTTGGTGTGAGTTGATCCTCGGCGTGAAAGACGAGCCGGTGAAGGGAAAAGAGGTTCCTCTGGAATGGACTGAGACATCTGGGGGACTCTTGGAATGGTGGCACGACCCTGGAGTTCCCCTCGCCGTTCCTGTTGAGAGGGCCTCCTCTTGAGTTGCGACGGGAACGCCGGGAACTCTTTCCCAACGAAGCAGGGAAAGGATCCCTCATCTCGAACTACGAGGCGGAAAAGGGGCTCCTCTGGATGTGGGCGGGACCCTCGTGTTTCCTCTCGAGTGGAGACGGATATGTCGGAGAACTTCTTGACTTGCACCAAGGGTGTGAAGGACCCTTTCGAAGTTCCAGAGGTGAGGTGTGATCAGCCTCAAGACGCCTCAGCGGAAATGGGCCTCATCTCGCCTGGAGGGGAGAACCTCCTGGATTTTCTCGAGTTGCGGCAGGTCTTCTCGAGTTACGACGGGGACCTCAGGGACCCGCTCTGGTGGCCTCAGGAAAGGCCAGTCCCCATGCCAGTTGCTAGGGGACCTCTCGGGATTCCTCTCCCGTCCATGCCGGGGCCGCAGTCCTTGTGTGGAGTCGGGGCGGGAACCTGAGGATTCCTCTCCAGTGTTGCCACCGATCTTGGGGTGCTTCTGAGCCTCCCCAGGGGAGTCAGGCCTCGTCTCGAGTGGGGGCATGCACGTGCGCTTTCCTCCCGAGCTGCAGCAGTAATGTCACGCTTCCTGTCATGTGGATCAAGGGATCTGTGGCTTTCCCTCGAGGCTGTCCCTCGAGGCTTTCCCACAGGGCTGTGCCACGTGCCACCTTGGTGTGAGTCGATCCTCGGCATGAAAGACGACCCGGTGAGGGGAAAAGAGGTTCCTCTGGAATGGACTGAGACATCTGGGGGACTCTTTGAATGGTGGCACGACCCTGGAGTTCCTCTCGCCGTTCCTGTTGAGAGGGCCTCCTCTTGAGTTGCGACGGGAACGCCGGGAACTCTTTCCCGACGAAGCAGGGAAAGGATCCCTCATTTCGAGCTACGAGGCGGAAACGGGGCTCCTCTGGATGTGGGCGGGACCCTCGTGATTCCTCTCGAGTGGAGACGGGTGTGTCGGGGAACTTCTTGATTTGCACCAAGGGTGTGAAGGAACCTTTCGAAGTTCCAGAAGTGAGGTGTGAACAGCCTCGAGACGCCTCAGCGGAAATGGGACTCATCTCGCCTGGAGGGGAGAACCTCCTGGATTTTCTCGAGTTGCGGCAGATCTTCTCGAGTTACGACGGGGACCTCAGGGACCCGCTCTGGTGGCCTCAGGAAAGGCCAGTCCCCATGCGAGTTGCTAGGCGACCTCTCGGGATTCCTCTCCCGTCCATGCCGGGGCCTCAGTCCTTGTGTGGATTCGGGGCCGGAACCTGAGGATTCCTCTCCAGTGTTGCCATGGATCTTGGGGTGCTTCTGAGCCTCCCCAGGGGAGTCAGGCCTCGTCTCGAGTGGGGGCATGCACGTGCGCTTTCCTCCCGAGCTGCAGCAGTAGTGTCACGCTTCCTGTCACGTGGATCAAGGGATCTGTGGCTTTCCCTCGAGGCTGTCCCTCGAGGCTTTCCCACGAGGCTTTCCCACAGGGCTGTGCCACGTGCCACCTTGGTGTGAGTCGATCCTCGGCGTGAAAGACGAGCCGGTGAAGGGAAAAGAGGTTCCTCTGGAATGGACTGAGACATCTGGGGGACTCTTGGAATGGTGGCACGACCCTGGAGTTCCTCTCGCCGTTCCTGTTGAGAGGGCCTACACTTGAGATGCGACGGGAATGCCGGGAACTCTTTCCCGACGAAGCAGGGAAAGGATCCCTCATCTCGAGCTACGAGGCGGAAAAGGGGCTCCTCTGGATGTGGTCGGGACCCTCGTGTTTCCTCTCGAGTGGAGACGGATATGTCGGAGAACTTCTTGACTTGTACCAAGGTGTGAAGGACCCTTTCGAAGTTCCAGAGGTGAGGTGTGATCAGCCTCGCGACGCCTCAGCGGAAATGGGCCTCGTCTCGCCTGGAGGGGAGAACCTCCTGGATTTTCTCGAGTTGCGGCAGGTCTTCTCGAGTTACGACGGGGACCGCAGGGACCCGCTCTGGTGGCCTCAGGAAAGGCCAGTCCCCATGCGAGTTGCTAGGGGACCTCTCGGGATTCCTCTCCCGTCCATGCCGGTGCCTCAGTCCTTGTGTGGAGTCGGGGCCGGAACCTGAGGATTCCTCTCCAGTGTTACCATGGATCTTGGGGTGCTTCTGAGCCTCCCCAGGGGAGTCAGGCCTCGTCTCGAGTGGGGGCATGCACGTGCGCTTTCCTCCCGAGCTGCAGCAGTAGTGTCACTCTTCCTGTCACGTGGATCAAGGGATCTGTGGCTTTCCCTCGAGGCTGTCCCTCGAGGCTTTCCCACAAGGCTGTGCCACGTGCCACCTTGGTGTGACTCGATCCTCGGCTTGAAAGACGAGCCGGTGAAGGGAAAAGAGGTTCCTCTGGAATGGACTGAGACATCTGGGGGACTCTTGGAATGGTGGCACGACCCTGGAGTTCCTCTCGCCGTTCCTGTTGAGAGGGCCTCCTCTTGAGTTGCGACGGGAACGCCGGGAACTCTTTCCCGACGAAGCAGGGAAAGGATCCCTCATCTCGAGCTACGAGGCGGAAACGGGGCTCCTCTGGATGTGGCCGGGACCCTCGTGATTCCTCTCGAGTGGAGACGGGTATGTCGGGGAACTTCTTGATTTGCACCAAGGGTGTGAAGGACCCTTTCGAAGTTCCAGTAGTGAGGTGTGATCAGCCTCGAGACGCCTCAGCGGAAATGGGCCTCATCTCGCCTGGAGGGGAGAACCTCCTGGATTTTCTCGAGTTGCGGCAGGTCTTCTCGAGTTACGACGGGGACCTCAGGGACCCGCTCTGGTGGCCTCAGGAAAGGCCAGTCCCCATGCGAGTTGCTAGGCGACCTCTCGGGATTCCTCTCCCGTCCATGCCGGGGCCTCAGTCCTTGTGTGGAGTCGGGGCCGGAACCTGAGGATTCCTCTCCAGTGTTGCCATGGATCTTGGGGTGCTTCTGAGCCTCCCCAGGGGAGTCAGGCCTCGTCTCGAGTGGGGGCATGCACGTGCGCTTTCCTCCCGAGCCGCAGCAGTAATGTCACGCTTCCTGTCACGTGGATCAAGGGATCGGTGGCTTTCCCTCGAGGCTGTCCCTCGAGGCTTTCCCACGAGGCTTTCCCACAGGGCTGTGCCACGTGCCACCTTGGTGTGACTCGATCCTCGGCGTGAAAGACGAGCCGGTGAAGGGAAAAGAGGTTCCTCTGGAATGGACTGAGACATCTGGGGGACTCTTGGAATGGTGGCACGACCCTGGAGTTCCTCTCGCCGTTCCTGTTGAGAGGGCCTCCCCTTGAGATGCGACGGGAACGCCGGGAACTCTTTCCCGACGAAGCAGGGAAAGGATCCCTCATCTCGAGCTACGAGGCGGAAACGGGGCTCCTCTGGATGTGGGCGGGACCCTCGTGATTCCTCTCGAGTGGAGACGGGTATGTCGGGGAACTTCTTGATTTGCACCAAGGGTGTGAAGGACCCTTTCGAAGTTCCAGAGGTGAGGTGTGATCAGCCTCGAGACGCCTCAGCGGAAATGGGCCTCATCTCGCCTGGAGGGGAGAACCTCCTGGATTTTCTCGAGTTGCGGCAGGTCTTCTCGAGTTACGACGGCGACCTCAGGGACCCGCTCTGGTGGCCTCAGGAAAGGCCAGTCCCCATGCGAGTTGCTAGGGGACCTCTCGGGATTCCTCTCCCGTCCATGCCGGGGCCGCAGTCCTTGTGTGGAGTCGGGGCCGGAACCTGAGGATTCCTCTCCAGTGTTGCCACGGATCTTGGGGTGCTTCTGAGCCTCCCCAGGGGAGTCAGGCCTCGTCTCGAGTGGGGGCATGCAGGTGCGCTTTCCTCCCGAGCTGCAGCAGTAATGTCACGCTTCCTGTCACGTGGATCAAGGGATCTGTGGCTTTCCCTCGAGGCTGTCCCTCGAGGCTTTCCCACGAGGCTTTCCCACAGGGCTGTGCCACGTGCCACCTTGGTGTGAGTCGATCCTCGGCGTGAAAGACGAGCTGGTGTAGGGAAAAGAGGTTCCTCTGGTATGGACTGAGACATCTGGGGGACTCTTGGAATGGTGGCACGACCCTGGAGTTCCTCTCGCCATTCCTGTTCAGAGGGCCTCCTCTTGAGGTGCGATGGGAACGCCGGGAACTCTTTCCCGACGAAGCAGGGATAGGATCCCTCAACTCGAGCTACGAGGCGGAAACGGGGCTCCTCTGGATGTGGGCGGGACACTCGTGTTTCCTCTCGAGGGGAGACGGGTATGTCGGGGAACTTATTCACTTGCACCAAGGGTGTGAAGGACCCTTTCGAAGTTCCAGAGGTGAGGTGTGATCAGCCTCGAGACGCCTCAGCGGAAATGGGCCTCATCTCGCCTGGAGGGGAGAACCTCCTGGATTTTCTCGAGTTTCGGGAGGTCATCTCGTGTTATGACGGGGACCTCAGGGACCCGCTCTGGTGGCCTCAGGAAAGGCCAGTCTCCGTTCGAGTTGCTAGGGGACCTCTCGGGATTCTTCTCCCGTCCATGCCGGGGCCTCAGTCCTTGTGTGGAGTCGTGGCCGGAACCTGAGGATTCCTCTCCAGTGTTGCCATGGATCTTGGGGTGCTTCTGAGTCTCCCCAGGGGAGTCAGGCCTCGTCTCGAGTGGGGGCATGCACGTGCGCTTTCCTCCCGAGCTGCAGCAGTAGTGTCACTCTTCCTGTCACGTGGATCAAGGGATCTGTGGCTTTCCCTCGAGGCTGTCCCTCGAGGCTTTCCCACAGGGCTGTGCCACGTGCCACCTTGGTGTGAGTCGATCCTCGGCATGAAAGACGAGCCGGTGAAGGGAAAAGAGGTTCCTCTGGAATGGACTGAGACATCTGGGGGACTCTTGGAATGGTGGCACGACCCTGGAGTTCCTCTCGCCGTTCCTGTTGAGAGGGCCTCCTCTTGAGTTGCGACGGGAACGCCGGGAACTCTTTCCCGACGAAGCAGGGAAAGGATCCCTCATTTCGAGCTACGAGGCGGAAACGGGGCTCCTCTGGATGTGGGCGGGACCCTCGTGATTCCTCTCGAGTGGAGACGGGTATGTCGGGGAACTTCTTGATTTGCACCAAGGGTGTGAAGGACCCTTTCGAAGTTCCAGAAGTGAGGTGTGATCAGCCTCGAGACGCCTCAGCGGAAATGGGCCTCATCTCGCCTGGAGGGGAGAACCTCCTGGATTTTCTCGAGTTGCGGCAGGTCTTCTCGAGTTACGACGGGGACCTCAGGGACCCGCTCTGGTGGCCTCAGGAAAGGCCAGTCCCCATGCGAGTTGCTAGGCGACCTCTCGGGATTCCTCTCCCGTCCATGCCGGGGCCTCAGTCCTTGTGTGGAGTCGGGGCCGGAACCTGAGGATTCCTCTCCAGTGTTGCCACGGATCTTGGGGTGCTTCTGAGCCTCCCCAGGGGAGTCAGGCCTCGTCTCGAGTGGGGGCATGCACGTGCGCTTTCCTCCCGAGCCGCAGCAGTAATGTCACGCTTCCTGTCACGTGGATCAAGGGATCGGTGGCTTTCCCTCGAGGCTGTCCCTCGAGGCTTTCCCACGAGGCTTTCCCACAGGGCTGTGCCACGTGCCACCTTGGTGTGACTCGATCCTCGGCGTGAAAGACGAGCCGGTGAAGGGAAAAGAGGTTCCTCTGGAATGGACTGAGACATCTGGGGGACTCTTGGAATGGTGGCACGACCCTGGAGTTCCTCTCGCCGTTCCTGTTGAGAGGGCCTCCCCTTGAGATGCGACGGGAACGCCGGGAACTCTTTCCCGACGAAGCAGGGAAAGGATCCCTCATTTCGAGCTACGAGGCGGAAACGGGGCTCCTCTGGATGTGGGCGGGACCCTCGTGATTCCTCTCGAGTGGAGACGGGTATGTCGGGGAACTTCTTGATTTGCACCAAGGGTGTGAAGGACCCTTTCGAAGTTCCAGAGGTGAGGTGTGATCAGCCTCGAGACGCCTCAGCGGAAATGGGCCTCATCTCGCCTGGAGGGGAGAACCTCCTGGATTTTCTCGAGTTGCGGCAGGTCTTCTCGAGTTACGACGGCGACCTCAGGGACCCGCTCTGGTGGCCTCAGGAAAGGCCAGTCCCCATGCGAGTTGCTAGGGGACCTCTCGGGATTCCTCTCCCGTCCATGCCGGGGCCGCAGTCCTTGTGTGGAGTCGGGGCCGGAACCTGAGGATTCCTCTCCAGTGTTGCCACGGATCTTGAGGTGCTTCTGAGCCTCCCCAGGGGAGTCAGGCCTCGTCTCGAGTGGGGGCATGCAGGTGCGCTTTCCTCCCGAGCTGCAGCAGTAATGTCACGCTTCCTGTCACGTGGATCAAGGGATCTGTGGCTTTCCCTCGAGGCTGTCCCTCGAGGCTTTCCCACGAGGCTTTCCCACAGGGCTGTGCCACGTGCCACCTTGGTGTGAGTCGATCCTCGGCGTGAAAGACGAGCTGGTGTAGGGAAAAGAGGTTCCTCTGGTATGGACTGAGACATCTGGGGGACTCTTGGAATGGTGGCACGACCCTGGAGTTCCTCTCGCCATTCCTGTTCAGAGGGCCTCCTCTTGAGGTGCGACGGGAACGCCGGGAACTCTTTCCCGACGAAGCAGGGATAGGATCCCTCAACTCGAGCTACGAGGCGGAAACGGGGCTCCTCTGGATGTGGGCGGGACACTCGTGTTTCCTCTCGAGGGGAGACGGGTATGTCGGGGAACTTATTCACTTGCACCAAGGGTGTGAAGGACCCTTCCGAAGTTCCAGAGGTGAGGTGTGATCAGCCTCGAGACGCCTCAGCGGAAATGGGCCTCATCTCGCCTGGAGGGGAGAACCTCCTGGATTTTCTCGAGTTTCGGGAGGTCATCTCGTGTTATGACGGGGACCTCAGGGACCCGCTCTGGTGGCCTCAGGAAAGGCCAGTCTCCGTGCGAGTTGCTAGGGGACCTCTCGGGATTCTTCTCCCGTCCATGCCGGGGCCTCAGTCCTTGTGTGGAGTCGGGGCCGGAACCTGAGGATTCCTCTCCAGTGTTGCCATGGATCTTGGGGTGCTTCTGAGTCTCCCCAGGGGAGTCAGGCCTCGTCTCGAGTGGGGGCATGCACGTGCGCTTTCCTCCCGAGCTGCAGCAGTAGTGTCACTCTTCCTGTCACGTGGATCAAGGGATCTGTGGCTTTCCCTCGAGGCTGTCCCTCGAGGCTTTCCCACAGGGCTGTGCCACGTGCCACCTTGGTGTGAGTCGATCCTCGGCATGAAAGACGAGCCGGTGAAGGGAAAAGAGGTTCCTCTGGAATGGACTGAGACATCTGGGGGACTCTTGGAATGGTGGCACGACCCTGGAGTTCCTCTCGCCGTTCCTGTTGAGAGGGCCTCCTCTTGAGTTGCGACGGGAACGCCGGGAACTCTTTCCCGACGAAGCAGGGAAAGGATCCCTCATTTCGAGCTACGAGGCGGAAACGGGGCTCCTCTGGATGTGGGCGGGACCCTCGTGATTCCTCTCGAGTGGAGACGGGTATGTCGGGGAACTTCTTGATTTGCACCAAGGGTGTGAAGGAACCTTTCGAAGTTCCAGAAGTGAGGTGTGATCAGCCTCGAGACGCCTCAGCGGAAATGGGCCTCATCTCGCCTGGAGGGGAGAACCTCCTGGATTTTCTCGAGTTGCGGCAGATCTTCTCGAGTTACGACGGGGACCTCAGGGACCCGCTCTGGTGGCCTCAGGAAAGGCCAGTCCCCATGCGAGTTGCTAGGCGACCTCTCGGGATTCCTCTCCCGTCCATGCCGGGGCCTCAGTCCTTGTGTGGATTCGGGGCCGGAACCTGAGGATTCCTCTCCAGTGTTGCCATGGATCTTGGGGTGCTTCTGAGCCTCCCCAGGGGAGTCAGGCCTCGTCTCGAGTGGGGGCATGCACGTGCGCTTTCCTCCCGAGCTGCAGCAGTAGTGTCACGCTTCCTGTCACGTGGATCAAGGGATCTGTGGCTTTCCCTCGAGGCTGTCCCTCGAGGCTTTCCCACGAGGCTTTCCCACAGGGCTGTGCCACGTGCCACCTTGGTGTGAGTCGATCCTCGGCGTGAAAGACGAGCGGGTGAAGGGAAAAGAGGTTCCTCTGGAATGGACTGAGACATTTGGGGGACTCTTGGAATGGTGGCACGACCCTGGAGTTCCTCTCGCCGTTCCTGTTGAGAGGGCCTACACTTCAGATGCGACGGGAATGCCGGGAACTCTTTCCCGACGAAGCAGGGAAAGGATCCCTCATCTCGAGCTACGAGGCGGAAAAGGGGCTCCTCTGGATGTGGGCGGGACCCTCGTGTTTCCTCTCAAGTGGAGACGGATATGTCGGAGAACTTCTTGACTTGCACCAAGGTGTGAAGGACCCTATCGAAGTTCCAGAGGTGAGGTGTGATCAGCCTCGCGACGCCTCAGCGGAAATGGGCCTCGTCTCGCCTGGAGGGGAGAACCTCCTGGATTTTCTCGAGTTGCGGCAGGTCTTCTCGAGTTACGACGGGGACCGCAGGGACCCGCTCTGATGGCCTCAGGAAAGGTCAGTCCCCATGCGAGTTGCTAGGGGACCTCTCGGGATTCCTCTCCCGTCCATGCCGGTGCCTCAGTCCTTGTGTGGAGTCGGGGCCGGAACCTGAGGATTCCTCTCCAGTGTTACCATGGATCTTGGGGTGCTTCTGAGCATCCCCAGGGGAGTCAGTCCTCGTCTCGAGTGGGGGCATGCACGTGCGCTTTCCTCCCGAGCTGCAGCAGTAGTGTCACTCTTCCTGTCACGTGGATCAAGGGATCTGTGGCTTTCCCTCGAGGCTGTCCCTCGAGGCTTTCCCACAAGGCTGTGCCACGTGCCACCTTGGTGTGACTCGATCCTCGGCGTGAAAGACGAGCCGGTGAAGGGAAAAGAGGTTCCTCTGGAATGGACTGAGACATCTGGGGGACTCTTGGAATGGTGGCACGACCCTGGAGTTCCTCTCGCCGTTCCTGTTGAGAGGGCCTCCTCTTGAGTTGCGACGGGAACGCCGGGAACTCTTTCCCGACGAAGCAGGGAAAGGATCCCTCATCTCGAGCTACGAGGCGGAAACGGGGCTCCTCTGGATGTGGGCGGGACCCTCTGATTCCTCTCGAGTGGAGACGGGTATGTCGGGGAACTTCTTGATTTGCACCAAGGGTGTGAAGGAACCTTTCGAAGTTCCAGAAGTGAGGTGTGATCAGCCTCGAGACGCCTCAGCGGAAATGGGCCTCATCTCGCCTGGAGGGGAGAACCTCCTGGATTTTCTCGAGTTTCGGGAGGTCATCTCGTGTTATGACGGGGACCTCAGGGACCCGCTCTGGTGGCCTCAGGAAAGGCCAGTCTCCGTGCGAGTTGCTAGGGGACCTCTCGGGATTCTTCTCCCGTCCATGCCGGGGCCTCAGTCCTTGTGTGGAGTCGGGGCCGGAACCTGAGGATTCCTCTCCAGTGTTGCCATGGATCTTGGGGTGCTTCTGAGTCTCCCCAGGGGAGTCAGGCCTCGTCTCCAGTGGGGGCATGCACGTGCGCTTTCCTCCCGAGCTGCAGCAGTAGTGTCACTCTTCCTGTCACGTGGATCAAGGGATCTGTGGCTTTCCCTCGAGGCTGTCCCTCGAGGCTTTCCCACAGGGCTGTGCCACGTGCCACCTTGGTGTGAGTCGATCCTCGGCATGAAAGACGAGCCGGTGAAGGGAAAAGAGGTTCCTCTGGAATGGACTGAGACATCTGGGGGACTCTTGGAATGGTGGCACGACCCTGGAGTTCCTCTCGCCGTTCCTGTTGAGAGGGCCTCCTCTTGAGTTGCGACGGGAACGCCGGGAACTCTTTCCCGACGAAGCAGGGAAAGGATCCCTCATTTCGAGCTACGAGGCGGAAACGGGGCTCCTCTGGATGTGGGCGGGACCCTCGTGATTCCTCTCGAGTGGAGACGGGTATGTCGGGGAACTTCTTGATTTGCACCAAGGGTGTGAAGGAACCTTTCGAAGTTCCAGAAGTGAGGTGTGATCAGCCTCGAGACGCCTCAGCGGAAATGGGCCTCATCTCGCCTGGAGGGGAGAACCTCCTGGATTTTCTCGAGTTGCGGCAGATCTTCTCGAGTTACGACGGGGACCTCAGGGACCCGCTCTGGTGGCCTCAGGAAAGGCCAGTCCCCATGCGAGTTGCTAGGCGACCTCTCGGGATTCCTCTCCCGTCCATGCCGGGGCCTCAGTCCTTGTGTGGATTCGGGGCCGGAACCTGAGGATTCCTCTCCAGTGTTGCCATGGATCTTGGGGTGCTTCTGAGCCTCCCCAGGGGAGTCAGGCCTCGTCTCGAGTGGGGGCATGCACGTGCGCTTTCCTCCCGAGCTGCAGCAGTAGTGTCACGCTTCCTGTCACGTGGATCAAGGGATCTGTGGCTTTCCCTCGAGGCTGTCCCTCGAGGCTTTCCCACGAGGCTTTCCCACAGGGCTGTGCCACGTGCCACCTTGGTGTGAGTCGATCCTCGGCGTGAAAGACGAGCGGGTGAAGGGAAAAGAGGTTCCTCTGGAATGGACTGAGACATTTGGGGGACTCTTGGAATGGTGGCACGACCCTGGAGTTCCTCTCGCCGTTCCTGTTGAGAGGGCCTACACTTCAGATGCGACGGGAATGCCGGGAACTCTTTCCCGACGAAGCAGGGAAAGGATCCCTCATCTCGAGCTACGAGGCGGAAAAGGGGCTCCTCTGGATGTGGGCGGGACCCTCGTGTTTCCTCTCGAGTGGAGACGGATATGTCGGAGAACTTCTTGACTTGCACCAAGGTGTGAAGGACCCTATCGAAGTTCCAGAGGTGAGGTGTGATCAGCCTCGCGACGCCTCAGCGGAAATGGGCCTCGTCTCGCCTGGAGGGGAGAACCTCCTGGATTTTCTCGAGTTGCGGCAGGTCTTCTCGAGTTACGACGGGGACCGCAGGGACCCGCTCTGATGGCCTCAGGAAAGGTCAGTCCCCATGCGAGTTGCTAGGGGACCTCTCGGGATTCCTCTCCCGTCCATGCCGGTGCCTCAGTCCTTGTGTGGAGTCGGGGCCGGAACCTGAGGATTCCTCTCCAGTGTTACCATGGATCTTGGGGTGCTTCTGAGCATCCCCAGGGGAGTCAGTCCTCGTCTCGAGTGGGGGCATGCACGTGCGCTTTCCTCCCGAGCTGCAGCAGTAGTGTCACTCTTCCTGTCACGTGGATCAAGGGATCTGTGGCTTTCCCTCGAGGCTGTCCCTCGAGGCTTTCCCACAAGGCTGTGCCACGTGCCACCTTGGTGTGACTCGATCCTCGGCGTGAAAGACGAGCCGGTGAAGGGAAAAGAGGTTCCTCTGGAATGGACTGAGACATCTGGGGGACTCTTGGAATGGTGGCACGACCCTGGAGTTCCTCTCGCCGTTCCTGTTGAGAGGGCCTCCTCTTGAGTTGCGACGGGAACGCCGGGAACTCTTTCCCGACGAAGCAGGGAAAGGATCCCTCATCTCGAGCTACGAGGCGGAAACGGGGCTCCTCTGGATGTGGGCGGGACCCTCGTGATTCCTCTCGAGTGGAGACGTGTATGTCGGGGAAATTCTTGATTTGCACCAAGGGTGTGAAGGACCCTTTCGAAGTTCCAGAAGTGAGGTGTGATCAGCCTCGAGACACCTCAGCGGAAATGGGCCTCATCTCGCCTGGAGGGGAGAACCTCCTGGATTTTCTCGAGTTGCGGCAGGTCTTCTCGAGTTACGACGGGGACCTCAGGGACCCGCTCTGGTGGCCTCAGGAAAGGCCAGTCCCCATGCGAGTTGCTAGGCGACCTCTCGGGATTCCTCTCCCGTCCATGCCGGGGCCTCAGTCCTTGTGTGGAGTCGGGGCTGGAACCTGAGGATTCCTCTCCAGTGTTGCCATGGATCTTGGGGTGCTTCTGAGTCTCCCCAGGGGAGTCAGGCCTCGTCTCGAGTGGGGGCATGCACGTGCGCTTTCCTCCCGAGCTGCAGCAGTAGTGTCACGCTTCCTGTCACGTGGATCAAGGGATCTGTGGCTTTCCCTCAAGGCTGTCCCTCGAGGCTTTACCACGAGGCTTTCCCACAGGGCTGTGCCACGTGCCACCTTGTTGTGAGTCGATCCTCGGCGTGAAAGACGAGCCGGTGAAGGGAAAAGAGGTTCCTCTGGAATGGACTGAGACATCTGGGGGACTCTTGGAATGGTGGTACAACCCTGGAGTTCCCCTCGCCGTTTCTGTTGATAGGGCCTATACTTGAGATGCGACGGGAATGCCGGGAACTCTTTCCCGACGAAGCAGGGAAAGGATCCCTCATCTCGAGCTACGAGGCGGAAAAGGGGCTCCTCTGGATGTGGGCGGGACCCTCGTGTTTCCTCTCGAGTGGAGACGAATATGTCGGAGAACTTCTTGACTTGCACCAAGGGTGTGAAGGACCCTTTCGAAGTTCCAGAGGTGAGGTGTGATCAGCCTGAAGACGCCTCAGCGGAAATGGGCCTCATCTCGCCTGGAGGGGAGAACCTCCTGGATTTTCTCGAGTTGCGGCAGGTCTTCTCGAGTTACGACGGGGACCTCAGGGACCCGCTCTGGTGGCCTCAGGAAAGGCCAGTCCCCATGCGAGTTGCTAGGGGACCTCTCGGGATTCCTCTCCCGTCCATGCCGGGGCCGCTGTCCTTGTGTGGAGTCGGGGCCGGAACCTGAGGATTCCTCTCCAGTGTTGCCACGGATCTTGGGGTGCTTCTGAGCCTCCCCAGGGGAGTCAGGCCTCGTCTCGAGTGGGGGCATGCACGTGCGCTTTCCTCCCGAGCTGCAGCAGTAATGTCACGCTTCCTGTCACGTGGATCAAGGGATCTGTGGCTTTCCCTCGAGGCTGTCCCTCGAGGCTTTCCCACGAGGCTTTCCCACAGGGCTGTGCCACGTGCCACCTTGGTGTGAGTCGATCCTCGGCGTGAAAGACGAGCCGGTGAAGGGAAAAGAGGTTCCTCTGGAATGGACTGAGACATCTGGGGGACTCTTGGAATGGTGGCACGACCCTGGAGTTCCTCTCGCCGTTCCTGTTGAGAGGGCCTTCTCTTGAGATGCTACGGGAACGCCGGGAACTCTTTCCCGACGAAGCAGGGAAAGGATCCCTCATCTCGAGCTACGAGGCGGAAACGGGGCTCCTCTGGATGTGGGCGGGACCCTCGTGATTCCTCTCGAGTGGAGACGGGTATGTCGGGGAACTTCTTGATTTGCACCAAGGGTGTGAAGGACCCTTTCGAAGTTCCAGAGGGAAGGTGTGATCAGCCTCGAGACGCCTCAGCGGAAATGGGCCTCATCTCGCCTGGAGGGGAGAACCTCCTGAATTTTCTCGAGTTGCGGCAGGTCTTCTCGAGTTAGGACGGCGACCTCAGGGACCCGCTCTGGTGGCCTCAGGAAAGGCCAGTCCCCATGCGAGTTGCTAGGGGACCTCTCGGGATTCCTCTCCCGTCCATGCCGGGGCCTCAGTCCTTGTGTGGAGTCGGGGCCGGAACCTGAGGATTCCTCTCCAGTGTTGCCATGGATCTTGGGTGCTTCTGAGTCTCCCCAGGGGAGTCAGGCCTCGTCTCGAGTGGGGGCATGCACGTGCGCTTTCCTCCCGAGCTGCAGCACTAGTGTCACGCTTCCTGTCACGTGGATCAAGGGATCGGTGGCTTTCCCTCAAGGCTGTCCCTCGAGGCTTTCCCACGAGGCTTTCCCACAGGGCTGTGCCACGTGCCACCTTGGTGTGACTCGATCCTCGGCGTGAAAGACGAGCCGGTGAAGGGAAAAGAGGTTCCTCTGGAATGGACTGAGACCTCTGGGGGACTCCTGGAATGGTGGCACGACCCTGGAGTTCCTCTCGCCGTTCCTGTTGAGAGGGCCTCCTCTTGAGATGCGACGGGAACGCTGGGAACTCTTTCCCGACGAAGCAGGGAAAGGATCCCTCATCTCGAGCTAGGAGGCGGAAATGGGGCTCCTCTGGATGTGGGCGGGACCCTCGTGTTTCCTCTCGAGTGGAGACTGGTATGTCGGGGAACTTCTTGATTTGCACCAAGGGTGTGAAGGACCCTTTCGAAGTTCCAGAGGGAAGGTGTGATCAGCCTCGAGACGCCTGAGCGGAAATGGGCCTCATCTCGCCTGGAGGGGAGAACCTCCTGGATTTTCTCGAGTTGCGGCAGGTCTTCTCGAGTTACGACGGCGACCTCAGGGACCCACTCTGGTGGCCTCAGGAAAGGCCAGTCCCCATGCGAGTTGCTAGGGGACCTCTCGGGATTCCTCTCCCGTCCATGCCGGGGCCTCAGTCCTTGTGTGGAGTCGGGGCCGGAACCTGAGGATTCCTCTCCAGTGTTGCCACGGATCTTGGGGTGCTTCTGAGTCTCCCCAGGGGAGTCAGGCCTCGTCTCGAGTGGGGGCATGCACGTGCGCTTTCCTCCCGAGCTGCAGCAGTACTGTCACTCTTCCTGTCACGTGGATCAAGGGATCTGTGGCTTTCCCTCGAGGCTGTCCCTCCAGGCTTTCCCACAGGGCTGTGCCACGTGCCACCTTGGTGTGAGTCGATCCTCGGCGTGAAAGACGAGCCGGTGAAGGGAAAAGAGGTTCCTCTGGAATGGACTGAGATATCTGGGGGACTCTTGGAATGGTCGCCCGACCCTGGAGTTCCTCTCGCCGTTCTTGTTGAGAGGGCCTCCTCTTGAGATGCGACGGGAACGCCGGGAACTCTTTCCCGACGAAGCAGGGAAAGGATCCCTCATCTCGAGCTACGAGGCGGAAACGGGGCTCCTCTGGATGTGGGCGGGACCCTCCTGTTTCCTCTCGAGTGGAGACGGGTATGTCGGGGAACTTCTTGACTTGCACCAAGGGTGTGAAGGACCCTTTCGAAGTTCCAGAGGTGAGGTGTGATCAGCCTCAAGACGCCTCAGCGGAAATGGGCCTCATCTCGCCTGGAGGGGAGAACCTCCTGGATTTTCTCGAGTTGCGGCAGGTCTTCTCGAGTTACGACGGCGACCTCAGGGACCCGCTCTGGTGGCCTCAGGAAAGGCCAGTCCCCATGCGAGTTGCTAGGGGACCTCTCGGGATTCCTCTCCCGTCCATGCCGGGGCCTCAGTCCTTGTGTGGAGTCGGGGCCGGAACCTGAGGATTCCTCTCCAGTGTTGCCATGGATCTTGGGGTGCTTCTGAGTCTCCCCAGGGGAGTCAGGCCTCGTCTCGAGTGGGGGCATGCACGTGCGCTTTCCTCCCGAGCTGCAGCAGTAGTGTCACGCTTCCTGTCACGTGGATCAAGGGATCTGTGGCTTTCCCTCAAGGCTGTCCCTCGAGGCTTTACCACGAGGCTTTCCCACAGGGCTGTGCCACGTGCCACCTTGTTGTGAGTCGATCCTCGGCGTGAAAGACGAGCCGGTGAAGGGAAAAGAGGTTCCTCTGGAATGGACTGAGACATCTGGGGGACTCTTGGAATGGTGTTACAACCCTGGAGTTCCCCTCGCCGTTCCTGTTGAGAGGGCCTATACTTGAGATGCGACGGGAATGCCGGGAACTCTTTCCCGACGAAGCAGGGAAAGGATCCCTCATCTCGAGCTACGAGGCGGAAAAGGGGCTCCTCTGGATGTGGGCGGGACCCTCGTGTTTCCTCTCGAGTGGAGACGGATATGTCGGAGAACTTCTTGACTTGCACCAAGGGTGTGAAGGACCCTTTCGAAGTTCCAGAGGTGAGGTGTGATCAGCCTGAAGACGCCTCAGCGGAAATGGGCCTCATCTCGCCTGGAGGGGAGAACCTCCTGGATTTTCTCGAGTTGCGGCAGGTCTTCTCGAGTTACGACGGGGACCTCAGGGACCCGCTCTGGTGGCCTCAGGAAAGGCCAGTCCCCATGCGAGTTGCTAGGGGACCTCTCGGGATTCCTCTCCCGTCCATGCCGGGGCCGCTGTCCTTGTGTGGAGTCGGGGCCGGAACCTGAGGATTCCTCTCCAGTGTTGCCACGGATCTTGGGGTGCTTCTGAGCCTCCCCAGGGGAGTCAGGCCTCGTCTCGAGTGGGGGCATGCACGTGCGCTTTCCTCCCGAGCTGCAGCAGTAATGTCACTCTTCCTGTCACGTGGATCAAGGGATCTGTGGCTTTCCCTCGAGGCTGTCCCTCGAGGCTTTCCCACGAGGCTTTCCCACAGGGCTGTGCCACGTGCCACCTTGGTGTGAGTCGATCCTCGGCGTGAAAGACGAGCCGGTGAAGGGAAAAGAGGTTCCTCTGGAATGGACTGAGACATCTGGGGGACTCTTGGAATGGTGGCACGACCCTGGAGTTCCTCTCGCCGTTCCTGTTGAGAGGGCCTTCTCTTGAGATGCTACGGGAACGCCGGGAACTCTTTCCCGACGAAGCAGGGAAAGGATCCCTCATCTCGAGCTACGAGGCGGAAACGGGGCTCCTCTGGATGTGGGCGGGACCCTCGTGATTCCTCTCGAGTGGAGACGGGTATGTCGGGGAACTTCTTGATTTCCACCAAGGGTGTGAAGGACCCTTTCGAAGTTCCAGAGGGAAGGTGTGATCAGCCTCGAGACGCCTCAGCGGAAATGGGCCTCATCTCGCCTGGAGGGGAGAACCTCCTGAATTTTCTCGAGTTGCGGCAGGTCTTCTCGAGTTAGGACGGCGACCTCAGGGACCCGCTCTGGTGGCCTCAGGAAAGGCCAGTCCCCATGCGAGTTGCTAGGGGACCTCTCGGGATTCCTCTCCCGTCCATGCCGGGGCCTCAGTCCTTGTGTGGAGTCGGGGCCGGAACCTGAGGATTCCTCTCCAGTGTTGCCATGGATCTTGGGTGCTTCTGAGTCTCCCCAGGGGAGTCAGGCCTCGTCTCGAGTGGGGGCATGCACGTGCGCTTTCCTCCCGAGCTGCAGCACTAGTGTCACGCTTCCTGTCACGTGGATCAAGGGATCTGTGGCTTTCCCTCAAGGCTGTCCCTCGAGGCTTTCCCACGAGGCTTTCCCACAGGGCTGTGCCACGTGCCACCTTGGTGTGACTCGATCCTCGGCGTGAAAGACGAGCCGGTGAAGGGAAAAGAGGTTCCTCTGGAATGGACTGAGACCTCTGGGGGACTCCTGGAATGGTGGCACGACCCTGGAGTTCCTCTCGCCGTTCCTGTTGAGAGGGCCTCCTCTTGAGATGCGACGGGAACGCTGGGAACTCTTTCCCGACGAAGCAGGGAAAGGATCCCTCATCTCGAGCTAGGAGGCGGAAATGGGGCTCCTCTGGATGTGGGCGGGACCCTCGTGTTTCCTCTCGAGTGGAGACTGGTATGTCGGGGAACTTCTTGATTTGCACCAAGGGTGTGAAGGACCCTTTCGAAGTTCCAGAGGGAAGGTGTGATCAGCCTCGAGACGCCTGAGCGGAAATGGGCCTCATCTCGCCTGGAGGGGAGAACCTCCTGGATTTTCTCGAGTTGCGGCAGGTCTTCTCGAGTTACGACGGCGACCTCAGGGACCCGCTCTGGTGGCCTCAGGAAAGGCCAGTCCCCATGCGAGTTGCTAGGGGACCTCTCGGGATTCCTCTCCCGTCCATGCCGGGGCCTCAGTCCTTGTGTGGAGTCGGGGCCGGAACCTGAGGATTCCTCTCCAGTGTTGCCACGGATCTTGGGGTGCTTCTGAGTCTCCCCAGGGGAGTCAGGCCTCGTCTCGAGTGGGGGCATGCACGTGCGCTTTCCTCCCGAGCTGCAGCAGTACTGTCACTCTTCCTGTCACGTGGATCAAGGGATCTGTGGCTTTCCCTCGAGGCTGTCCCTCCAGGCTTTCCCACAGGGCTGTGCCACGTGCCACCTTGGTGTGAGTCGATCCTCGGCGTGAAAGACGAGCCGGTGAAGGGAAAAGAGGTTCCTCTGGAATGGACTGAGATATCTGGGGGACTCTTGGAATGGTCGCCCGACCCTGGAGTTCCTCTCGCCGTTCTTGTTGAGAGGGCCTCCTCTTGAGATACGACGGGAACGCCGGGAACTCTTTCCCGACGAAGCAGGGAAAGGATCCCTCATCTCGAGCTACGAGGTGGAAACGGGGCTCCTCTGGATGTGGGCGGGACCCTCCTGTTTCCTCTCGAGTGGAGACGGGTATGTCGGGGAACTTCTTGACTTGCACCAAGGGTGTGAAGGACCCTTTCGAAGTTCCAGAGGTGAGGTGTGATCAGCCTCAAGACGCCTCAGCGGAAATGGGCCTCATCTCGCCTGGAGGGGAGAACCTCCTGGATTTTCTCGAGTTGCGGCAGGTCTTCTCGAGTTACGACGGCGACCTCAGGGACCCGCTCTGGTGGCCTCAGGAAAGGCCAGTCCCCATGCGAGTTGCTAGGGGACCTCTCGGGATTCCTCTCCCGTCCATGCCGCGGCCGCAGTCCTTGTGTGGAGTCGGGGCCGGAACCTGAGGATTCCTCTCCAGTGTTGCCACGGATCTTGGGGTGCTTCTGAGCCTCCCCAGGGGAGTCAGGCCTCGTCTCGAGTGGGGGCATGCACGTGCGCTTTCCTCCCGAGCTGCAGCAGTAATGCCACGCTTCCTGTCACGTGGATCAAGGGATCTGTGGCTTTCCCTCGAGGCTGTCCCTCGAGGCTTTCCCACGAGGCTTTCCCACAGGGCTGTGCCACGTGCCACCTTGGTGTGAGTCGATCCTCGGCGTGAAAGACGAGCTGGTGTAGGGAAAAGAGGTTCCTCTGGTATGGACTGAGATATCTGGGGGACTCTTGGAATGGTGGCACGACCCTGGAGTTCCTCTCGCCATTCCTGTTCAGAGGGCCTCCTCTTGAGGTGCGACGGGAACGCCGGGAAATCTTTCCCGACGAAGCAGGGATAGGATCCCTCAACTCGAGCTACGAGGCGGAAACGGGGCTCCTCTGGATGTGGGCGGGACACTCGTGTTTCCTCTCGAGGGGAGACGGGTATGTCGGGGAACTTATTCACTTGCACCAAGGGTGTGAAGGACCCTTTCGAAGTTCCAGAGGTGAGGTGTGATCAGCCTCGAGACGCCTCAGCGGAAATGGGCCTCATCTCGCCTGGAGGGGAGAACCTCCTGGATTTTCTCGAGTTTCGGGAGGTCATCTCGTGTTATGACGGGGACCTCAGGGACCCGCTCTGGTGGCCTCAGGAAAGGCCAGTCTCCGTGCGAGTTGCTAGGGGACCTCTCGGGATTCTTCTCCCGTCCATGCCGGGGCCTCAGTCCTTGTGTGGAGTCGGGGCCGGAACCTGAGGATTCCTCTCCAGTGTTGCCATGGATCTTGGGGTGCTTCTGAGTCTCCCCAGGGGAGTCAGGCCTCGTCTCGAGTGGGGACATGCACGTGCGCTTTCCTCCCGAGCTGCAGCAGTAGTGTCACTCTTCCTGTCACGTGGATCAAGGGATCTGTGGCTTTCCCTCGAGGCTGTCCCTCGAGGCTTTCCCACAGGGCTGTGCCACGTGCCACCTTGGTGTGAGTCGATCCTCGGCATGAAAGACGAGCCGGTGAAGGGAAAAGAGGTTCCTCTGGAATGGACTGAGACATCTGGGGGACTCTTGGAATGGTGGCACGACCCTGGAGTTCCTCTCGCCGTTCCTGTTGAGAGGGCCTCCTCTTGAGATGCGACGGGAACGCCGGGAACTCTTTCCCGACGAAGCAGGGAAAGGATCCCTCATTTCGAGCTACGAGGCGGAAACGGGGCTCCTCTGGATGTGGGCGGGACCCTCGTGATTCCTCTCGAGTGGAGACGGGTGTGTCGGGGAACTTCTTGATTTGCACCAAGGGTGTGAAGGAACCTTTCGAAGTTCCAGAAGTGAGGTGTGATCAGCCTCGAGACGCCTCAGCGGAAATGGGCCTCATCTCGCCTGGAGGGGAGAACCTCCTGGATTTTCTCGAGTTGCAGCCGATCTTCTCGAGTTACGACGGGGACCTCAGGGACCCGCTCTGGTGGCCTCAGGAAAGGCCAGTCCCCATGCGAGTTGCTAGGGGACCTCTCGGGATTCCTCTCCCGTCCATGCCGGCGCCTCAGTCCTTGTGTGGAGTCGGGGCCGGAACCTGAGGATTCCTCTCCAGTGTTGCCATGGATCTTGGGGTGCTTCTGAGTCTCCCCAGGGGAGTCAGACCTCGTCTCGAGTGGGGGCATGCACGTACGCTTTCCTCCCGAGCTGCAACAGTAGTGTCACGCTTCCTGTCACGTGGATCAAGGGATCTGTGGCTTTCCCTCGAGGCTGTCCCTCGAGGCTTTCCCACAGGGCTGTGCCACGTGTCACCTTGGTGTGAGTCGATCCTCGGCGTGAAAGATGAGCCGGTGAAGGGAAAAGAGGTTCCTCTGGAATGGACTGACACATTTGGGTGACTCTTTGAATGGTGGCACGACCCTGGAGTTCCTCTCGCCGTTCCTGTTGAGAGGGCCTCCTCTTGAGATGCGACGGGAACGCCGGGAACTCTTTCCCGACGAAGCAGGGAAAGGATCCCTCATCTCGAGCTACGAGGCGGAAAAGGGGCTCCTCTGGATGTGGGCGGGACCCTCGTGTTTCCTCTCGAGTGGAGACGGATATGTCGGAGAACTTCTTGACTTGCACCAAGGGTGTGAAGGACCCTTTCGAAGTTCCAGAGGTGAGGTGTGATCAGCCTCAAGACGCCTCAGCGGAAATGGGCCTCATCTCGCCTGGAGGGGAGAACCTCCTGGATTTTCTCGAGTTGCGGCAGGTCTTCTCGAGTTACGACGGCGACCTCAGGGACCCGCTCTGGTGGCCTCAGGAAAGGCCAGTCCCCATGCGAGTTGCTAGGGGACCTCTCGGGATTCCTCTCCCGTCCATGCCGGGGCCGCAGTCCTTGTGTGGAGTCGGGGCCGGAACCTGAGGATTCCTCTCCAGTGTTGCCACGGATCTTGGGGTGCTTCTGAGCCTCCCCAGGGGAGTCAGGCCTCCTCTCGAGTGGGGGCATGCACGTGCGCTTTCCTCCCGAGCTGCAGCAGTAATGTCACGCTTCCTGTCACGTGGATCAAGGGATCTGTGGCTTTCCCTCGAGGCTGTCCCTCGAGGCTTTCCCACGAGGCTTTCCCACAGGGCTGTGCCACGTGCCACCTTGGTGTGAGTCGATTCTCGGCGTGAAAGACGAGCTGGTGTAGGGAAAAGAGGTTCCTCTGGTATGGACTGAGACATCTGGGGGACTCTTGGAATGGTGGCACGACCCTGGAGTTCCTCTCGCCATTCCTGTTCAGAGGGCCTCCTCTTGAGGTGCGACGGGAACGCCGGGAACACTTTCTCTACGAAGCAGGGAAAGGATCCCTCAACTCGAGCTACGAGGCGGAAACGGGGCTCCTCTGGATGTGGGCGGGACACTCGTGTTTCCTCTCGAGGGGAGACGGGTATGTCGGGGAACTTATTCACTTGCACCAAGGGTGTGAAGGACCCTTTCGAAGTTCCAGAGGTGAGGTGTGATCAGCCTCGAGACGCCTCAGCGGAAATGGGCCTCATCTCGCCTGGAGGGGAGAACCTCCTGGATTTTCTCGAGTTTCGGGAGGTCATCTCCTGTTATGACGGGGACCTCAGGGACCCGCTCTGGTGGCCTCAGGAAAGGCCAGTCTCCGTGCGAGTTGCTAGGGGACCTCTCGGGATTCTTCTCCCGTCCATGCCGGGGCCTCAGTCCTTGTGTGGAGTCGGGGCCGGAACCTGAGGATTCCTCTCCAGTGTTGCCATGGATCTTGGGGTGCTTCTGAGTCTCCCCAGGGGAGTCAGGCCTCGTCTCGAGTGGGGGCATGCACGTGCGCTTTCCTCCCGAGCTGCAGCAGTAGTGTCACTATTCCTGTCACGTGGATCAAGGGATCTGTGGCTTTCCCTCGAGGCTGTCCCTCGAGGCTTTCCCACAGGGCTGTGCCACGTGCCACCTTGGTGTGACTCGATCCTCGGCATGAAAGACGAGCCGGTGAAGGGAAAAGAGGTTCCTCTGGAATGGACTGAGACATCTGGGGGACTCTTGGAATGGTGGCACGACCCTGGAGTTCCTCTCGCCGTTCCTGTTGAGAGGGCCTCCTCTTGAGATGCGACGGGAACGCCGGGAACTCTTTCCCGACGAAGCAGGGAAAGGATCCCTCATCTCGAGCTACGAGGCGGAATAGGGGCTCCTCTGGATGTGGGCGGGACCCTCGTGTTTCCTCTCGAGTGGAGACGGATATGTCGGAGAACTTCTTGACTTGCACCAAGGGTGTGAAGGACCCTTTCGAAGTTCCAGAGGTGAGGTGTGATCAGCCTGAAGACGCCTCAGCGGAAATGGGCCTCATCTCGCCTGGAGGGGAGAACCTCCTGGATTTTCTCGAGTTGCGGCAGGTCTTCTCGAGTTACGACGGGGACCTCAGGGACCCGCTCTGGTGGCCTCAGGAAAGGCCAGTCCCCATGCGAGTTGCTAGGGGACCTCACGGGATTCCTCTCCCGTCCATGCCGGGGCCTCAGTCCTTGTGTGGAGTCGGGGCCGGAACCTGAGGATTCCTCTCCAGTGTTGCCACGGATCTTGGGGTGCTTCTGAGCCTCCCCAGGGGAGTCAGGCCTCGTCTCGAGTGGGGGCATCCACGTGCGCTTTCCTCCCGAGCTGCAGCAGTAATTTCACGCTTCCTGTCACGTGGATCAAGGGATCTGTGGCTTTCCCTCGATGCTGTCCCTCGAGGCTTTCCCACGAGGCTTTCCCACAGGGCTGTGCCACGTGCCACCTTGGTGTGAGTCGATCCTCGGCGTGAAAGACGAGCCGGTGAAGGGAAAAGAGGTTCCTCTGGAATGGACTGAGACATCTGGGGGACTCTTGGAATGGTGGCACGACCCTGGAGTTCCTCTCGCCGTTCCTGTTGAGAGGGCCTACACTTGAGATGCGACGGGAATGCCGGGAACTCTTTCCCGACGAAGCAGGGAAAGGATCCCTCATCTCGAGCTACGAGGCGGAAAAGGGGCTCCTCTGGATGTGGGCGGGACCCTCGTGTTTCCTCTCGAGTGGAGACGGATATGTCGGAGAACTTCTTGACTTGCACCAAGGTGTGAAGGACCCTTTCGAAGTTCCAGAGGTGAGGTGTGATCAGCCTCGCGACGCCTCAGCGGAAATGGGCCTCGTCTCGCCTGGAGGGGAGAACCTCCTGGATTTTCTCGAGTTGCGGCAGGTCTTCTCGAGTTACGACCGGGACCGCAGGGACCCGCTCTGGTGGCCTCAGGAAAGGCCAGTCCCCATGCGAGATGCTAGGGGACCTCTCGGGATTCCTCTCCCGTCCATGCCGGTGCCTCAGTCCTTGTGTGGAGTCGGGGCCGGAACCTGAGGATTCCTCTCCAGTGTTACCATGGATCTTGGGGTGCTTCTGAGCCTCCCCAGGGGAGTCAGGCCTCGTCTCGAGTGGGGGCATGCACGTGCGCTTTCCTCCCGAGCTGCAGCAGTAGTGTCACTCTTCCTGTCACGTGGATCAAGGGATCTGTGGCTTTCCCTCGAGGCTGTCCCTCGAGGCTTTCCCACAAGGCTGTGCCACGTGCCACCTTGGTGTGACTCGATCCTCGGCGTGAAAGACGAGCCGGTGAAGGGAAAAGAGGTTCCTCTGGAATGGACTGAGACATCTGGGGGACTCTTGGAATGGTGGCACGACCCTGGAGTTCCTCTCGCCGTTCCTGTTGAGAGGGCCTCCTCTTGAGTTGCGACGGGAACGCCGGGAACTCTTTCCCGACGAAGCAGGGAAAGGATCCCTCATCTCGAGCTACGAGGCGGAAACGGGGCTCCTCTGGATGTGGGCGGGACCCTCGTGATTCCTCTCGAGTGGAGACGGGTATGTCGGGGAACTTCTTGATTTGCACCAAGGGTGTGAAGGACCCTTTCGAAGTTCCAGAAGTGAGGTGTGATCAGTCTCGAGACGCCTCAGCGGAAATGGGCCTCATCTCGCCTGGAGGGGAGAACCTCCTGGATTTTCTCGAGTTGCGGCAGTTCTTCTCGAGTTACGACGGGGACCTCAGGGACCCGCTCTGGTGGCCTCAGGAAAGGCCAGTCCCCATGCGAGTTGCTAGGCGACCTCTCGGGATTCCTCTCCCGTCCATGCCGGGGCCTCAGTCCTTGTGTGGAGTCGGGGCCGGAACCTGAGGATTCCTCTCCAGTGTTGCCATGGATCTTGGGGTGCTTCTGAGCCTCCCCAGGGGAGTCAGGCCTCGTCTCGAGTGGGGGCATGCACGTGCGCTTTCCTCCCGAGCTGCAGCAGTAATGTCACGCTTCCTGTCACGTGGATCAAGGGATCTGTGGCTTTCCCTCGAGGCTGTCCCTCGAGGCTTTCCCACGAGGCTTTCCCACAGGGCTGTGCCACGTGCCACCTTGGTGTGAGTCGATCCTCGGCGTGACAGACGAGCCGGTGAAGGGAAAAGAGGTTCCTCTGGAATGGACTGAGACATCTGGGGGACTCTTGGAATGGTGGCACGACCCTGGAGTTCCTCTCGCCGTTCCTGTTGAGAGGGCCTCCTCTTGAGATGCGACGGGAACGCCGGGAACTCTTTCCCGACGAAGCAGGGAAAGGATCCCTCATCTCGAGCTACGAGGCGGAAACGGGGCTCCTCTGGATGTGGGCGGGACCCTCCTGTTTCCTCTCGAGTGGAGACGGGTATGTCGGGGAACTTCTTGATTTGCACCAAGGGTGTGAAGGACCCTTTCGAAGTTCCAGAGGGGAGGTGTGATCAGCCTCGAGACGCCTCAGCGGAAATGGGCCTCATCTCGCCTGGAGGGGAGAACCTCCTGGATTTTTTCGAGTTGCGGCAGGTCTTCTCGAGGTACGACGGGGACCTCAAGGACCCGCTCTGGTGGCCTCAGGAAAGGAAAGTCCCCATGCGAGTTGCTAGGGGACCTCTCGGGATTCCTCTCCCGTCCATGCCGGGGCCTCAGTCCTTGTGTGGAGTCGGGGCCGGAACCTGAGGATTCCTCTCCAGTGTTGCCATGGATCTTGGGGTGCTTCTGAGTCTCCCCAGGGGAGTCAGACCTCGTCTCGAGTGGGGGCATGCACGTGCGCTTTCCTCCCGAGCTGCAACAGTAGTGTCACGCTTCCTGTCACGTGGATCAAGGGATCTGTGGCTTTCCCTCGAGGCTGTCCCTCGAGGCTTTCCCACAGGGCTGTGCCACGTGTCACCTTGGTGTGAGTCGATCCTCGGCGTGAAAGATGAGCCGGTGAAGGGAAAAGAGGTTCCTCTGGAATGGACTGACACATCTGGGGGACTCTTGGAATGGTGGCACGACCCTGGAGTTCCTCTCGCCGTTCCTGTTGAGAGGGCCTCCCCTTGAGATGCGACGGGAACGCCGGGAACTCTTTCCGGACGAAGCAGGGAAAGGATCCCTCATCTCGAGCTACGAGGCGGAAACGGGGCTCCTCTGGATGTGGGCGGGACCCTCGTGTTTCCTCTCGAGTGGAGACGGGTATGTCGGGGAACTTCTTGATTTGCACCAAGGGTGTGAAGGACCCTTTCGAAGTTCCAGAGGGGAGGTGTGATCAGGCTCGAGACGCCTCAGCGGAAATGGGCCTCATCTCGCCTGGAGGGGAGAACCTCCTGGATTTTCTCGAGTTGCGGCAGGTCTTCACGAGTTACGACGGGGACCTCAGGAACCCGCTCTGGTGTCCTCAGGAAAGGCCAGTCCCCATGCGAGTTGCTAGGGGACCTCTCGGGATTCCTCTCCCATCCATGCCTGGGCCTCAGTCCTTGTGTGGAGTCGGGGCCCGAACCTGAGGATTCCTCTCCAGTGTTGCCATGGATCTTGGGGTGCTTCTGAGTCTCCCCAGGGGAGTCAGGCCTCGTCTCGAGTGGGGGCATGCACGTGCGCTTTCCTCCCGAGCTGCAGCAGTAGTGTCACGCTTCCTGTCACGTGGATCAAGGGATCTGTGGCTTTCCCTCGAGGCTGTCCCTCCAGGCTTTCCCACGAGTCTTTCCCACAGGGCTGTGCCACGTGCCATCTTGGTGTGACTCGATCCTCGGCGTGAAAGACGAACCGGTGAAGGGAAAAGAGTTTCCTCTGGAATGGACTGAGACATCTGGGGGACTCTTGGAATGGTGGCACGACCCTGGAGTTCCTCTCGCCGTTCCTGTTGAGAGGGCCTCCCCTTGAGATGCGACGGGAACGCCAGGAACTCTTTCCCGACGAAGCAGGGAAAGGATCCCTCATCTCGAGCTACGAGGCGGAAACGGGGCTCCTCTGGATGTGGGCGGGACCCTCGTGATTCCTCTCGAGTGGAGACGGGTATGTCGGGGAACTATTGATTTGCACCAAGGGTGTGAAGGACCCTTTTGAAGTTCCAGAGGGGAGGTGTGATCAGCCTCGAGAACCCTCAGCGGAAATGGGCCTCATCTCGCCTGGAGGGGAGAACCTCCTGGATTTTCTCGAGTTGAGGCAGGTCTTCTCGAGTTACGACGGCTACCTCAGGGACCCGCTCTGGTGGCCTCAGGAAAGGCCAGTCCCCATGCGAGTTGCTAGGGGACCTCTCGGGATTCCTCTCCCGTCCATGCCGGGGCCTCAGTCCTTGTGTGGAGTCGGGGCCGGAACCTGAGGATTCCTCTCCAGTGTTGCCATGGATCTTGGGTGCTTCTGAGTCTCCCCAGGGGAGTCAGGCCTCGTCTCGAGTTGGGTACATGAACGTGCGCTTTCCTCCCGAGCTGCAGCAGTAGTGTCACGCTTCCTGTCACGTGGATCAAGGGATCTGTGGCTTTCCCTCGAGGCTGTCCCTCGAGGCTTTCCCACGAGGCTTTCCCACAGGTCTGTGCCACGTGTCACCTTGGTGTGAATCGATCCTCGGCGTGAAAGACGAGGCAGTGAAGGGAAACGAGGTTCCTCTGGAATGGACTGAGACATCTGGGGGACTCTTGGCATGGTGGCACGACCCTGGAGTTCCTCTCGCCGTTCCTGTTGAGAGGGCCTCCTCTTGAGATGCGACGGGAACGCCGGGAACTCTTTCCCGACGAAGCAGGGAAAGGATCACTCATCTCGAGCTACAAGGCGGAAACGGGGCTCCTCTGGATGTGGGCGGGACCCTCGTGTTTCCTCTTGAGGGGAGACGGCTATGTCGGGGAACTTCTTGATTTGCTCCAAGGGTGTGAAGGATCCTTTCGAAGTTCCAGAGGTGAGGTGTGATCAGCCTCGAGACGCCTCAGCGGAAATGGGCCTCATCTCGCCTGGAGGGGAGAACCTCCTGGATTTTCTCGAGTTGCGGCAGGTCTTCTCGAGTTACGACGGCGACCTCAGGGACCCGCTCTGGTGGCCAGTCCCCATGCGAGTTGCTAGGGGACCTCTCGGGATTCCTCTCCCGTCCATGCCGGGGCCTCAGTCCTTGTGTGGAGTCGGGGCCGGAACCTGAGGATTCCTCTCCAGTGTTGCCACGGATCTTGGGGTGCTTCTGAGCCTCCCCAGGGGAGTCAGGCCTCGTCTCGAGTGGGGGCATGCACGTGCGCTTTCCTCCCGAGCTGCAGCAGTACTGTCACTCTTCCTGTCACGTGGATCAAGGGATCTGTGGCTTTCCCTCGAGGCTGTCCCTCGAGGCTTTCCCACAGGGCTGTGCCACGTGCCACCTTGGTGTGAGTCGATCCTCTGCGTGAAAGACGAGCCGGTGAAGGGAAAAGAGGTTCCTCTGGAATGGACTGAGACATCTGGGGGACTCTTGGAATGGTGGCACGACCCTGGAGTTCCTCTCGCCGTTCCTGTTGAGAGGGCCTCCTCTTGAGATGCGACGGGAACGCCGGGAACTCTTTCCCGAAGAAGCAGGGAAAGGATCCCTCATCTCGAGCTACGAGGCGGAAACGGGGCTCCTCTGGATGTGGGCGGGACCCTCCTGTTTCCTCTCGAGTGGAGACGGGTATGTCGGGCAACTTCTTGATTTGCACCAAGGGTGTGAAGGACCCTTTCGAAGTTCCAGAGGGGAGGTGTGATCAGCCTCGAGACGCCTCAGCGGAAATGGGCCTCATCTCGCCTGGAGGGGAGAACCTCCTGGATTTTTTCGAGTTGCGGCAGGTCTTCTCGAGGTACGACGGGGACCTCAAGGACCCGCTCTGGTGGCCTCAGGAAAGGAAAGTCCCCATGCGAGTTGCTAGGGGACCTCTCGGGATTCCTCTCCCGTCCATGCCGGGGCCTCAGTCCTTGTGTGGAGTCGGGGCCAGAACCTGAGGATTCCTCTCCAGTGTTGCCATGGATCTTGGGGTGCTTCTGAGTCTCCCCAGGGGAGTCAGACCTCGTCTCGAGTGGGGGCATGCACGTGCGCTTTCCTCCCGAGCTGCAACAGTAGTGTCACGCTTCCTGTCACGTGGATCAAGGGATCTGTGGCTTTCCCTCGAGGCTGTCCCTCGAGGCTTTCCCACAGGGCTGTGCCACGTGTCACCTTGGTGTGAGTCGATCCTCGGCGTGAAAGATGAGCCGGTGAAGGGAAAAGAGGTTCCTCTGGAATGGACTGAGACATCTGGGGGACTCTTGGAATGGTGGCACGACCCTGGAGTTCCTCTCGCCGTTCCTGTTGAGAGGGCCTCCTCTTGAGATGCGACGGGAACGCCGGGAACTCTTTCCCGACGAAGCAGGGAAAGGATCCCTCATCTCGACCTACGAGGCGGAAACGGGGCTCCTCTGGATGTGGGCGGGACCCTCGTGTTTCCTCTCGAGTGGAGACGGGTATGTCGGGGAACTATTGATTTGCACCAAGGGTGTGAAGGACCCTTTTGAAGTTCCAGAGGGGAGGTGTGATCAGCCTCGAGAACCCTCAGCGGAAATGGGCCTCATCTCGCCTGGAGGGGAGAACCTCCTGGATTTTCTCGAGTTGAGGCAGGTCTTCTCGAGTTATGACGGCGACCTCAGGGACCCGCTCTGGTGGCCTCAGGAAAGGCCAGTCCCCATGCGAGTTGCTAGGGGACCTCTCGGGATTCCTCTCCCGTCCATGCCGGGGCCTCAGTCCTTGTGTGGAGTCGGGGCCGGAACCTGAGGATTCCTCTCCAGTGTTGCCATGGATCTTGGGTGCTTCTGAGTCTCCCCAGGGGAGTCAGGCCTCGTCTCGAGTGGGGGCATGCACGTGCGCTTTCCTCCCGAGCTGCGGCAGTAGTGTCACGCTTCCTGTCACGTGGATCAAGGGATCTGTGGCTTTCCCTCGAGGCTGTCCCTCGAGGCTTTCCCACGAGGCTTTCCCACAGGGCTGTGCCACGTGCCACCTTGGTGTTAGTCGATCCTCGGCGTGAAAGACAAGCCGGTGTAGGGAAAAGAGGTTCCTCTGGAATGGACTGGGATATCTGGGGGACTCTTGGAATGGTGGCACGACCCTGGAGTTCCTCTCGCCGTTCCTGTTGAGAGGGCCTCCTCTTGAGATGCGACGGGAACGCCGGGAACTCTTTCCCGACGAAGCAGGGAAAGGATCCCTCATCTCGAGCTACGAAGCGGAAACGGGGCTCCTCTGGATGTGGGCGGGACCCTCGTGTTTCCTCTCGAGTGGAGACGGGTATGTCGGGGAACTTCTTGATTTGCACCAAGGGTGTGAAGGACCCTTTTGAAGTTCCAGAGGGGAGGTGTGATCAGGCTCGAGACGCCTCAGCGGAAATGGGCCTCATCTCGCCTGGAGGGGAGAACCTCCTGGATTTTCTCGAGTTGCCGCAGGTCTTCACGAGTTACGACGGGGACCTCAGGGACCCGCTCTGGTGTCCTCAGGAAAGGCCAGTCCCCATTCGAGTTGCTAGGGGACCTCTCGGGATTCCTCTCCCGTCCATGCCGGGGCCTCAGTCCTTGTGTGGAGTCGGGGCCGGAACCTGAGGATTCCTCTCCAGTGTTGCCATGGATCTTGGGGTGCTTCTGAGTCTCCCCAGGGGAGTCAGGCCTCGTCTCGAGTGGGGGCATGCACGTGCGCTTTCCTCCCGAGCTGCAGCAGTAGTGTCACGCTTCCTGTCACGTGGATCAAGGGATCTGTGGCTTTCCCTCGAGGCTGTCCCTCCAGGCTTTCCCACAGGGCTGTGCCACGTGTCACCTTGGTGTGAGTCGATCCTCGGCGTGAAAGATGAGCCGGTGAAGGGAAAAGAGGTTCCTCTGGAATGGACTGACACATCTGGGGGACTCTTGGAATGGTGGCACGACCCTGGAGTTCCTCTCGCCGTTCCTGTTGAGAGGGCCTCCTCTTGAGATGCGACGGGAACGCCGGGAACTCTTTCCGGACGAAGCAGGGAAAGGATCCCTCATCTCGAGCTACGAGGCGGAAACGGGGCTCCTCTGGATGTGGGCGGGACCCTCGTGTTTCCTCTCGAGTGGAGACGGGTATGTCGGGGAACTTCTTGATTTGCACCAAGGGTGTGAAGGACCCTTTCGAAGTTCCAGAGGGGAGGTGTGATCAGGCTCGAGACGCCTCAGCGGAAATGGGCCTCATCTCGCCTGGAGGGGAGAACCTCCTGGATTTTCTCGAGTTGCGGCAGGTCTTCACGAGTTACGACGGGGACCTCAGGAACCCGCTCTGGTGTCCTCAGGAAAGGCCAGTCCCCATGCGAGTTGCTAGGGGACCTCTCGGGATTCCTCTCCCATCCATGCCTGGGCCTCAGTCCTTGTGTGGAGTCGGGGCCCGAACCTGAGGATTCCTCTCCAGTGTTGCCATGGATCTTGGGGTGCTTCTGAGTCTCCCCAGGGGAGTCAGGCCTCGTCTCGAGTGGGGGCATGCACGTGCGCTTTCCTCCCGAGCTGCAGCAGTAGTGTCACGCTTCCTGTCACGTGGATCAAGGGATCTGTGGCTTTCCCTCGAGGCTGTCCCTCCAGGCTTTCCCACGAGTCTTTCCCACAGGGCTGTGCCACGTGCCATCTTGGTGTGACTCGATCCTCGGCGTGAAAGACGAACCGGTGAAGGGAAAAGAGTTTCCTCTGGAATGGACTGAGACATCTGGGGGACTCTTGGAATGGTGGCACGACCCTGGAGTTCCTCTCGCCGTTCCTGTTGAGAGGGCCTCCTCTTGAGATGCGACGGGAACGCCAGGAACTCTTTCCCGACGAAGCAGGGAAAGGATCCCTCATCTCGAGCTACGAGGCGGAAACGGGGCTCCTCTGGATGTGGGCGGGACCCTCGTGTTTCCTCTCGAGTGGAGACGGGTATGTCGGGGAACTATTGATTTGCACCAAGGGTGTGAAGGACCCTTTTGAAGTTCCAGAGGGGAGGTGTGATCAGCCTCGAGAACCCTCAGCGGAAATGGGCCTCATCTCGCCTGGAGGGGAGAACCTCCTGGATTTTCTCGAGTTGAGGCAGGTCTTCTCGAGTTACGACGGCGACCTCAGGGACCCGCTCTGTTGGCCAGTCCCCATGCGAGTTGCTAGGGGACCTCTCGGGATTCCTCTCCCGTCCATGCCGGGGCCTCAGTCCTTGTGTGGAGTCGGGGCCGGAACTTGAGGATTCCTCTCCAGTGTTGCTACGGATCTTGGGGTGCTTCTGAGCCTCCCCAGGGGAGTCAGGCCTCGTCTCGAGTGGGGGCATGCACGTGCGCTTTCCTCCCGAGCTGCAGCAGTACTGTCACTCTTCCTGTCACGTGGATCAAGGGATCTGTGGCTTTCCCTCGAGGCTGTCCCTCGAGGCTTTCCCACAGGGCTGTGCCACGTGCCACCTTGGTGTGAGTCGATCCTCTGCGTGAAAGACGAGCCGGTGAAGGGAAAAGAGGTTCCTCTGGAATGGACTGAGACATCTGGGGGACTCTTGGAATGGTGGCACGACCCTGGAGTTCCTCTCGCCGTTCCTGTTGAGAGGGCCTCCTCTTGAGATGCGACGGGAACGCCGGGAACTCTTTCCCGACGAAGCAGGGAAAGGATCCCTCATCTCGAGCTACGAGGCGGAAACGGGGCTCCTCTGGATGTGGGCGGGACCCTCCTGTTTCCTCTCGAGTGGAGACGGGTATGTCGGGGAACTTCTTGATTTGCACCAAGGGTGTGAAGGACCCTTTCGAAGTTCCAGAGGGGAGGTGTGATCAGCCTCGAGACGCCTCAGCGGAAATGGGCCTCATCTCGCCTGGAGGGGAGAACCTCCTGGATTTTTTCGAGTTGCGGCAGGACTTCTCGAGGTACGACGGGGACCTCAAGGACCCGCTCTGGTGGCCTCAGGAAAGGAAAGTCCCCATGCGAGTTGCTAGGGGACCTCTCGGGATTCCTCTCCCGTCCATGCCGGGGCCTCAGTCCTTGTGTGGAGTCGGGGCCAGAACCTGAGGATTCCTCTCCAGTGTTGCCATGGATCTTGGGGTGCTTCTGAGTCTCCCCAGGGGAGTCAGACCTCGTCTCGAGTGGGGGCATGCACGTGCGCTTTCCTCCCGAGCTGCAACAGTAGTGTCACGCTTCCTGTCACGTGGATCAAGGGATCTGTGGCTTTCCCTCGAGGCTGTCCCTCGAGGCTTTCCCACAGGGCTGTGCCACGTGTCACCTTGGTGTGAGTCGATCCTCGGCGTGAAAGATGAGCCGGTGAAGGGAAAAGAGGTTCCTCTGGAATGGACTGACACATCTGGGGGACTCTTGGAATGGTGGCACGACCCTGGAGTTCCTCTCGCCGTTCCTGTTGAGAGGACCTCCTCTTGAGATGCGACGGGAACGCCGGGAACTCTTTCCCGACGAAGCAGGGAAAGGATCCCTCATCTCGAGCTACGAGGCGGAAACGGGGCTCCTCTGGATGTGGGCGGGACCCTCGTGTTTCCTCTCGAGTGGAGACGGGTATGTCGGGGAACTTCTTGATTTGCACCAAGGGTGTGAAGGACCCTTTCGAAGTTCCAGAGGGGAGGTGTGATCAGGCTCGAGACGCCTCAGCGGAAATGGGCCTCATCTCGCCTGGAGGGGAGAACCTCCTGGATTTTCTCGAGTTGCGGCAGGTCTTCACGAGTTACGACGGGGACCTCAGGGACCCGCTCTGGTGTCCTCAGGAAAGGCCAGTCCCCATGCGAGTTGCTAGGGGACCTCTCGGGATTCCTCTCCCGTCCATGCCGGGGCCTCAGTCCTTGTGTGGAGTCGGGGCCCGAACCTGAGGATTCCTCTCCAGTGTTGCCATGGATCTTGGGGTGCTTCTGAGTCTCCCCAGGGGAGTCAGGCCTCGTCTCGAGTGGGGGCATGCACGTGCGCTTTCCTCCCGAGCTGCAGCAGTAGTGTCACGCTTCCTGTCACGTGGATCAAGGGATCTGTGGCTTTCCCTCGAGGCTGTCCCTCCAGGCTTTCCCACGAGTCTTTCCCACAGGGCTGTGCCACGTGCCATCTTGGTGTGACTCGATCCTCGGCGTGAAAGACGAACCGGTGAAGGGAAAAGAGTTTCCTCTGGAATGGACTGAGACATCTGGGGGACTCTTGGAATGGTGGCACGACCCTGGAGTTCCTCTCGCCGTTCCTGTTGAGAGGGCCTCCTCTTGAGATGCGACGGGAACGCCAGGAACTCTTTCCCGACGAAGCAGGGAAAGGATCCCTCATCTCGAGCTACGAGGCGGAAACGGGGCTCCTCTGGATGTGGGCGGGACCCTCGTGTTTCCTCTCGAGTGGAGACGGGTATGTCGGGGAACTATTGATTTGCACCAAGGGTGTGAAGGACCCTTTTGCAGTTCCAGAGGGGAGGTGTGATCAGCCTCGAGAACCCTCAGCGGAAATGGGCCTCATCTCGCCTGGAGGGGAGAACCTCCTGGATTTTCTCGAGTTGAGGCAGGTCTTCTCGAGTTACGACGGCGACCTCAGGGACCCGCTCTGGTGGCCTCAGGAAAGGCCAGTCCCCATGCGAGTTGCTAGGGGACCTCTCGGGATTCCTCTCCCGTCCATGCCGGGGCCTCAGTCCTTGTGTGGAGTCGGGGCCGGAACCTGAGGATTCCTCTCCAGTGTTGCCATGGATCTTGGGTGCTTCTGAGTCTCCCCAGGGGAGTCAGGCCTCGTCTCGAGTTGGTTACATGCACGTGCGCTTTCCTCCCGAGCTGCAGCAGTAGTGTCACGCTTCCTGTCACGTGGATCAAGGGATCTGTGGCTTTCCCTCGAGGCTGTCCCTCGAGGCTTTCCCACGAGGCTTTCCCACAGGTCTGTGCCACGTGTCACCTTGGTGTGAATCGATCCTCGGCGTGAAAGACGAGGCGGTGAAGGGAAACGAGGTTCCTCTGGAATGGACTGAGACATCTGGGGGACTCTTGGAATGGTGGCACGACCCTGGAGTTCCTCTCGCCGTTCCTGTTGAGAGGACCTCCTCTTGAGATGCGACGGGAACGCCGGGAACTCTTTCCCGACGAAGCAGGGAAAGGATCCCTCATATCGAGCTACGAGGCGGAAACGGGGCTCCTCTGGATGTGGGCGGGACCCTCGTGTTTCCTCTTGAGGGGAGACGGCTATGTCGGGGAACTTCTTGATTTGCTCCAAGGGTGTGAAGGATCCTTTCGAAGTTCCAGAGGTGAGGTGTGATCAGCCTCGAGACGCCTCAGCGGAAATGGGCCTCATCTCGCCTGGAGGGGAGAACCTCCTGGATTTTCTCGAGTTGGGCCAGGTCTTCTCGAGTTACGACGGGGACCTCAGGAACCCGCTCTGGTGGCCTCAGGAAAGGCGAGTCCAACTGCGAGTTGCTAGGGGACCTCTCGGGATTCCTCTCCCGTCCATGCCGGGGCCTCAGTCCTTGTGTGGATTCTGGGCCGGAACCTGAGGATTCCTCTCCAGTGTTGCCATGGATCTTGGGGTGCTTCTGAGTCTCCCCAGGGGAGTCAGGCCTCGTCTCGAGTGGGGGCCTGCACGTGCGCTTTCCTCCCGAGCTGCAGCAGTAGTGTCACGCTTCCTGTCACGTGGATCAAGGGATCTGTGGCTTTCCCTCGAGGCTGTCCCTCGAGGCTTTCCCACAGGGCTGTGCCACGTGTCACCTTTGTGTGAGTCGATCCTCGGCGTGAAAGATGAGCCGGTGAAGGGAAAAGAGGTTCCTCTGGAATGGACTGACACATCTGGGGGACTCTTGGAATGGTGGCACGACCCTGGAGTTCCTCTCGCCGTTCCTGTTGAGAGGGCCTCCTCTTGAGATGCGACGGGAACGCCGGGAACTCTTTCCGGACGAAGCAGGGAAAGGATCCCTCATCTCGAGCTACGAGGCGGAAACGGGGCTCCTCTGGATGTGGGCGGGACCCTCGTGTTTCCTCTCGAGTGGAGACGGGTATGTCGGGGAACTTCTTGATTTGCACCAAGGGTGTGAAGGACCCTTTCGAAGTTCCAGAGGGGAGGTGTGATCAGGATCGAGACGCCTCAGCGGAAATGGGCCTCATCTCGCCTGGAGGGGAGAACCTCCTGGATTTTCTCGAGTTGCGGCAGGTCTTCACGAGTTACGACGGGGACCTCAGGAACCCGCTCTGGTGTCCTCAGGAAAGGCCAGTCCCCATGCGAGTTGCTAGGGGACCTCTCGGGATTCCTCTCCCATCCATGCCGGGGCCTCAGTCCTTGTGTGGAGTCGGGGCCCGAACCTGAGGATTCCTCTCCAGTGTTGCCATGGATCTTGGGGTGCTTCTGAGTCTCCCCAGGGGAGTCAGGCCTCGTCTCGAGTGGGGGCATGCACGTGCGCTTTCCTCCCGAGCTGCAGCAGTAGTGTCACGCTTCCTGTCACGTGGATCAAGGGATCTGTGGCTTTCCCTCGAGGCTGTCCCTCCAGGCTTTCCCACGAGTCTTTCCCACAGGGCTGTGCCACGAGCCATCTTGGTGTGACTCGATCCTCGGCGTGAAAGACGAAGCGGTGAAGGGAAAAGAGTTTCCTCTGGAATGGACTGAGACATCTGGGGGACTCTTGGAATGGTGGCACGACCCTGGAGTTCCTCTCGCCGTTCCTGTTGAGAGGGCCTCCTCTTGAGATGCGACGGGAACGCCAGGAACTCTTTCCCGACGAAGCAGGGAAAGGATCCCTCATCTCGAGCTACGAGGCGGAAACGGGGCTCCTCTGGATGTGGGCGGGACCCTCGTGTTTCCTCTCGAGTGGAGACGGGTATGTCGGGGAACTATTGATTTGCACCAAGGGTGTGAAGGACCCTTTTGAAGTTCCAGAGGGGAGGTGTGATCAGCCTCGAGAACCCTCAGCGGAAATGGGCCTCATCTCGCCTGGAGGGGAGAACCTCCTGGATTTTCTCGAGTTGAGGCAGGTCTTCTCGAGTTACGACGGCTACCTCAGGGACCCGCTCTGGTGGCCTCAGGAAAGGCCAGTCCCCATGCGAGTTGCTAGGGGACCTCTCGGGATTCCTCTCCCGTCCATGCCGGGGCCTCAGTCCTTGTGTGGAGTCGGGGCCGGAACCTGAGGATTCCTCTCCAGTGTTGCCATGGATCTTGGGTGCTTCTGAGTCTCCCCAGGGGAGTCAGGCCTCGTCTCGAGTTGGGTACATGCACGTGCGTTTCCTCCCGAGCTGCAGCAGTAGTGTCACGCTTCCTGTCACTTGGATCAAGGGATCTGTGGCTTTCCCTCGAGGCTGTCCCTCGAGGCTTTCCCACGAGGCTTTCCCACAGGTCTGTGCCACGTGTCACCTTGGTGTGAATCGATCCTTGGCGTGAAAGACGAGGCGGTGAAGGGAAACGAGGTTCCTCTGGAATGGACTGAGACATCTTGGGGACTCTTGGAATGGTGGCACGACCCTGGAGTTCCTCTCGCCGTTCCTGTTGAGAGGGCCTCCTCTTGAGATGCGACGGGAACGCCGGGAACTCTTTCCCGACGAAGCAGGGAAAGGATCCCTCATCTCGAGCTACGAGGCGGAAACGGGGCTCCTCTGGATGTGGGCGGGACCCTCGTGTTTCCTCTTGAGGGGAGACGGCTATGTCGGGGAACTTCTTGATTTGCTCCAAGGGTGTGAAGGATCCTTTCGAAGTTCCAGAGGTGAGGTGTGATCAGCCTCGAGACGCCTCAGCGGAAATGGGCCTCATCTCGCCTGGAGGGGAGAACCTCCTGGATTTTCTCGAGTTGCGGCAGGTCTTCTCGAGTTACGACGGCGACCTCAGGGACCCGCTCTAGTGGCCAGTCCCCATGCGAGTTGCTAGGGGACCTCTCGGGATTCCTCTCCCGTCCATGCCGGGGCCTCAGTCCTTGTGTGGAGTCGGGGGCGGAACCTGAGGATTCCTCTCCAGTGTTGCCACGGATCTTGGGGTGCTTCTGAGCCTCCCCAGGGGAGTCAGGCCTCGTCTCGAGTGGGGGCATGCACGTGCGCTTTCCTCCCGAGCTGCAGCAGTACTGTCACTCTTCCTGTCACGTGGATCAAGGGATCTGTGGCTTTCCCTCGAGGCTGTCCCTCGAGGCTTTCCCACAGGGCTGTGCCACGTGCCACCTTGGTGTGAGTCGATCCTCTGCGTGAAAGACGAGCCGGTGAAGGGAAAAGAGGTTCCTCTGGAATGGACTGAGACATCTGGGGGACTCTTGGAATGGTGGCACGACCCTGGAGTTCCTCTCGCCGTTCCTGTTGAGAGGGCCTCCTCTTGAGATGCGACGGGAACGCCGGGAACTCTTTCCCGACGAAGCAGGGAAAGGATCCCTCATCTCGAGCTACGAGGCGGAAACGGGGCTCCTCTGGATGTGGGCGGGACCCTCTTGTTTCCTCTCGAGTGGAGACGGGTATGTCGGGGAACTTCTTGATTTGCACCAAGGGTGTGAAGGACCCTTTCGAAGTTCCAGAGGGGAGGTGTGATCAGCCTCGAGACGCCTCAGCGGAAATGGGCCTCATCTCGCCTGGAGGGGAGAACCTCCTGGATTTTTTCGAGTTGCGGCAGGTCTTCTCGAGGTACGACGGGGACCTCAAGGACCCGCTCTGGTGGCCTCAGGAAAGGAAAGTCCCCATGCGAGTTGCTAGGGGACCTCTCGGGATTCCTCTCCCGTCCATGCCGGGGCCTCAGTCCTTGTGTGGAGTCGGGGCCAGAACCTGAGGATTCCTCTCCAGTGTTGCCATGGATCTTGGGGTGCTTCTGAGTCTCCCCAGGGGAGTCAGACCTCGTCTCGAGTGGGGGCATGCACGTGCGCTTTCCTCCCGAGCTGCAACAGTAGTGTCACGCTTCCTGTCACGTGGATCAAGGGATCTGTGGCTTTCCCTCGAGGCTGTCCCTCGAGGCTTTCCCACAGGGCTGTGCCACGTGTCACCTTGGTGTGAGTCGATCCTCGGCGTGAAAGATGAGCCGGTGAAGGGAAAAGAGGTTCCTCTGGAATGGACTGACACATCTGGGGGACTCTTGGAATGGTGGCACGACCCTGGAGTTCCTCTCGCCGTTCCTGTTGAGAGGGCCTCCTCTTGAGATGCGACGGGAACGCCGGGAACTCTTTCCGGACGAAGCAGGGAAAGGATCCCTCATCTCGAGCTACGAGGCGGAAACGGGGCTCCTCTGGATGTGGGCGGGACCCTCGTGTTTCCTCTCGAGTGGAGACGGGTATGTCGGGGAACTTCTTGATTTGCACCAAGGGTGTGAAGGACCCTTTCGAAGTTCCAGAGGGGAGGTGTGATCAGGCTCGAGACGCCTCAGCGGAAATGGGCCTCATCTCGCCTGGAGGGGAGAACCTCCTGGATTTTCTCGAGTTGCGGCAGGTCTTCACGAGTTACGACGGGGACCTCAGGAACCCGCTCTGGTGTCCTCAGGAAAGGCCAGTCCCCATGCGAGTTGCTAGGGGACCTCTCGGGATTCCTCTCCCATCCATGCCTGGGCCTCAGTCCTTGTGTGGAGTCGGGGCCCGAACCTGAGGATTCCTCTCCAGTGTTGCCATGGATCTTGGGGTGCTTCTGAGTCTCCCCAGGGGAGTCAGGCCTCGTCTCGAGTGGGGGCATGCACGTGCGCTTTCCTCCCGAGCTGCAGCAGTAGTGTCACGCTTCCTGTCACGTGGATCAAGGGATCTGTGGCTTTCCCTCGAGGCTGTCCCTCCAGGCTTTCCCACGAGTCTTTCCCACAGGGCTGTGCCACGTGCCATCTTGGTGTGACTCGATCCTCGGCGTGAAAGACGAACCGGTGAAGGGAAAAGAGTTTCCTCTGGAATGGACTGAGACATCTGGGGGACTCTTGGAATGGTGGCACGACCCTGGAGTTCCTCTCGCCGTTCCTGTTGAGAGGGCCTCCTCTTGAGATGCGACGGGAACGCCAGGAACTCTTTCCCGACGAAGCAGGGAAAGGATCCCTCATCTCGAGCTACGAAGCGGAAACGGGGCTCCTCTGGATGTGGGCGGGACCCTCGTGTTTCCTCTCGAGTGGAGACGGGTATGTCGGGGAACTATTGATTTGCACCAAGGGTGTGAAGGACCCTTTTGAAGTTCCAGAGGGGAGGTGTGATCAGCCTCGAGAACCCTCAGCGGAAATGGGCCTCATCTCGCCTGGAGGGGAGAACCTCCTGGATTTTCTCGAGTTGAGGCAGGTCTTCTCGAGTTACGACGGCTACCTCAGGGACCCGCTCTGGTGGCCTCAGGAAAGGCCAGTCCCCATGCGAGTTGCTAGGGGACCTCTCGGGATTCCTCTCCCGTCCATGCCGGGGCCTCAGTCCTTGTGTGGAGTCGGGGCCGGAACCTGAGGATTCCTCTCCAGTGTTGCCATGGATCTTGGGTGCTTCTGAGTCTCCCCAGGGGAGTCAGGCCTCGTCTCGAGTTGGGTACATGAACGTGCGCTTTCCTCCCGAGCTGCAGCAGTAGTGTCACGCTTCCTGTCACGTGGATCAAGGGATCTGTGGCTTTCCCTCGAGGCTGTCCCTCGAGGCTTTCCCACGAGGCTTTCCCACAGGTCTGTGCCACGTGTCACCTTGGTGTGAATCGATCCTCGGCGTGAAAGACGAGGCGGTGAAGGGAAACGAGGTTCCTCTGGAATGGACTGAGACATCTGGGGGACTCTTGGAATGTTGGCACGACCCTGGAGTTCCTCTCGCCGTTCCTGTTGAGAGGGCCTCCTCTTGAGATGCGACGGGAACGCCGGGAACTCTTTCCCGACGAAGCAGGGAAAGGATCACTCATCTCGAGCTACGATGCGGAAACGGGGCTCCTCTGGATGTGGGCGGGACCCTCGTGTTTCCTCTTGAGGGGAGACGGCTATGTCGGGGAACTTCTTGATTTGCTCCAAGGGTGTGAAGGATCCTTTCGAAGTTCCAGAGGTGAGGTGTGATCAGCCTCGAGACGCCTCAGCGGAAATGGGCCTCATCTCGCCTGGAGGGGAGAACCTCCTGGATTTTCTCGAGTTGCGGCAGGTCTTCTCGAGTTACGACGGCGACCTCAGGGACCCGCTCTGGTGGCCAGTCCCCATGCGAGTTGCTAGGGGACCTCTCGGGATTCCTCTCCCGTCCATGCCGGGGCCTCAGTCCTTGTGTGGAGTCGGGGCCGGAACCTGAGGATTCCTCTCCAGTGTTGCCACGGATCTTGGGGTGCTTCTGAGCCTCCCCAGGGGAGTCAGGCCTCGTCTCGAGTGGGGGCATGCACGTGCGCTTTCCTCCCGAGCTGCAGCAGTACTGTCACTCTTCCTGTCACGTGGATCAAGGGATCTGTGGCTTTCCCTCGAGGCTGTCCCTCGAGGCTTTCCCACAGGGCTGTGCCACGTGCCACCTTGGTGTGAGTCGATCCTCTGCGTGAAAGACGAGCCGGTGAAGGGAAAAGAGGTTCCTCTGGAATGGACTGAGACATCTGGGGGACTCTTGGAATGGTGGCACGACCCTGGAGTTCCTCTCGCCGTTCCTGTTGAGAGGGCCTCCTCTTGAGATGCGACGGGAACGCCGGGAACTCTTTCCCGACGAAGCAGGGAAAGGATCCCTCATCTCGAGCTACGAGGCGGAAACGGGGCTCCTCTGGATGTGGGCGGGACCCTCCTGTTTCCTCTCGAGTGGAGACGGGTATGTCGGGCATCTTCTTGATTTGCACCAAGGGTGTGAAGGACCCTTTCGAAGTTCCAGAGGGGAGGTGTGATCAGCCTCGAGACGCCTCAGCGGAAATGGGCCTCATCTCGCCTGGAGGGGAGAACCTCCTGGATTTTTTCGAGTTGCGGCAGGTCTTCTCGAGGTACGACGGGGACCTCAAGGACCCGCTCTGGTGGCCTCAGGAAAGGAAAGTCCCCATGCGAGTTGCTAGGGGACCTCTCGGGATTCCTCTCCCGTCCATGCCGGGGCCTCAGTCCTTGTGTGGAGTCGGGGCCAGAACCTGAGGATTCCTCTCCAGTGTTGCCATGGATCTTGGGGTGCTTCTGAGTCTCCCCAGGGGAGTCAGACCTCGTCTCGAGTGGGGGCATGCACGTGCGCTTTCCTCCCGAGCTGCAACAGTAGTGTCACGCTTCCTGTCACGTGGATCAAGGGATCTGTGGCTTTCCCTCGAGGCTGTCCCTCGAGGCTTTCCCACAGGGCTGTGCCACGTGTCACCTTGGTGTGAGTCGATCCTCGGCGTGAAAGATGAGCCGGTGAAGGGAAAAGAGGTTCCTCTGGAATGGACTGAGACATCTGGGGGACTCTTGGAATGGTGGCACGACCCTGGAGTTCCTCTCGCCGTTCCTGTTGAGAGGGCCTCCTCTTGAGATGCGACGGGAACGCCGGGAACTCTTTCCCGACGAAGCAGGGAAAGGATCCCTCATCTCGAGCTACGAGGCGGAAACGGGGCTCCTCTGGATGTGGGCGGGACCCTCGTGTTTCCTCTCGAGTGGAGACGGGTATGTCGGGGAACTTCTTGATTTGCACCAAGGGTGTGAAGGACCCTTTCGAAGTTCCAGAGGGGAGGTGTGATCAGGCTCGAGACGCCTCAGCGGAAATGGGCCTCATCTCGCCTGGAGGGGAGAACCTCCTGGATTTTCTCGAGTTGCGGCAGGTCTTCACGAGTTACGACGGGGACCTCAGGGACCCGCTCTGGTGTCCTCAGGAAAGGCCAGTCCCCATGCGAGTTGCTAGGGGACCTCTCGGGATTCCTCTCCCGTCCATGCCGGGGCCTCAGTCCTTGTGTGGAGTCGGGGCCGGAACCTGAGGATTCCTCTCCAGTGTTGCCATGGATCTTGGGGTGCTTCTGAGTCTCCCCAGGGGAGTCAGGCCTCGTCTCGAGTGGGGGCATGCACGTGCGCTTTCCTCCCGAGCTGCAGCAGTAGTGTCACGCTTCCTGTCACGTGGATCAAGGGATCTGTGGCTTTCCCTCGAGGCTGTCCCTCCAGGCTTTCCCACGAGTCTTTCCCACAGGGCTGTGCCACGTGCCATCTTGGTGTGACTCGATCCTCGGCGTGAAAGACGAACCGGTGAAGGGAAAAGAGTTTCCTCTGGAATGGACTGAGACATCTGGGGGACTCTTGGAATGGTGGCACGACCCTGGAGTTCCTCTCGCCGTTCCTGTTGAGAGGGCCTCCTCTTGAGATGCGACGGGAACGCCAGGAACTCTTTCCCGACGAAGCAGGGAAAGGATCACTCATCTCGAGCTACGATGCGGAAACGGGGCTCCTCTGGATGTGGGCGGGACCCTCGTGTTTCCTCTCGAGTGGAGACGGGTATGTCGGGGAACTATTGATTTGCACCAAGGGTGTGAAGGACCCTTTTGAAGTTCCAGAGGGGAGGTGTGATCAGCCTCGAGAACCCTCAGCGGAAATGGGCCTCATCTCGCCTGGAGGGGAGAACCTCCTGGATTTTCTCGAGTTGAGGCAGGTCTTCTCGAGTTATGACGGCGACCTCAGGGACCCGCTCTGGTGGCCTCAGGAAAGGCCAGTCCCCATGCGAGTTGCTAGGGGACCTCTCGGGATTCCTCTCCCGTCCATGCCGGGGCCTCAGTCCTTGTGTGGAGTCGGGGCCGGAACCTGAGGATTCCTCTCCAGTGTTGCCATGGATCTTGGGTGCTTCTGAGTCTCCCCAGGGGAGTCAGGCCTCGTCTCGAGTGGGGGCATGCACGTGCGCTTTCCTCCCGAGCTGCGGCAGTAGTGTCACGCTTCCTGTCACGTGGATCAAGGGATCTGTGGCTTTCCCTCGAGGCTGTCCCTCGAGGCTTTCCCACGAGGCTTTCCCACAGGGCTGTGCAACGTGCCACCTTGGTGTTAGTCGATCCTCGGCGTGAAAGACAAGCCGGTGTAGGGAAAAGAGGTTCCTCTGGAATGGACTGGGATATCTGGGGGACTCTTGGAATGGTGGCACGACCCTGCAGTTCCTCTCGCCGTTCCTGTTGAGAGGGCCTCCTCTTGAGATGCGACGGGAACGCCGGGAACTCTTTCCCGACGAAGCAGGGAAAGGATCCCTCATCTCGAGCTACGAGGCGGAAACGGGGCTCCTCTGGATGTGGGCGGGACCCTCGTGTTTCCTCTCGAGTGGAGACGGGTATGTCGGGGAACTATTGATTTGCACCAAGGGTGTGAAGGGCCCTTTTGAAGTTCCAGAGGGGAGGTGTGATCAGCCTCGAGACGCCTCAGCGGAAATGGGCCTCATCTCGCCTGGAGGGGAGAACCTCCTGGATTTTCTCGAGTTGAGGCAGGTCTTCTCGAGTTACGACGGCGACCTCAGGGACCCGCTCTGGTGGCCTCAGGAAAGGCCAGTCCCCATGCGAGTTGCTAGGGGACCTCTCGGGATTCCTCTCCCGTCCATGCCGGGGCCTCAGTCCTTGTGTGGAGTCGGGGCCGGATCCTGAGGATTACTCTCCAGTGTTGCCATGGATCTTGGGTGCTTCTGAGTCTCCCCAGGGGAGTCAGGCCTCGTCTCGAGTTGGGTACATGCACGTGCGCTTTCCTCCCGAGCTGCAGCAGTAGTGTCACGCTTCCTGTCACGTGGATCAAGGGATCTGTGGCTTTCCCTCGAGGCTGTCCCTCGAGGCTTTCCCACGAGGCTTTCCCACAGGTCTGTGCCACGTGTCACCTTGGTGTGAATCGATCCTCGGCGTGAAAGACGAGGCGGTGAAGGGAAACGAGGTTCCTCTGGAATGGACTGAGACATCTGGGGGACTCTTGGAATGGTGGCACGACCCTGGAGTTCCTCTCGCCGTTCCTGTTGAGAGGACCTCCTCTTGAGATGCGACGGGAACGCCGGGAACTCTTTCCCGACGAAGCAGGGAAAGGATCCCTCATCTCGAGCTACGAGGCGGAAACGGGGCTCCTCTGGATGTGGGCGGGACCCTCGTGTTTCCTCTTGAGGGGAGACGGCTATGTCGGGGAACTTCTTGATTTGCTCCAAGGGTGTGAAGGATCCTTTCGAAGTTCCAGAGGTGAGGTGTGATCAGCCTCGAGACGCCTCAGCGGAAATGGGCCTCATCTCGCCTGGAGGGGAGAACCTCCTGGATTTTCTCGAGTTGTGACAGGTCTTCTCGAGTTACGACGGGGACCTCAGGGACCCGGTCTGGTGTCCTCAGGAAAGGCCAGTCCCCATGCGAGTTGCTAGGGGACCTCACGGGATTCCTCTCCCGTCCATGCCGGGGCCTCAGTCCTTGTGTGGAGTCGGGGCCGGAACCTGAGGATTCCTCTCCAGTGTTGCCATGGATCTTGGGGTGCTTCTGAGTCTCCCCAGGGGAGTCAGGCCTCGTCTCGAGTGGGGGCCTGCACGTGCGCTTTCCTCCCGAGCTGCAGCAGTAGTGTCACGCTTCCTGTCACGTGGATCAAGGGATCTGTGGCTTTCCCTCGAGGCTGTCCCTCGAGGCTTTCCCACAGGGCTGTGCCACGTGTCACCTTGGTGTGAGTCGATCCTCGGCGTGAAAGATGAGCCGGTGAAGGGAAAAGAGGTTCCTCTGGAATGGACTGACACATCTGGGGGACTCTTGGAATGGTGGCACGACCCTGGAGTTCCTCTCGCCGTTCCTGTTGAGAGGGCCTCCTCTTGAGATGCGACGGGAACGCCGGGAACTCTTTCCCGACGAAGCAGGGAAAGGATCCCTCATCTCGAGCTACGAGGCGGAAACGGGGCTCCTCTGGATGTGGGCGGGACCCTCGTGTTTCCTCTCGAGTGGAGACGGGTATGTCGGGGAACTTCTTGATTTGCACCAAGGGTGTGAAGGACCCTTTCGAAGTTCCAGAGGGGAGGTGTGATCAGGCTCGAGACGCCTCAGCGGAAATGGGCCTCATCTCGCCTGGAGGGGAGAACCTCCTGGATTTTCTCGAGTTGCGGCAGGTCTTCACGAGTTACGACGGGGACCTCAGGGACCCGCTCTGGTGTCCTCAGGAAAGGCCAGTCCCCATGCGAGTTGCTAGGGGACCTCTCGGGATTCCTCTCCCGTCCATGCCGGGGCCTCAGTCCTTGTGTGGAGTCGGGGCCCGAACCTGAGGATTCCTCTCCAGTGTTGCCATGGATCTTGGGGTGCTTCTGAGTCTCCCCAGGGGAGTCAGGCCTCGTCTCGAGTGGGGGCATGCACGTGCGCTTTCCTCCCGAGCTGCAGCAGTAGTGTCACGCTTCCTGTCACGTGGATCAAGGGATCTGTGGCTTTCCCTCGAGGCTGTCCCTCCAGGCTTTCCCACGAGTCTTTCCCACAGGGCTGTGCCACGTGCCATCTTGGTGTGACTCGATCCTCGGCGTGAAAGACGAACCGGTGAAGGGAAAAGAGTTTCCTCTGGAATGGACTGAGACATCTGGGGGACTCTTGGAATGGTGGCACGACCCTGGAGTTCCTCTCGCCGTTCCTGTTGAGAGGGCCTCCTCTTGAGATGCGACGGGAACGCCAGGAACTCTTTCCCGACGAAGCAGGGAAAGGATCCCTCATCTCGAGCTACGAGGCGGAAACGGGGCTCCTCTGGATGTGGGCGGGACCCTCGTGATTCCTCTCGAGTGGAGACGGGTATGTCGGGGAACTATTGATTTGCACCAAGGGTGTGAAGGACCCTTTCGAAGTTCCAGAGGTGAGCTGTGATCAGCCTCAAGACGCCTCAGCGGAAATGGGCCTCATCTCGCCTGGAGGGGAGAACCTCCTGGATTTTCTCGAGTTGTGACAGGTCTTCTCGAGTTACGACGGGGACCTCAGGGACCCGGTCTGGTGTCCTCAGGAAAGGCCAGTCCCCATGCGAGTTGCTAGGGGACCTCACGGGATTCCTCTCCCGTCCATGCCGGGGCCTCAGTCCTTGTGTGGAGTCGGGGCCGGAACCTGAGGATTCCTCTCCAGTGTTGCCATGGATCTTGGGGTGCTTCTGAGTCTCCCCAGGGGAGTCAGGCCTCGTCTCGAGTGGGGGCATGCACGTGCGCTTTCCTCCCGAGCTGCAGCAGTAGTGTCACGCTTCCTGTCACGTGGATCAAGGGATCTGTGGCTTTCCCTCGAGGCTGTCGGTCGAGGCTTTCCCACGAGGCTTTCCCACAGGGCTGTGCCACGTGCCACATTGGTGTGACTCGATCCTCGGCGTGAAAGACGAGGCGGTGAAGGTAAAAGAGGTTCCTCTGGAATGGACTGAGACATCTTGGGGACTCTTGGAATGTTGGCACGACCCTGGAGTTCCTCTCGCCGTTCCTGTTGAGAGGGCCTCCTCTTGAGATGCGACGGGAATGCCGGGAACTCTTTCCCGAGGAAGCAGGGAAAGGATCCCTCATCTCGAGCTACGAGGCGGAAACGGGGCTCCTCTGGATGTGGGCGGGACCCTCCTGTTTCCTCTCGAGTGGAGACTGGTATGTCGGGGAACTTCTTGATTTGCACCAAGGGTGTGAAGGACCCTTTCGAAGTTCCAGAGGTGAGGTGTGATCAGCCTCGAGACGCCTCAGCGGAAATGGGCCTCATCTCGCCTGGAGGGGAGAACCTCCTGCATTTTCTCGAGTTGCGGCAGGTCTTCTCGAGTTACGACGGGGACCTCAGGGACCCGCTCTGGTGGCCTCAGGAAAGGCCAGTCCCCATGCGAGTTGCAAGGGGACCTCTCGGGATTCCTCTCCCGTCCATGCCGGGGCCTCAGTCCTTGTGTGGATTCGGGCCGGAACCTGAGGATTCCTCTCCAGTGTTGCCATGGATCTTGGGGTGCTTCTGAGCCTCCCCAGGGGAGTCAGGCCTCGTCTTGAGTGGGTGCATGCACGTGCAATTTCCTCCCGAGCTGCAGCAGTACTGTCACTCTTCCTGTCACGTGGATCAAGGGATCTGTGGCTTTCCCTCGAGGCTGTCCCTCGAGGCTTTCCCACAGGGCTGTGCCACGTGCCACCTTGGTGTGAGTCGATCCTCGGCGTGAAAGACGAGCCGGTGAAGGGAAAAGAGGTTCCTCTGGTATGGACTGAGACATCTGGGGGACTCTTGGAATGGTCGCAGGACCCTGGAGTTCCTCTCGCCGTTCCTGTTGAGAGGGCCTCCTCTTGAGATGCGACGGGAACACCGGGAACTCATTCCCGAGGAAGCAGGGAAAGGATCCCACATCTCAAGCTACGAGGCGGAAACGGGGCTCCTCTGGATGTGGGCGGGACCCTCGTGTTTCCTCTCGAGGGGAGATGGGCATGTCCGGGAATTTCTTGAATTGCACCAAGGGTGTGAAGGACCCTTTCGAATTTCCAGAGGTGAGGTGTGATCAGCCTCGAGACGCCTCAGGGGAAATGGGCCTCATTTTGCCTGGAGGGCAGAACCTCCTGGATTTTCTCGAGTGGCGGCAGGTCTTCTCGAGTTACGACGGGGACCTCAGGGACCCGCTCTGGTGGCCTCAGGAAAGGCCAGTCCCCATGCGAGTTTCTAGGGGACCTCTCGGGATTCCTCTCCCGTCCATTCCGGTGCCTCAGTCCTTGTGTGGAGTCGGGGCCGGAACCTGAGGTTTCCTCTCCAGTGTTGCCATGGATCTTGGGGTGCTTCTGAGTCTCCCCAGGGGAGTCAGGCCTCTTCTCGAGTGGGGGCATGCACGTGCGCTTTCCTCCCGAACTGCAGCAGTAGTGTCACGCTTCCTGTCACGTGGATCAAGGGATCTGTGGCTTTCCCTCGAGGCTGTCCCTCGAGGCTTTCCCACGAGGCTTTCCCACATGGCTGGCCACGTGCCACCTTGGTGTGAGTCGATCCTTGGCGTGAAAGACGAGCCGGTGTAGGGAAAAGAGGTTCCTCTGGTATGGACTGAGACATCTGGGGGACTCTTGGAATGGTGGCACGACCCTGGAGTTCCTCTCGCTGTTCCTGTTGAGAGGGCCTCCTCTTGAGATGCGACGGGAACGCCGGGAACTCTTTCCCGACGAAGCAGGGAAAGGATCCCCCATCTCGAGCTACGAGGCGGACACTGGGCTCCTCTGGATGTGGACGGTACCCTCATATTTCCTCTCGAGGGGAGACGGGTATGTTGGGGAACTTCTTGATTTACACCAAGGGTGTGAAGGACCCTTTCGAAGTTCCAGAGGTGAGGTGTGATCAGCCTGAAGATGCCTCAGCGGAAATGGGCCTCATCTCGCCTGGAGGGGAGAAACTCCTGGATTTGCTCGAGTTGCAGCAGGTCTTCTCGAGTTACGACGGGGACCTCAGGGACCCGCTCTGGTGGCCTCAGGAAAGGCCAGTCCCCAAGCGAGTTGCAAGGGGACCTCTCGGGATTCCTCTCCCGTCCATGCCGGGGCCTCAGTCCTTGTGTGGAGTCGGAGCCGGAACCTGAGGTATCCTCACCAGTGTTGCCATGGATCTTGGGGTGCTTCTGAGTCTCCCCAGGGGAGTCAGGCCTCTTCTCGAGTGGGGGAATGCACGTGCACTTTCCTCCCGAGCTGCAGCAGTAGTGTCACGCTTCCTGTCACGTGGATCAAGGGATCTGTGGCTTTCCCTCGAGGCTGTCCCTAGAGGCTTTCCCACGAGGCTTTCCCACATGGCTGGCCACGTGCCACCTTGGTGTGAGTCGATCCTTGGCGTGAAAAACGAGCCGGTGTAGGGAAAAGAGGTTCCTCTGGTATGGACTGAGACATCTTGGGGACTCTTGGAATGGTGGCACGACCCTGGAGTTCCTCTCGCCGTTCCTGTTGAGAGGGCCTCCTCTTGAGATGCGACGGGAACGCCGGGAACTCTTTCCCGACGAAGCAGGGAAAGGATCCCCCATCTCGAGCTACGAGGCGGACACTGGGCTCCTCTGGATGTGGACGGTACCCTCATATTTCCTCTCGAGGGGAGACGGGTATGTCGGGGAACTTCTTGATTTACACCAAGGGTGTGAAGGACCCTTTCGAAGTTCCAGAGGTGAGGTGTGATCAGCCTCGAGACGCCTCAGCGGAAATGGGCCTCATCTCGCCTGGAGGGGAGAACCTCATGGAATTTCTAGAGTTGCGGCAGGTCTTCTCGAGTTACGACGGGGACCTCAGGGACCCGCTCTGGTGGCCTCAGGAAAGGCCAGTCCCCAAGCGAGTTGCAAGGGGACCTCTCGGGATTCCTCTCCCGTCCATGCCGGGGCCTCAGTCCTTGTGTGGAGTCGGGGCCGGATCCTGAGGATTACTCTCCAGTGTTGCCATGGATCTTGGGTGCTTCTGAGTCTCCCCAGGGGAGTCAGGCCTCGTCTCGAGTTGGGTACATGCACGTGCGCTTTCCTCCCGAGCTGCAGCAGTAGTGTCATGCTTCCTGTCACGTGGATCAAGGGATCTGTGGCTTTCCCTCGAGGCTGTCCCTCGAGGCTTTCCCACGAGGCTTTCCCACAGGTCTGTGCCACGTGTCACCTTGGTGTGAATCGATCCTCGGCGTGAAAGACGAGGCGGTGAAGGGAAACGAGGTTCCTCTGGAATGGACTGAGACATCTGGGGGACTCTTGGAATGGTGGCACGACCCTGGAGTTCCTCTCGCCGTTCCTGTTGAGAGGACCTCCTCTTGAGATGCGACGGGAACGCCGGGAACTCTTTCCCGACGAAGCAGGGAAAGGATCCCTCATCTCGAGCTACGAGGCGGAAACGGGGCTCCTCTGGATGTGGGCGGGACCCTCGTGTTTCCTCTTGAGGGGAGACGGCTATGTCGGGGAACTTCTTGATTTGCTCCAAGGGTGTGAAGGATCCTTTCGAAGTTCCAGAGGTGAGGTGTGATCAGCCTCGAGACGCCTCAGCGGAAATGGGCCTCATCTCGCCTGGAGGGGAGAACCTCCTGGATTTTCTCGAGTTGGGCCAGGTCTTCTCGAGTTACGACGGGGACCTCAGGAACCCGCTCTGGTGGCCTCAGGAAAGGCGAGTCCAACTGCGAGTTGCTAGGGGACCTCTCGGGATTCCTCTCCCGTCCATGCCGGGGCCTCAGTCCTTGTGTGGATTCTGGGCCGGAACCTGAGGATTCCTCTCCAGTGTTGCCATGGATCTTGGGGTGCTTCTGAGTCTCCCCAGGGGAGTCAGACCTCGTCTCGAGTGGGGGCCTGCACGTGCGCTTTCCTCCCGAGCTGCAGCAGTAGTGTCACGCTTCCTGTCACGTGGATCAAGGGATCTGTGGCTTTCCCTCGAGGCTGTCCCTCGAGGCTTTCCCACAGGGCTGTGCCACGTGTCACCTTGGTGTGAGTCGATCCTCGGCGTGAAAGATGAGCCGGTGAAGGGAAAAGAGGTTCCTCTGGAATGGACTGACACATCTGGGGGACTCTTGGAATGGTGGCACGACCCTGGAGTTCCTCTCGCCGTTCCTGTTGAGAGGGCCTCCTCTTGAGATGCGACGGGAACGCCGGGAACTCTTTCCCGACGAAGCAGGGAAAGGATCCCTCATCTCGAGCTACGAGGCGGAAACGGGGCTCCTCTGGATGTGGGCGGGACCCTCGTGTTTCCTCTCGAGTGGAGACGGGTATGTCGGGGAACTTCTTGATTTGCACCAAGGGTGTGAAGGACCCTTTCGAAGTTCCAGAGGGGAGGTGTGATCAGGCTCGAGACGCCTCAGCGGAAATGGGCCTCATCTCGCCTGGAGGGGAGAACCTCCTGGATTTTCTCGAGTTGCGGCAGGTCTTCACGAGTTACGACGGGGACCTCAGGGACCCGCTCTGGTGTCCTCAGGAAAGGCCAGTCCCCATGCGAGTTGCTAGGGGACCTCTCGGGATTCCTCTCCCGTCCATGCCGGGGCCTCAGTCCTTGTGTGGAGTCGGGGCCCGAACCTGAGGATTCCTCTCCAGTGTTGCCATGGATCTTGGGGTGCTTCTGAGTCTCCCCAGGGGAGTCAGGCCTCGTCTCGAGTGGGGGCATGCACGTGCGCTTTCCTCCCGAGCTGCAGCAGTAGTGTCACGCTTCCTGTCACGTGGATCAAGGGATCTGTGGCTTTCCCTCGAGGCTGTCCCTCCAGGCTTTCCCACGAGTCTTTCCCACAGGGCTGTGCCACGTGCCATCTTGGTGTGACTCGATCCTCGGCGTGAAAGACGAACCGGTGAAGGGAAAAGAGTTTCCTCTGGAATGGACTGAGACATCTGGGGGACTCTTGGAATGGTGGCACGACCCTGGAGTTCCTCTCGCCGTTCCTGTTGAGAGGGCCTCCTCTTGAGATGCGACGGGAACGCCAGGAACTCTTTCCCGACGAAGCAGGGAAAGGATCACTCATCTCGAGCTACGAGGCGGAAACGGGGCTCCTCTGGATGTGGGCGGGACCCTCGTGTTTCCTCTCGAGTGGAGACGGGTATGTCGGGGAACTTCTTGATTTGCACCAAGGGTGTGAAGGACCCTTTCGAAGTTCCAGAGGGGAGGTGTGATCAGGCTCGAGACGCCTCAGCGGAAATGGGCCTCATCTCGCCTGGAGGGGAGAACCTCCTGGATTTTCTCGAGTTGCGGCAGGTCTTCACGAGTTACGACGGGGACCTCAGGGACCCGCTCTGGTGTCCTCAGGAAAGGCCAGTCCCCATGCGAGTTGCTAGGGGACCTCTCGGGATTCCTCTCCCGTCCATGCCGGGGCCTCAGTCCTTGTGTGGAGTCGGGGCCCGAACCTGAGGATTCCTCTCCAGTGTTGCCATGGATCTTGGGGTGCTTCTGAGTCTCCCCAGGGGAGTCAGGCCTCGTCTCGAGTGGGGGCATGCACGTGCGCTTTCCTCCCGAGCTGCAGCAGTAGTGTCACGCTTCCTGTCACGTGGATCAAGGGATCTGTGGCTTTCCCTCGAGGCTGTCCCTCCAGGCTTTCCCACGAGTCTTTCCCACAGGGCTGTGCCACGTGCCATCTTGGTGTGACTCGATCCTCGGCGTGAAAGACGAACCGGTGAAGGGAAAAGAGTTTCCTCTGGAATGGACTGAGACATCTGGGGGACTCTTGGAATGGTGGCACGACCCTGGAGTTCCTCTCGCCGTTCCTGTTGAGAGGGCCTCCTCTTGAGATGCGACGGGAACGCCAGGAACTCTTTCCCGACGAAGCAGGGAAAGGATCACTCATCTCGAGCTACGAGGCGGAAACGGGGCTCCTCTGGATGTGGGCGGGACCCTCGTGTTTCCTCTCGAGTGGAGACGGGTATGTCGGGGAACTATTGATTTGCACCAAGGGTGTGAAGGACCCTTTTGAAGTTCCAGAGGGGAGGTGTGATCAGCCTCGAGAACCCTCAGCGGAAATGGGCCTCATCTCGCCTGGAGGGGAGAACCTCCTGGATTTTCTCGAGTTGAGGCAGGTCTTCTCGAGTTACGACGGCGACCTCAGGGACCCGCTCTGGTGGCCTCAGGAAAGGCCAGTCCCCATGCGAGTTGCTAGGGGACCTCTCGGGATTCCTCTCCCGTCCATGCCGGGGCCTCAGTCCTTGTGTGGAGTCGGGGCCGGAACCTGAGGATTCCTCTCCAGTGTTGCCATGGATCTTGGGTGCTTCTGAGTCTCCCCAGGGGAGTCAGGCCTCGTCTCGAGTGGGGGCATGCACGTGCGCTTTCCTCCCGAGCTGCGGCAGTAGTGTCACGCTTCCTGTCACGTGGATCAAGGGATCTGTGGCTTTCCCTCGAGGCTGTCCCTCGAGGCTTTCCCACGAGGCTTTCCCACAGGGCTGTGCCACGTGCCACCTTGGTGTTAGTCGATCCTCGGCGTGAAAGACAAGCCGGTGTAGGGAAAAGAGGTTCCTCTGGAATGGACTGAGACATCTGGGGGACTCTTGGAATGGTGGCACGACCCTGGAGTTCCTCTCGCCGATCCTGTTGAGAGGGCCTACACTTGAGATGCGACGGGAATGCCGGGAACTCTTTCCCGATGAAGCAGGGAAAGGATCCCTCATCTCGAGCTACGTGGCGGAAAAGGAGCTCCTCTGGATGTGGGCGGGACCCTCGTGTTTCCTCTCGAGTGGAGACGGATATGTCGGAGAACTTCTTGACTTGCACCAAGGGTGTGAAGGACCCTTTCGAAGTTCCAGAGGTGAGGTGTGATCAGCCTCAAGACGCCTCAGCGGAAATGGGCCTCATCTCGCCTGGAGGGGAGAACCTCCTGGATTTTCTCGAGTTGTGACAGGTCTTCTCGAGTTACGACGGGGACCTCAGGGACCCGGTCTGGTGTCCTCAGGAAAGGCCAGTCCCCATGCGAGTTGCTAGGGGAACTCACGGGATTCCTCTCCCGTCCATGCCGGGGCCTCAGTCCTTGTGTGGAGTCGGGGCCGGAACCTGAGGATTCCTCTCCAGTGTTGCCATGGATCTTGGGGTGCTTCTGAGTCTCCCCAGGGGAGTCAGGCCTCGTCTCGAGTGGGGGCATGCACGTGCGCTTTCCTCCCGAGCTGCAGCAGTAGTGTCACGCTTCCTGTCACGTGGATCAAGGGATCTGTGGCTTTCCCTCGAGGCTGTCGGTCGAGGCTTTCCCACGAGGCTTTCCCACAGGGCTGTGCCACGTGCCACATTGGTGTGACTCGATCCTCGGCGTGAAAGACGAGGCGGTGAAGGTAAAAGAGGTTCCTCTGGAATGGACTGAGACATCTTGGGGACTCTTGGAATGTTGGCACGACCCTGGAGTTCCTCTCGCCGTTCCTGTTGAGAGGGCCTCCTCTTGAGATGCGACGGGAATGCCGGGAACTCTTTCCCGAGGAAGCAGGGAAAGGATCCCTCATCTCGAGCTACGAGGCGGAAACGGGGCTCCTCTGGATGTGGGCGGGACCCTCCTGTTTCCTCTCGAGTGGAGACTGGTATGTCGGGGAACTTCTTGATTTGCACCAAGGGTGTGAAGGACCCGTTCGAAGTTCCAGAGGGAGGTGTGATCAGCCTCGAGACGCCTCAGCGGAAATGGGCCTCATCTCGCCTGGAGGGGATAACCTCCTGGATTTTCTCGAGTTGCGGCAGGTCTTCTCGAGGTACGACGGGGACCTCAAGGACCCGCTATGGTGGCCTCAGGAAAGGAAAGTCCCCAAGCGAGTTGCTAGGGGACCTCTCGGGATTCCTCTCCCGTCCATGCCGGGGCCTCAGTCCTTGTGTGGAGTCGGGGCCGGATCCTGAGGATTACTCTCCAGTGTTGCCATGGATCTTGGGTGCTTCTGAGTCTCCCCAGGGGAGTCAGGCCTCGTCTCGAGTTGGGTACATGCACGTGCGCTTTCCTCCCGAGCTGCAGCAGTAGTGTCATGCTTCCTGTCACGTGGATCAAGGGATCTGTGGCTTTCCCTCGAGGCTGTCCCTCGAGGCTTTCCCACGAGGCTTTCCCACAGGTCTGTGCCACGTGTCACCTTGGTGTGAATCGATCCTCGGCGTGAAAGACGAGGCGGTGAAGGGAAACGAGGTTCCTCTGGAATGGACTGAGACATCTGGGGGACTCTTGGAATGGTGGCACGACCCTGGAGTTCCTCTCGCCGTTCCTGTTGAGAGGACCTCCTCTTGAGATGCGACGGGAACGCCGGGAACTCTTTCCCGACGAAGCAGGGAAAGGATCCCTCATCTCGAGCTACGAGGCGGAAACGGGGCTCCTCTGGATGTGGGCGGGACCCTCGTGTTTCCTCTTGAGGGGAGACGGCTATGTCGGGGAACTTCTTGATTTGCTCCAAGGGTGTGAAGGATCCTTTCGAAGTTCCAGAGGTGAGGTGTGATCAGCCTCGAGACGCCTCAGCGGAAATGGGCCTCATCTCGCCTGGAGGGGAGAACCTCCTGGATTTTCTCGAGTTGGGCCAGGTCTTCTCGAGTTACGACGGGGACCTCAGGAACCCGCTCTGGTGGCCTCAGGAAAGGCGAGTCCAACTGCGAGTTGCTAGGGGACCTCTCGGGATTCCTCTCCCGTCCATGCCGGGGCCTCAGTCCTTGTGTGGATTCTGGGCCGGAACCTGAGGATTCCTCTCCAGTGTTGCCATGGATCTTGGGGTGCTTCTGAGTCTCCCCAGGGGAGTCAGACCTCGTCTCGAGTGGGGGCCTGCACGTGCGCTTTCCTCCCGAGCTGCAGCAGTAGTGTCACGCTTCCTGTCACGTGGATCAAGGGATCTGTGGCTTTCCCTCGAGGCTGTCCCTCGAGGCTTTCCCACAGGGCTGTGCCACGTGTCACCTTGGTGTGAGTCGATCCTCGGCGTGAAAGATGAGCCGGTGAAGGGAAAAGAGGTTCCTCTGGAATGGACTGACACATCTGGGGGACTCTTGGAATGGTGGCACGACCCTGGAGTTCCTCTCGCCGTTCCTGTTGAGAGGGCCTCCTCTTGAGATGCGACGGGAACGCCGGGAACTCTTTCCCGACGAAGCAGGGAAAGGATCCCTCATCTCGAGCTACGAGGCGGAAACGGGGCTCCTCTGGATGTGGGCGGGACCCTCGTGTTTCCTCTCGAGTGGAGACGGGTATGTCGGGGAACTTCTTGATTTGCACCAAGGGTGTGAAGGACCCTTTCGAAGTTCCAGAGGGGAGGTGTGATCAGGCTCGAGACGCCTCAGCGGAAATGGGCCTCATCTCGCCTGGAGGGGAGAACCTCCTGGATTTTCTCGAGTTGCGGCAGGTCTTCACGAGTTACGACGGGGACCTCAGGGACCCGCTCTGGTGTCCTCAGGAAAGGCCAGTCCCCATGCGAGTTGCTAGGGGACCTCTCGGGATTCCTCTCCCGTCCATGCCGGGGCCTCAGTCCTTGTGTGGAGTCGGGGCCCGAACCTGAGGATTCCTCTCCAGTGTTGCCATGGATCTTGGGGTGCTTCTGAGTCTCCCCAGGGGAGTCAGGCCTCGTCTCGAGTGGGGGCATGCACGTGCGCTTTCCTCCCGAGCTGCAGCAGTAGTGTCACGCTTCCTGTCACGTGGATCAAGGGATCTGTGGCTTTCCCTCGAGGCTGTCCCTCCAGGCTTTCCCACGAGTCTTTCCCACAGGGCTGTGCCACGTGCCATCTTGGTGTGACTCGATCCTCGGCGTGAAAGACGAACCGGTGAAGGGAAAAGAGTTTCCTCTGGAATGGACTGAGACATCTGGGGGACTCTTGGAATGGTGGCACGACCCTGGAGTTCCTCTCGCCGATCCTGTTGAGAGGGCCTACACTTGAGATGCGACGGGAATGCCAGGAACTCTTTCCCGATGAAGCAGGGAAAGGATCCCTCATCTCGAGCTACGTGGCGGAAAAGGAGCTCCTCTGGATGTGGGCGGGACCCTCGTGTTTCCTCTCGAGTGGAGACGGATATGTCGGAGAACTTCTTGACTTGCACCAAGGGTGTGAAGGACCCTTTCGAAGTTCCAGAGGTGAGGTGTGATCAGCCTCAAGACGCCTCAGCGGAAATGGGCCTCATCTCGCCTGGAGGGGAGAACCTCCTGGATTTTCTCGAGTTGTGACAGGTCTTCTCGAGTTACGACGGGGACCTCAGGGACCCGGTCTGGTGTCCTCAGGAAAGGCCAGTCCCCATGCGAGTTGCTAGGGGAACTCACGGGATTCCTCTCCCGTCCATGCCGGGGCCTCAGTCCTTGTGTGGAGTCGGGGCCGGAACCTGAGGATTCCTCTCCAGTGTTGCCATGGATCTTGGGGTGCTTCTGAGTCTCCCCAGGGGAGTCAGGCCTCGTCTCGAGTGGGGGCATGCACGTGCGCTTTCCTCCCGAGCTGCAGCAGTAGTGTCACGCTTCCTGTCACGTGGATCAAGGGATCTGTGGCTTTCCCTCGAGGCTGTCGGTCGAGGCTTTCCCACGAGGCTTTCCCACAGGGCTGTGCCACGTGCCACATTGGTGTGACTCGATCCTCGGCGTGAAAGACGAGGCGGTGAAGGTAAAAGAGGTTCCTCTGGAATGGACTGAGACATCTTGGGGACTCTTGGAATGTTGGCACGACCCTGGAGTTCCTCTCGCCGTTCCTGTTGAGAGGGCCTCCTCTTGAGATGCGACGGGAATGCCGGGAACTCTTTCCCGAGGAAGCAGGGAAAGGATCCCTCATCTCGAGCTACGAGGCGGAAACGGGGCTCCTCTGGATGTGGGCGGGACCCTCGTGTTTCCTCTCGAGTGGAGACGGGTATGTCGGGGAACTTCTTGATTTGCACCAAGGGTGTGAAGGACCCTTTCGAAGTTCCAGAGGGGAGGTGTGATCAGGCTCGAGACGCCTCAGCGGAAATGGGCCTCATCTCGCCTGGAGGGGAGAACCTCCTGGATTTTCTCGAGTTGCGGCAGGTCTTCACGAGTTACGACGGGGACCTCAGGGACCCGCTCTGGTGTCCTCAGGAAAGGCCAGTCCCCATGCGAGTTGCTAGGGGACCTCTCGGGATTCCTCTCCCGTCCATGCCGGGGCCTCAGTCCTTGTGTGGAGTCGGGGCCCGAACCTGAGGATTCCTCTCCAGTGTTGCCATGGATCTTGGGGTGCTTCTGAGTCTCCCCAGGGGAGTCAGGCCTCGTCTCGAGTGGGGGCATGCACGTGCGCTTTCCTCCCGAGCTGCAGCAGTAGTGTCACGCTTCCTGTCACGTGGATCAAGGGATCTGTGGCTTTCCCTCGAGGCTGTCCCTCCAGGCTTTCCCACGAGTCTTTCCCACAGGGCTGTGCCACGTGCCATCTTGGTGTGACTCGATCCTCGGCGTGAAAGACGAACCGGTGAAGGGAAAAGAGTTTCCTCTGGAATGGACTGAGACATCTGGGGGACTCTTGGAATGGTGGCACGACCCTGGAGTTCCTCTCGCCGTTCCTGTTGAGAGGGCCTCCTCTTGAGATGCGACGGGAACGCCAGGAACTCTTTCCCGACGAAGCAGGGAAAGGATCACTCATCTCGAGCTACGAGGCGGAAACGGGGCTCCTCTGGATGTGGGCGGGACCCTCGTGTTTCCTCTCGAGTGGAGACGGGTATGTCGGGGAACTATTGATTTGCACCAAGGGTGTGAAGGACCCTTTTGAAGTTCCAGAGGGGAGGTGTGATCAGCCTCGAGAACCCTCAGCGGAAATGGGCCTCATCTCGCCTGGAGGGGAGAACCTCCTGGATTTTCTCGAGTTGAGGCAGGTCTTCTCGAGTTACGACGGCGACCTCAGGGACCCGCTCTGGTGTCCTCAGGAAAGGCCAGTCCCCATGCGAGTTGCTAGGGGACCTCTCGGGATTCCTCTCCCGTCCATGCCGGGGCCTCAGTCCTTGTGTGGAGTCGGGGCCGGAACCTGAGGATTCCTCTCCAGTGTTGCCATGGATCTTGGGTGCTTCTGAGTCTCCCCAGGGGAGTCAGGCCTCGTCTCGAGTGGGGGCATGCACGTGCGCTTTCCTCCCGAGCTGCGGCAGTAGTGTCACGCTTCCTGTCACGTGGATCAAGGGATCTGTGGCTTTCCCTCGAGGCTGTCCCTCGAGGCTTTCCCACGAGGCTTTCCCACAGGGCTGTGCCACGTGCCACCTTGGTGTTAGTCGATCCTCGGCGTGAAAGACAAGCCGGTGTAGGGAAAAGAGGTTCCTCTGGAATGGACTGAGACATCTGGGGGACTCTTGGAATGGTGGCACGACCCTGGAGTTCCTCTCGCCGATCCTGTTGAGAGGGCCTACACTTGAGATGCGACGGGAATGCCGGGAACTCTTTCCCGATGAAGCAGGGAAAGGATCCCTCATCTCGAGCTACGAGGCGGAAACGGGGCTCCTCTGGATGTGGGCGGGACCCTCGTGTTTCCTCTTGAGGGGAGACGGCTATGTCGGGGAACTTCTTGATTTGCTCCAAGGGTGTGAAGGATCCTTTCGAAGTTCCAGAGGTGAGGTGTGATCAGCCTCGAGACGCCTCAGCGGAAATGGGCCTCATCTCGCCTGGAGGGGAGAACCTCCTGGATTTTCTCGAGTTGGGCCAGGTCTTCTCGAGTTACGACGGGGACCTCAGGAACCCGCTCTGGTGGCCTCAGGAAAGGCGAGTCCAACTGCGAGTTGCTAGGGGACCTCTCGGGATTCCTCTCCCGTCCATGCCGGGGCCTCAGTCCTTGTGTGGATTCTGGGCCGGAACCTGAGGATTCCTCTCCAGTGTTGCCATGGATCTTGGGGTGCTTCTGAGTCTCCCCAGGGGAGTCAGACCTCGTCTCGAGTGGGGGCCTGCACGTGCGCTTTCCTCCCGAGCTGCAGCAGTAGTGTCACGCTTCCTGTCACGTGGATCAAGGGATCTGTGGCTTTCCCTCGAGGCTGTCCCTCGAGGCTTTCCCACAGGGCTGTGCCACGTGTCACCTTGGTGTGAGTCGATCCTCGGCGTGAAAGATGAGCCGGTGAAGGGAAAAGAGGTTCCTCTGGAATGGACTGACACATCTGGGGGACTCTTGGAATGGTGGCACGACCCTGGAGTTCCTCTCGCCGTTCCTGTTGAGAGGGCCTCCTCTTGAGATGCGACGGGAACGCCGGGAACTCTTTCCCGACGAAGCAGGGAAAGGATCCCTCATCTCGAGCTACGAGGCGGAAACGGGGCTCCTCTGGATGTGGGCGGGACCCTCGTGTTTCCTCTCGAGTGGAGACGGGTATGTCGGGGAACTTCTTGATTTGCACCAAGGGTGTGAAGGACCCTTTCGAAGTGCCAGAGGGGAGGTGTGATCAGGCTCGAGACGCCTCAGCGGAAATGGGCCTCATCTCGCCTGGAGGGGAGAACCTCCTGGATTTTCTCGAGTTGCGGCAGGTCTTCACGAGTTACGACGGGGACCTCAGGGACCCGCTCTGGTGTCCTCAGGAAAGGCCAGTCCCCATGCGAGTTGCTAGGGGACCTCTCGGGATTCCTCTCCCGTCCATGCCGGGGCCTCAGTCCTTGTGTGGAGTCGGGGCCCGAACCTGAGGATTCCTCTCCAGTGTTGCCATGGATCTTGGGGTGCTTCTGAGTCTCCCCAGGGGAGTCAGGCCTCGTCTCGAGTGGGGGCATGCACGTGCGCTTTCCTCCCGAGCTGCAGCAGTAGTGTCACGCTTCCTGTCACGTGGATCAAGGGATCTGTGGCTTTCCCTCGAGGCTGTCCCTCCAGGCTTTCCCACGAGTCTTTCCCACAGGGCTGTGCCACGTGCCATCTTGGTGTGACTCGATCCTCGGCGTGAAAGACGAACCGGTGAAGGGAAAAGAGTTTCCTCTGGAATGGACTGAGACATCTGGGGGACTCTTGGAATGGTGGCACGACCCTGGAGTTCCTCTCGCCGATCCTGTTGAGAGGGCCTACACTTGAGATGCGACGGGAATGCCGGGAACTCTTTCCCGATGAAGCAGGGAAAGGATCCCTCATCTCGAGCTACGTGGCGGAAAAGGAGCTCCTCTGGATGTGGGCGGGACCCTCGTGTTTCCTCTCGAGTGGAGACGGATATGTCGGAGAACTTCTTGACTTGCACCAAGGGTGTGAAGGACCCTTTCGAAGTTCCAGAGGTGAGGTGTGATCAGCCTCAAGACGCCTCAGCGGAAATGGGCCTCATCTCGCCTGGAGGGGAGAACCTCCTGGATTTTCTCGAGTTGTGACAGGTCTTCTCGAGTTACGACGGGGACCTCAGGGACCCGGTCTGGTGTCCTCAGGAAAGGCCAGTCCCCATGCGAGTTGCTAGGGGAACTCACGGGATTCCTCTCCCGTCCATGCCGGGGCCTCAGTCCTTGTGTGGAGTCGGGGCCGGAACCTGAGGATTCCTCTCCAGTGTTGCCATGGATCTTGGGGTGCTTCTGAGTCTCCCCAGGGGAGTCAGGCCTCGTCTCGAGTGGGGGCATGCACGTGCGCTTTCCTCCCGAGCTGCAGCAGTAGTGTCACGCTTCCTGTCACGTGGATCAAGGGATCTGTGGCTTTCCCTCGAGGCTGTCGGTCGAGGCTTTCCCACACGGCTTTCCCACAGGGCTGTGCCACGTGCCACATTGGTGTGACTCGATCCTCGGCGTGAAAGACGAGGCGGTGAAGGTAAAAGAGGTTCCTCTGGAATGGACTGAGACATCTTGGGGACTCTTGGAATGTTGGCACGACCCTGGAGTTCCTCTCGCCGTTCCTGTTGAGAGGGCCTCCTCTTGAGATGCGACGGGAATGCCGGGAACTCTTTCCCGAGGAAGCAGGGAAAGGATCCCTCATCTCGAGCTACGAGGCGGAAACGGGGCTCCTCTGGATGTGGGCGGGACCCTCCTGTTTCCTCTCGAGTGGAGACTGGTATGTCGGGGAACTTCTTGATTTGCACCAAGGGTGTGAAGGACCCTTTCGAAGTTCCAGAGGGAGGTGTGATCAGCCTCGAGACGCCTCAGCGGAAATGGGCCTCATCTCGCCTGGAGGGGATAACCTCCTGGATTTTCTCGAGTTGCGGCAGGTCTTCTCGAGGTACGACGGGGACCTCAAGGACCCGCTATGGTGGCCTCAGGAAAGGAAAGTCCCCAAGCGAGTTGCTAGGGGACCTCTCGGGATTCCTCTCCCGTCCATGCCGGGGCCTCAGTCCTTGTGTGGAGTCGGGGCCAGAACCTGAGGATTCCTCTCCAGTGTTGCCATGGATCTTGGGGTGCTTCTGAGTCTCCCCAGGGGAGTCAGGCCTCGTCTCGAGTGGGGGCATGCACGTGCGCTTTCCTCCCGAGCTGCAGCAGTAGTGTCACGCTCCCTGTCACGTGGATCAAGGGATCTGTTGCTTTCCCTCGAGGCTATCCCTCGAGGCTTTCCCACGAGGCTTTCCCACAGGGCTGTGCCACGTGCCACCTTGGTGTGAGTCGATCCTCGGCGTGAATGACGAGCCAGTGTAGGGAAAAGAGGTTCCTCTGGTATGGACTGGGACATCTGGGGGACACTTGGAATGGTGGTACGACCATGGAGTTCCTCTCGCCGTTCCTGTTGAGAGGGCCTCCTCTTGAGATGCGACGGGAATGCCGGGAACTCTTTCCCGACGAAGCAGGGAAAGGATCCCTCATCACGAGTTAAGAGGGGGAAACGGGGCTCCTCTGGATGTGGGCGGGACCCTCGTGTTTCCTCTCGAGTGGAGACGGGTATGTCTGGGAAAGTCTAGATTTGCACCAAGGGTGTGAAGGACCCTTTCGAAGTTCCAGAGGTGAGGTGTGATCAGCCTCGAGACGCCTCAGCGGAAATGGGCCTCATCTCGCCTGGAGGGGAGAACCTCCTGCATTTTCTCGAGTTGCGGCAGGTATTCTCGAGTTACGACGGGGACCTCAGGGACCCGCTCTGGTGGCCTCAGGAAAGGCCAGTCCCCATGCGAGTTGCAAGGGGACCTCTCGGGATTCCTCTCCCGTCCATGCCGGGCCCTCAGTCCTTGTGTGGATTCGGGCCGGAACCTGAGGATTCCTCTCCAGTGTTGCCATGGATCTTGGGGTGCTTCTGAGCCTCCCCAGGGGAGTCAGGCCTCGTCTTGAGTGGGTGCATGCACGTGCAATTTCCTCCCGAGCTGCAGCAGTACTGTCACTCTTCCTGTCACGTGGATCAAGGGATCTGTGGCTTTCCCTCGAGGCTGTCCCTCGAGGCTTTCCCACAGGGCTGTGCCACGTGCCACCTTGGTGTGAGTCGATCCTCGGCGTGAAAGACGAGCCAGTGAAGGGAAAAGAGGTTCCTCTGGTATGGACTGAGACATCTGGGGGACTCTTGGAATGGTCGCAGGACCCTGGAGTTCCTCTCGCCGTTCCTGTTGAGAGGGCCTCCTCTTGAGATGCGACGGGAACACCGGGAACTCATTCCCGAGGAAGCAGGGAAAGGATCCCACATCTCAAGCTACGAGGCGGAAACGGGGCTCCTCTGGATGTGGGCGGGACCCTCGTGTTTCCTCTCGAGGGGAGATGGGCATGTCCGGGAATTTCTTGAATTGCACCAAGGGTGTGAAGGACCCTTTCGAATTTCCAGAGGTGAGGTGTGATCAGCCTCGAGACGCCTCAGGGGAAATGGGCCTCATATCGCCTGGAGGGCAGAACCTCCTGGATTTTCTCGAGTGGCGGCAGGTCTTCTCGAGTTACGACGGGGACCTCAGGGACCCGCTCTGGTGGCCTCAGGAAAGGCCAGTCGCCATGCGAGTTTCTAGGGGACCTCTCGGGATTCCTCTCCCGTCCATTCCGGTGCCTCAGTCCTTGTGTGGAGTCGGGGCCGGAACCTGAGGTTTCCTCTCCAGTGTTGCCATGGATCTTGGGGTGCTTCTGAGTCTCCCCAGGGGAGTCAGGCCTCTTCTCGAGTGGGGGCATGCACGTGCGCTTTCCTCCCGAGCTGCAGCAGTAGTGTCACGCTTCCTGTCACGTGGATCAAGGGATCTGTGGCTTTCCCTCGAGGCTGTCCCTCGAGGCTTTCCCACGAGGCTTTCCCACATGGCTGGCCACGTGCCACCTTGGTGTGAGTCGATCCTTGGCGTGAAAGACGAGCCGGTGTAGGGAAAAGAGGTTCCTCTGGTATGGACTGAGACATCTGGGGGACTCTTGGAATGGTGGCACGACCCTGGAGTTCCTCTCGCCGTTCCTGTTGAGAGGGCCTCCTCTTGAGATGCGACGGGAACGCCGGGAACTCTTTCCCGACGAAGCAGGGAAAGGATCCCCCATCTCGAGCTACGAGGCGGACACTGGGCTCCTCTGGATGTGGACGGTACCCTCATATTTCCTCTCGAGGGGAGACGGGTATGTTGGGGAACTTCTTGATTTACACCAAGGGTGTGAAGGACCCTTTCGAAGTTCCAGAGGTGAGGTGTGATCAGCCTGAAGATGCCTCAGCGGAAATGGGCCTCATCTCGCCTGGAGGGGAGAAACTCCTGGATTTGCTCGAGTTGCAGCAGGTCTTCTCGAGTTACGACGGGGACCTCAGGGACCCGCTCTGGTGGCCTCAGGAAAGGCCAGTCCCCAAGCGAGTTGCAAGGGGACCTCTCGGGATTCCTCTCCCGTCCATGCCGGGGCCTCAGTCCTTGTGTGGAGTCGGGGCCGGAACCTGAGGTATCCTCACCAGTGTTGCCATGGATCTTGGGGTGCTTCTGAGTCTCCCCAGGGGAGTCAGGCCTCTTCTCGAGTGGGGGAATGCACGTGCGCTTTCCTCCCGAGCTGCAGCAGTAGTGTCACGCTTCCTGTCACGTGGATCAAGGGATCTGTGGCTTTCCCTCGAGGCTGTCCCTAGAGGCTTTCCCACGAGGCTTTCCCACATGGCTGGCTACGTGCCACCTTGGTGTGAGTCGATCCTCGGCGTGAAAAACGAGCCGGTGTAGGGAAAAGAGGTTCCTCTGGTATGGACTGAGACATCTGGGGGACTCTTGGAATGGTGGCACGACCCTGGAGTTCCTCTCGCCGTTCCTGTTGAGAGGGCCTCCTCTTGAGATGCGACGGGAACGCCGGGAACTCTTTCCCGACGAAGCAGGGAAAGGATCCCCCATCTCGAGCTACAAGGCGGACACTGGGCTCCTCTGGATGTGGACGGTACCCTCATATTTCCTCTCGAGGGGAGACGGGTATGTCGGGGAACTTCTTGATTTACACCAAGGGTGTGAAGGACCCTTTCGAAGTTCCAGAGGTGAGGAGTGATCAGCCTGGAGATGCCTCAGCGGAAATGGGCCTCATCTCGCCTGGAGGGGAGAAACTCCTGGATTTGCTCGAGTTGAAGCAGGTCTTCTCGAGTTACGACGGGGACCTCAGGGACCCGCTCTGGTGGCCTCAGGAAAGGCCAGTCCCCATGCGAGTTGCAAGGGGACCTCTCGGGATTCCTCTCCCGTCCATGCCGGGGCCTCAGTCCTTGTGTGGAGTCGGGGCCGGAACCTGAGGTATCCTCACCAGTGTTGCCATGGATCTTGGGGTGCTTCTGAGTCTCCCCAGGGGAGTCAGGCCTCTTCTCGAGTGGGGGCATGCACGTGCGCTTTCCTCCCGAGCTGCAGCAGTAGTGTCACGCTTCCTGTCACGTGGATCAATGGATCTGTGGCTTTCCCTCGAGGCTGTCCCTCGAGGCTTTCCCACGAGGCTTTCCCACATGGCTGGCCACGTGCCACCTTGGTGTGAGTCGATCCTCGGCGTGAAAGACGAGCCGGTGTAGGGAAAAGAGGTTCCTCTGGTATGGACTGAGACATCTGGGGGACTCTTGGAATGGTGGCACGACCCTGGAGTTCCTCTGGCCGTTCCTGTTCAGAGGGCCTCCTCTTGAGATGCGACGGGAACGCCGGTAACTCTTTCCCGACGAAGCAGGGAAAGGATCCCCCATCTCGAGCTACGAGGCGGAAACTGGGCTCCTCTGGATGTGGACGGGACCCTCATATTTCCTCTCGAGGGGAGACGAGTATGTCGGGGAACTTCTTGATTTACACCAAGGGTGTGAAGGACCCTTTCGAAGTTCCAGAGGTGAGGTGTGATCAGCCTGGAGATGCCTCAGCGGAAATGGGCCTCATCTCGCCTGGAGGGGAGAACCTCCTGGAATTGCTCGAGTTGCGGCAGGTCTTCTCGAGTTACGACGGGGACCTCAGGGACCCGCTCTGGTGGCCTCAGGAAAGGCCAGTCCCCAAGCGAGTTGCAAGGGGACCTCTCGGGATTCCTCTCCCGTCCATGCCGGGGCCTCAGTCCTTGTGTGGAGTCGGGGCCGGAACCTGAGGTTTCCTCACCAGTGTTGCCATGGATCTTGGGGTGCTTCTGAGTCTCCCCAGGGGAGTCAGGCCTCGTCTCGAGTGGGGGCATGCACGTGCGCTTTCCTCCCGATCTGCAGCACTAGTGTCACGCTTCCTGTCACGTGGATCAAGGGATCTGTGGCTTTCCTTCGAGGCTGTTCCTCGAGGCTTTCCACGAGGCTTTCCCACAGGGCTGGCCACGTGCCACCTTGGTGTGAGTCGATCCTCGGTGTGAAAGACGAGCCGGTGTAGGGAAAAGAGGTTCCTCTGGAATGGACTGAGTCATCTGGGGGACTCTTGGAATGGTGGCACGACCCTGGAGTTCCTCTCGCCGTTCCTGTTGAGAGGGCCTCCTCTTGAGATGCGACGGGAACGCCGGGAACTCTTTCCCGACGAAGCAGGGAAAGGATCCCTCATCTCGAGCTACGAGGCGTAAACGGGGCTCCTCTGGATGTGGGCGGGACCCTCGTGTTTCCTCTCGAGTGGAGAATGGTATGTCGGGGAACTTCTTGATTTGCACCAAGGGTGTGAAGGACCCTTTCGAAGTTCCAGAGGGGAGGTGTGATCAGCCTCGAGACGCCTGAGCGGAAATGGGCCTCATCTCGCCTGGAGGGGAGAACCTCCTGGATTTTCTCGAGTTGCGGCAGGTCTTCTCGAGTTACGACGGCGACCTCAGGGACCCGCTCTGGTGGCCTCAGGAAAGGCCAGTCCCCATGCCAGTTGCTAGGGGACCTCTCGGGATTCCTCTCCCGTCCATGCCGGGGCCTCAGTCCCTGTGTGGAGTCGGGGCCGGAACCTGAGGATTCTTCTCCAGTGTTGCCACGGATCTTGGGGTGCTTCTGAGCCTCCCCAGGGGAGTCAGGCCTCGTCTCGTGTGGGGGCATGCACGTGCGCTTTCCTCCCGAGCTGCAGCAGTAGTGTCACGCTTCCTGTCACGTGGATCAAGGGATCTGTGGCTTTCCCTCGAGGCTATCCCTCGATGCATTCCCACGAGTCTTTCCCACAGGGCTGTGCCACGTGCCACCTTGGTGTGAGTCGATCCTCGGCGTGAAAGACGAGCCGCTGAAGGGAAAAGAGGTTCCTCTGGAATGGACTGAGACATCTGGGGGACTCTTGGAATGGTGGCACGACCCTGGAGTTCCTCTCGCCGATCCTGTTGAGAGGGCCTACACTTGAGATGCGACGGGAATGCCGGGAACTCTTTCCCGATGAAGCAGGGAAAGGATCCCTCATCTCGAGCTACGTGGCGGAAAAGGAGCTCCTCTGGATGTGGGCGGGACCCTCGTGTTTCCTCTCGAGTGGAGACGGATATGTCGGAGAACTTCTTGACTTGCACCAAGGGTGTGAAGGACTCTTTCGAAGTTCCAGAGGTGAGGTGTGATCAGCCTCAAGACGCCTCAGCGGAAATGGGCCTCATCTCGCCTGGAGGGGAGAACCTCCTGGATTTTCTCGAGTTGTGACAGGTCTTCTCGTGTTACGACGGGGACCTCAGGGACCCGCTCTGGTGGCCTCAGGAAAGGCCAGTCCCCATGCGAGTTGCTAGGGGACCTCTCGGGATTCCTCTTCCGTCCATGCCGGCGCCTCAGTCCTTGTGTGGATTCGGGCCGGAACCTGAGGATTCCTCTCCAGTGTTGCCATAGATCTTGGGGTGCTTCTGAGCCTCCCCAGGCGAGTCAGGCCTCGTCTTGAGTGGGGGCATGCACGTGCGCTTTCCTCCCGAGCTGCAGCAGTACTGTCACTCTTCCTGTCACGTGGATCAAGGGATCTGTGGCTTTCCCTCGAGGCTGTCCCTCGAGGCTTTCCCACAGGTCTGTGCCACGTGCCACCTTGGTGTGAGTCGATCCTCGGCGTGAAAGACGAGCCGGTGAAGGGAAAAGAGGTTCCTCTGGAATGGACTGAGATATCTGGGGGACTCTTGGAATGGTGGCACGACCCTGGAGTTCCTCTCGCCGTACCTGTTGACAGGGCCTCATCTTGAGAAGCGTCGGGAACGCCGGGAACTCTTTCCCGACGAAGCAGGGAAAGGATCCCTCATCTCGAGCTACGAGGCGGAAACGGGGCTCCTCTGGATGTGGGCGGGACCCTCGTGTTTCCTCTCGAGTGGAGACGGGTATGTCGGGGAACTTCTTGATTTGCACCAAGGGTGTGAAGGACCCTTTCGAAGTTCCAGAGGGGAGGTGTGATCAGGATCGAGACGCCTCAGCGGAAATGGGCCTCATCTCGCCTGGAGGGGAGAACCTCCTGGATTTTCTCGAGTTGCGGCAGGTCTTCACGAGTTACGACGGGGACCTCAGGGACCCGGTCTGGTGTCCTCAGGAAAGGCCAGTCCCCATGCGAGTTGCTAGGGGACCTCACGGGATTCCTCTCCCGTCCATGCCGGGGCCTCAGTCCTTGTGTGGAGTCGGGGCCGGAACCTGAGGATTCCTCTCCAGTGTTGCCATGGATCTTGGGGTGCTTCTGAGTCTCCCCAGGGGAGTCAGGCCTCGTCTCGAGTGGGGGCATGCACGTGTGCTTTCCTCCCGAGCTGCAGCAGTAGTGTCACGCTTCCTGTCACGTGGATCAAGGGATCTGTGGCTTTCCCTCGAGGCTGTCGGTCGAGGCTTTCCCACGAGGCTTTCCCACAGGGCTGTGCCACGTGCCACATTGGTGTGACTCGATCCTCGGCGTGAAAGACGAGGCGGTGAAGGTAAAAGAGGTTCCTCTGGAATGGACTGAGACATCTTGGGGACTCTTGGAATGTTGGCACGACCCTGGAGTTCCTCTCGCCGTTCCTGTTGAGAGGGCCTCCTCTTGAGATGCGACGGGAATGCCGGGAACTCTTTCCCGAGGAAGCAGGGAAAGGATCCCTCATCTCGAGCTACGAGGCGGAAACGGGGCTCCTCTGGATGTGGGCGGGACCCTCCTGTTTCCTCTCGAGTGGAGACTGGTATGTCGGGGAACTTCTTGATTTGCACCAAGGGTGTGAAGGACCCTTTCGAAGTTCCAGAGGGAGGTGTGATCAGCCTCGAGACGCCTCAGCGGAAATGGGCCTCATCTCGCCTGGAGGGGAGAACCTCCTGGATTTTCTCGAGTTGCGGCAGGTCTTCTCGAGGTACGACGGGGACCTCAAGGACCCGCTATGGTGGCCTCAGGAAAGGAAAGTCCCCAAGCGAGTTGCTAGGGGACCTCTCGGGATTCCTCTCCCGTCCATGCCGGGGCCTCAGTCCTTGTGTGGAGTCGGGGCCGGAACCTGAGGATTCCTCTCCAGTGTTGCCATGGATCTTGGGGTGCTTCTGAGTCTCCCCAGGGGAGTCAGGCCTCGTCTCGAGTGGGGGCATGCACGTGCGCTTTCCTCCCGAGCTGCAGCAGTAGTGTCACGCTCCCTGTCACGTGGATCAAGGGATCTGTTGCTTTCCCTCGAGGCTATCCCTCGAGGCTTTCCCACGAGGCTTTCCCACAGGGCTGTGCCACGTGCCACCTTGGTGTGAGTCGATCCTCGGCGTGAATGACGAGCCAGTGTAGGGAAAAGAGGTTCCTCTGGTATGGACTGGGACATCTGGGGGACACTTGGAATGGTGGCACGACCCTGGAGTTCCTCTCGCCGTTCCTGTTGAGAGGGCCTCCTCTTGAGATGCGACGGGAATGCCGGGAACTCTTTCCCGACGAAGCAGGGAAAGGATCCCTCATCACGAGTTAAGAGGGGGAAACGGGGCTCCTCTGGATGTGGGCGGGACCCTCGTGTTTCCTCTCGAGTGGAGACGGGTATGTCTGGGAAAGTCTAGATTTGCACCAAGGGTGTGAAGGACCCTTTCGAAGTTCCAGAGGTGAGGTGTGATCAGCCTCGAGACGCCTCAGCGGAAATGGGCCTCATCTCGCCTGGAGGGGAGAACCTCCTGCATTTTCTCGAGTTGCGGCAGGTCTTCTCGAGTTACGACGGGGACCTCAGGGACCCGCTCTGGTGGCCTCAGGAAAGGCCAGTCCCCATGCGAGTTGCAAGGGGACCTCTCGGGATTCCTCTCCCGTCCATGCCGGGGCCTCAGTCCTTGTGTGGATTCGGGCCGGAACCTGAGGATTCCTCTCCAGTGTTACCATGGATCTTGGGGTGCTTCTGAGCCTCCCCAGGGGAGTCAGGCCTCGTCTTGAGTGGGTGCATGCACGTGCAATTTCCTCCCGAGCTGCAGCAGTACTGTCACTCTTCCTGTCACGTGGATCAAGGGATCTGTGGCTTTCCCTCGAGGCTGTCCCTCGAGGCTTTCCCACAGGGCTGTGCCACGTGCCACCTTGGTGTGAGTCGATCCTCGGCGTGAAAGACGAGCCGGTGAAGGGAAAAGAGGTTCCTCTGGTATGGACTGAGACATCTGGGGGACTCTTGGAATGGTCGCACGACCCTGGAGTTCCTCTCGCCGTTCCTGTTGAGAGGGCCTCCTCTTGAGATGCGACGGGAACACCGGGAACTCATTCCCGAGGAAGCAGGGAAAGGATCCCACATCTCAAGCTACGAGGCGGAAACGGGGCTCCTCTGGATGTGGGCGGGACCCTCGTGTTTCCTCTCGAGGGGAGATGGGCATGTCCGGGAATTTCTTGAATTGCACCAAGGGTGTGAAGGACCCTTTCGAATTTCCAGAGGTGAGGTGTGATCAGCCTCGAGACGCCTCAGGGGAAATGGGCCTCATATCGCCTGGAGGGCAGAACCTCCTGGATTTTCTCGAGTGGCGGCAGGTCTTCTCGCGTTACGACGGGGACCTCAGGGACCCGCTCTGGTGGCCTCAGGAAAGGCCAGTCCCCATGCGAGTTTCTAGGGGACCTCTCGGGATTCCTCTCCCGTCCATTCCGGTGCCTCAGTCCTTGTGTGGAGTCGGGGCCGGAACCTGAGGTTTCCTCTCCAGTGTTGCCATGGATCTTGGGGTGCTTCTGAGTCTCCCCAGGGGAGTCAGGCCTCTTCTCGAGTGGGGGCATGCACGTGCGCTTTCCTCCCGAGCTGCAGCAGTAGTGTCACGCTTCCTGTCACGTGGATCAAGGGATCTGTGGCTTTCCCTCGAGGCTGTCCCTCGAGGCTTTCCCACGAGGCTTTCCCACATGGCTGGCCACGTGCCACCTTGGTGTGAGTTGATCCTTGGCGTGAAAGACGAGCCGGTGTAGGGAAAAGAGGTTCCTCTGGTATGGACTGAGACATCTGGGGGACTCTTGGAATGGTGGCACGACCCTGGAGTTCCTCTCGCTGTTCCTGTTGAGAGGGCCTCCTCTTGAGATGCGACGGGAACGCCGGGAACTCTTTCCCGACGAAGCAGGGAAAGGATCCCTCATCTCGAGCTACGAGGCGGAAACTGGGCTCCTCTGGATGTGGACGGTACCCTCATGTTTCCTCTCGAGGGGAGACGGGTAGGTCGAGGAACTTCTTGATTTACACCAAGGGTGTGAAGGACCCTTTCGAAGTTCCAGAGGTGAGGTGTGATCAGCCTGGAGACGCCTCAAAGGAAATGGGCCTCATCTCGCCTGGAGGGGAGAACCTCCTGGATTTTCTCGAGTTGCGGCAGGTCTTCTCGAGTTACGACGGGGACCTCAGGGACCCGCTCTGGTGGCCTCAGGAAAGGCCAGTCCCCAAGCGAGTTGCAAGGGGACCTCTCGGGATTCCTCTCCCGTCTATGCCGGGGCCTCAGTCCTTGTGTGGAATCGGGGCCGGAACCTGAGGTTTCCTCACCAGTGTTGCCATGGATCTTGAGGTGCTTCTGAGTCTCCCCAGGGGAGTCAGGCCTCGTCTCGAGTGGGGGCATGCACGTGCGCTTTCCTCCCGAGCTGCAGCACTAGTGTCACGCTTCCTGTCACGTGGATCAAGGGATCTGTGGCTTTCCTTCGAGGCTGTTCCTCGAGGCTTTCCACGAGGCTTTCCCACAGGGCTGGCCACGTGCCACCTTGGTGTGAGTCGATCCTCGGCGTGAAAGACGAGCCGGTGTAGGGAAAAGAGGTTCCTCTGGAATGGACTGAGACATCTGGGGGACTCTTGGAATGGTGGCACGACCCTGGAGTTCCTCTCGCCGTTCCTGTTGAGAGGGCCTCCTCTTGAGATGCGACGGGAACGCCGGGAACTCTTTCCCGACGAAGCAGGGAAAGGATCCCTCATCTCGAGCTACGAGGCGGAAACGGGGCTCCTCTGGATGTGGGCGGGACCCTCGTGTTTCCTCTCGAGTGGAGACGGGTATGTCGGGGAACTTCTTGATTTGCACCAAGGGTGTGAAGGACCCTTTCGAAGTTCCAGAGGGGAGGTGTGATCAGCCTCGAGACGCCTGAGCGGAAATGGGCCTCATCTCGCCTGGAGGGGAGAACCTCCTGGATTTTCTCGAGTTGCGGCAGGTCTTCTCGAGTTACGACGGCGACCTCAGGGACCCGCTCTGGTGGCCTCAGGAAAGGCCAGTCCCTATGCCAGTTGCTAGGGGACCTCTCGGGATTCCTCTCCCGTCCATGCCGGGGCCTCAATCCTTGTGTGGAGTCGGGGCCGGAACCTGAGGATTCTTCTCCAGTGTTGCCACGGATCTTGGGGTGCTTCTGAGCCTCCCCAGGGGAGTCAGGCCTCGTCTCGTGTGGGGGCATGCACGTGCGCTTTCCTCCCGAGCTGCAGCAGTAGTGTCACGCTTCCTGTCATGTGGATCAAGGGATCTGTGGCTTTCCCTCGAGGCTATCCCTCGATGCATTCCCACGAGTCTTTCCCACAGGGCTGTGCCACGTGCCACCTTGGTGTGAGTCGATCCTCGGCGTGAAAGACGAGCCGCTGAAGGGAAAAGAGGTTCCTCTGGAATGGACTGAGACATCTGGGGGACTCTTGGAATGATGGCACGACCCTGGAGTTCCTCTCGCCGTTCCTGTTGAGAGGGCCTACACTTGAGATGCGACGGGAATGCCGGGAACTCTTTCCCGATGAAGCAGGGAAAGGATCCCTCATCTCGAGCTACGAGGCGGAAAAGGAGCTCCTCTGGATGTGGGCGGGACCCTCGTGTTTCCTCTCGAGTGGAGACGGATATGTCGGAGAACTTCTTGACTTGCACCAAGGGTGTGAAGGACCCTTTCGAAGTTCCAGAGGTGAGGTGTGATCAGCCTCAAGACGCCTCAGCGGAAATGGGCCTCATCTCGCCTGGAGGGGAGAACCTCCTGGATTTTCTCGAGTTGCGACACGTCTTCTCGAGTTACGACGGGGACCTCAGGGACCCGCTCTGGTGGCCTCAGGAAAGGCCAGTCCCCATGCGAGTTGCTAGGGGACCTCTCGGGATTCCTCTTCCGTCCATGCCGGCGCCTCAGTCCTTGTGTGGATTCGGGCCGGAACCTGAGGATTCCTCTCCAGTGTTGCCATAGATCTTGGGGTGCTTCTGAGCCTCCCCAGGGGAGTCAGGCGTCGTCTTGAGTGGGGGCATGCACGTGCGCTTTCCTCCCGAGCTGCAGCAGTACTGTCAATCTTCCTGTCACGTGGATCAAGGGATCTGTGGCTTTCCCTCGAGGCTTTCCCTCGAGGCTTTCCCACAGGGCTGTGCCACGTGCCACCTTGGTGTGAGTCGATCCTCGGCGTGAAAGACGAGCCGGTGAAGGGAAAAGAGGTTCCTCTGGAATGGACTGAGATATCTGGGGGACTCTTGGAATGGTGGCACGACCCTGGAGTTCCTCTCGCCGTTCCTGTTGACAGGGCCTCATCTTGAGAAGCGTCGGGAACGCCGGGAACTCTTTCCCGACGAAGCAGGGAAAGGATCCCTCATCTCGAGCTACGAGGCGGAAACGGGGCTCCTCTGGATGTGGGCGGGACCCTCGTGTTTCCTCTCGAGGGGAGATGGGCATGTCCGGGAATTTCTTGAATTGCACCAAGGGTGTGAAGGACCCTTTCGAATTTCCAGAGGTGAGGTGTGATCAGCCTCGAGACGCCTCAGGGGAAATGGGCCTCATCTCGCCTGGAGGGGAGAACCTCCTGGATTTTCTCGAGTGGCGGCAGGTCTTCTCGAGTTACGACGGGGACCTCAGGGACCCGCTCTGGTGGCCTCAGGAAAGGCCAGTCCCCATGCGAGTTTCTAGGGGACCTCTCGGGATTCCTCTCCCGTCCATTCCGGTGCCTCAGTCCTTGTGTGGAGTCGGGGCCGGAACCTGAGGTTTCCTCTCCAGTGTTGCCATGGATCTTGGGGTGCTTCTGAGTCTCCCCAGGGGAGTCAGGCCTCGTTTCGAGTGGGGGCATGCACGTGCGCTTTCCTCCCGATCTGCAGCAGTAGTGTCACGCTTCCTGTCACGTGGATCAAGGGATCTGTGGCTTTCCCTCGAGGCTGTCCCTCGAGGCTTTCCCACGAGGCTTTCCCACATGGCTGGCCACGTGCCACCTTGGTGTGAGTCGATCCTTGGCGTGAAAGACGAGCCGGTGTAGGGAAAAGAGGTTCCTCTGGTATGGACTGAGACATCTGGGGGACTCTTGGAATGGTGGCACGACCCTGGAGTTCCTCTCGCCGTTCCTGTTGAGAGGGCCTCCTCTTGAGATGCGACGGGAACGCCGGGAACTCTTTCCCGACGAAGCAGGGAAAGGATCCCTCATCTCGAGCTACGAGGCGGAAACGGGGCTCCTCTGGATGTGGACGGTACCCTCATGTTTCCTCTCGAGGGGAGACGGGTAGGTCGGGGAACTTCTTGATTTACACCAAGGGTGTGAAGGACCCTTTCGAAGTTCCAGAGGTGAGGTGTGATCAGCCTGGAGACGCCTCAGCGGAAATGGGCCTCATCTTGCCTGGAGGGGAGAACCTCCTGGATTTTCTCGAGTTGCGGCAGGTCTTCTCGAGTTACGACGGGGACCTCAGGGACCCGCTCTGGTGGCCTCAGGAAAGGCCAGTCCCCAAGCGAGTTGCAAGGGGACCTCTCGGGATTCCTCTCCCGTCTATGCCGGGGCCTCAGTCCTTGTGTGGAATCGGGGCCGGAACCTGAGGTTTCCTCACCAGTGTTGCCATGGATCTTGAGGTGCTTCTGAGTCTCCCCAGGGGAGTCAGGCCTCGTCTCGAGTGGGGGCATGCACGTGCGCTTTCCTCCCGAGCTGCAGCACTAGTGTCACGCTTCCTGTCACGTGGATCAAGGGATCTGTGGCTTTCCTTCGAGGCTGTTCCTCGAGGCTTTCCACGAGGCTTTCCCACAGGGCTGGCCACGTGCCACCTTGGTGTGAGTTGATCCTCGGCGTGAAAGACGAGCCGGTGTAGGGAAAAGAGGTTCCTCTGGAATGGACTGAGACATCTGGGGGACTCTTGGAATGGTGGCACGACCCTGGAGTTCCTCTCGCCGTTCCTGTTGAGAGGGCCTCCTCTTGAGATGCGACGGGAACGCCGGGAACTCTTTCCCGACGAAGCAGGGAAAGGATCCCTCATCTCGAGCTACGAGGCGGAAACGGGGCTCCTCTGGATGTGGGCGGGACCCTCGTGTTTCCTCTCGAGTGGAGACGGGTATGTCGGGGAACTTCTTGATTTGCACCAAGGGTGTGAAGGACCCTTTCGAAGTTCCAGAGGGGAGGTGTGATCAGCCTCGAGACGCCTGAGCGGAAATGGGCCTCATCTCGCCTGGAGGGGAGAACCTCCTGGATTTTCTCGAGTTGCGGCAGGTCTTCTCGAGTTACGACGGCGACCTCAGGGACCCGCTCTGGTGGCCTCAGGAAAGGCCAGTCCCTATGCCAGTTGCTAGGGGACCTCTCGGGATTCCTCTCCCGTCCATGCCGGGGCCTCAGTCCTTGTGTGGAGTCGGGGCCGGAACCTGAGGATTCTTCTCCAGTGTTGCCACGGATCTTGGGGTGCTTCTGAGCCTCCCCAGGGGAGTCAGGCCTCGTCTCGTGTGGGGGCATGCACGTGCGCTTTCCTCCCGAGCTGCAGCAGTAGTGTCACGCTTCCTGTCACGTGGATCAAGTGATCTGTGGCTTTCCCTCGAGGCTATCCCTCGATGCATTCCCACGAGTCTTTCCCACAGGGCTGTGCCACGTGCCACCTTGGTGTGAGTCGATCCTCGGCGTGAAAGACGAGCCGCTGAAGGGAAAAGAGGTTCCTCTGGAATGGACTGAGACATCTGGGGGACTCTTGGAATGGTGGCACGACCCTGGAGTTCCTCTCGCCGTTCCTGTTGAGAGGGCCTACACTTGAGATGCGACGGGAATGCCGGGAACTCTTTCCCGATGAAGCAGGGAAAGGATCCCTCATCTCGAGCTACGAGGCGGAAATGGAGCTCCTCTGGATGTGGGCGGGACCCTCGTGTTTCCTCTCGAGTGGAGACGGATATGTCGGAGAACTTCTTGACTTGCACCAAGGGTGTGAAGAACCCTTTCGAAGTTCCAGAGGTGAGGTGTGATCAGCCTCAAGACGCCTCAGCGGAAATGGGCCTCATCTCGCCTGGAGGGGAGAACCTCCTGGATTTTCTCGAGTTGCGACATGTCTTCTCGAGTTACGACGGGGACCTCAGGGACCCGCTCTGGTGGCCTCAGGAAAGGCCAGTCCCCATGCGAGTTGCTAGGGTACCTCTCGGGATTCCTCTTCCGTCCATGCCGGCGCCTCAGTCCTTGTGTGGATTCGGGCCGGAACCTGAGGATTCCTCTCCAGTGTTGCCATAGATATTGGGGTGCTTCTGAGCCTCCCCAGGGGAGTCAGGCCTCGTCTTGAGTGGGGGCATGCACGTGCGCTTTCCTCCGGAGCTGCAGCAGTACTGTCACTCTTCCTGTCACGTGGATCAAGGGATCTGTGGCTTTCCCTCGAGGCTGTCCCTCGAGGCTTTCCCACAGGGCTGTGCCACGTGCCACCTTGGTGTGAGTCGATCCTCGGCGTGAAAGACGAGCCGGTGAAGGGAAAAGAGGTTCCTCTGGAATGGACTGAGATATCTGGGGGACTCTTGGAATGGTGGCACGACCCTGGAGTTCCTCTCGCCGTTCCTGTTGACAGGGCCTCATCTTGAGAAGCGTCGGGAACGCCGGGAACTCTTTCCCGACGAAGCAGGGAAAGGATCCCTCATCTCGAGCTACGAGGCGGAAACGGGGCTCCTCTGGATGTGGGCGGGACCCTCGTGTTTCCTCTCGAGTGGAGACGCGTATGTCGTGGAACTTCTTGATTTGCACCAAGGGTGTGAAGGACCCTTTCGAAGTTCCAGTGGGGAGGTGTGATCAGGATCGAGACGCCTCAGCGGAAATGGGCCTCATCTCGCCTGGAGGGGAGAACCTCCTGGATTTTCTCGAGTTGCGGCAGGTCTTCACGAGTTACGACGGGGACCTCAGGGACCCGGTCTGGTGTCCTCAGGAAAGGCCAGTCCCCATGCGAGTTGCTAGGGGACCTCACGGGATTCCTCTCCCGTCCATGCCGGGGCCTCAGTCCTTGTGTGGAGTCGGGGTTGGAACCTGAGGATTCCTCTCCAGTGTTGCCATGGATCTTGGGGTGCTTCTGAGCCTCCCCAGGGGAGTCAGGCCTCGTCTCGAGTGGGGTCATGCACGTGCGCTTTCCTCCCCAGCTGCAGCAGTAGTGTCACTCTTCCTGTCACGTGGATCAAGGGATCTGTGGCTTTCCCTCGAGGCTGTCCCTCGAGGCTTTCCCACGAGGCTTTCCCACAGGGCTGTGCCACGTGCCACCTTGGTGTGAGTCGATCCTCGGCGTGAAAGACGAGGCGGTGAAGGGAAAAGAGGTTCCTCTGGAATGGACTGAGACATCTGGGGGACTCTTGGAATGTTGGCACGACCCTGGAGTTCCTCTCGCCGTTCCTGTTGAGAGGGCCTCCTCTTGAGATGCGACGGGAACGCCGGGAACTCTTTCCCGACGAAGCAGGGAAAGGATCCCTCATCTCGAGCTACGAGGCGGAAACGGGGCTCCTCTGGATGTGGGCGGGACCCTCGTGTTTCCTCTCGAGTGGAGACGGATATGTCGGAGAACTTCTTGACTTGCACCAAGGGTGTGAAGGACCCTTTCGAAGTTCCAGAGGTGAGGTGTGATCAGCCTCAAGACGCCTCAGCGGAAATGGGCCTCATCTCGCCTGGAGGGGAGAACCTCCTGGATTTTCTCGAGTTGTGACAGGTCTTCTCGAATTACGACGGGGACCTCAGGGACCCGCTCTGGTGGCCTCAGGAAAGGCCAGTCCCCATGCGAGTTGCTAGGGGACCTCTCGGGATTCCTCTTCCGTCCATGCCGGCGCCTCAGTCCTTGTGTGGATTCGGGCCGGAACCTGAGGATTCCTCTCCAGTGTTGCCATAGATATTGGGGTGCTTCTGAGCCTCCCCAGGGGAGTCAGGCCTCGTCTTGAGTGGGGGCATGCACGTGCGCTTTCCTCCCGAGCTGCAGCAGTACTGTCACTCTTCCTGTCACGTGGATCAAGGGATCTGTGGCTTTCCCTCGAGGCTGTCCCTCGAGGCTTTCCCACAGGGCTGTGCCACGTGCCACCTTGGTGTGAGTCGATCCTCGGCGTGAAAGACGAGCCGGTGAAGGGAAAAGAGGTTCCTCTGGAATGGACTGAGATATCTGGGGGACTCTTGGAATGGTGGCACGACCCTGGAGTTCCTCTCGCCGTACCTGTTGACAGGGCCTCATCTTGAGAAGCGTCGGGAACGCCGGGAACTCTTTCCCGACGAAGCAGGGAAAGGATCCCTCATCTCGAGCTACGAGGCGGAAACGGGGCTCCTCTGGATGTGGGCGGGACCCTCGTGTTTCCTCTCGAGTGGAGACGGGTATGTCGGGGAACTTCTTGATTTGCACCAAGGGTGTGAAGGACCCTTTCGAAGTTCCAGAGGGGAGGTGTGATCAGCCTCGAGACGCCTCAGCGGAAATGGGCCTCATCTCGCCTGGAGGGGAGAACCTCCTGGATTTTCTCGAGTTGCAGCAGGTCTTCTCGAGATACGACGGGGACCTCAGGGACCCGCTCTGTTGGCCTCAAAAAAGGCCAGTCCCCATGCGAGTTGCTAGGGGACCTCTCGGGACTCCTCTACCGTCCATGCCGGGGCCTCAGTCCTTGTGTGGATTCGGGGCCGGAACCTGAGGATTCCTCTCCAGTGTTGCCATGGATCTTGGGGTGCTTCTGAGTCTCCCCACGGGAGTCAGGCCTCGTCTCTAGTGGGGGCATGCACGTGCGCTTTCCTCCCGAGCTGCAGCAGTAGTGTCACGCTTCCTGTCACGTGGATCAAGGGAGATGCGGCTTTCCCTCGAGGCTGTCCCTCGAGGCTTTCCCACGAGGCTTTCCCACAGGGCTGTGCCACGTGCCACCTTGTCTGAGTCGATCCTCGGCGTGAAAGACGAGCCTGTGAAGGGAAAAGAGGTTCCTCTGGAATGGACTGAGACATCTGGGGGACTCTTGGAATGGTGGCACGACCCTGGAGTTCCTCTCATTGATCCTCTTGAGAGGTCCTCCACTTGAGATGCGACGGGAACGCCGGGAAGTCTTTCCCGACGAAGCAGGGAAAGGATCCCTCATCTCAGGCTACGAGGCGGAAACGGGGCTCCTCTGGATGTGTGCGGGACCCTCGTGTTTCCTCTCGAGTGCAGACGGGTATGTCGGGGAACTTCTTGATTTGCACATAGGGTGTGAAAGACCCTTTCGAAGTTCCAGAGGGGAGGTGTGATCAGCCTCGAGACGCCTCAGCGGAAATGGGCCTCATCTCGCCTGGAGGGGAGAACCTCCTGGATATTCTCAAGTTGCAGCAGGTCTTCTCGAGTTACGACGGGGGCCTCAGGGACCCGCTCTGGTGGCCTCAGGAAAGGCCAGTCCCCATGCGCGTTGCTAGGGGCCCTCTCGGGATTCCTCTCCCGGCCCTGCCGGGGCCTAAGACCTTGTGTGGAGTCCGGGCCGGAACCTGAGGATTCCTCTCCAGTGTTGCCATGGATCTTGGGGTGCTTCTGAGTCTCCCCAGGGGAGTCAGGCCTCGTCTCGTGTGGGGGCATGCACGTGCGCTTTGCTCCGGAGCTGCAGCAGTAGTGTCACGCTTCCTGTCACGTGGATCAAGGGATCTGTGGCTTTCCCTCGAGGCTTTCCCTCGAGGCTTTCCCACGAGGCTTTCCCACAGGGCTGTGCCACGTGCCACATTGTTGTGAGTCGATCCTCGGTGTGAAAGATGAGCCGGTGAAGGGAAAAGAGGTTCTTCTGGAATGTACTGAGACATCTGGGGGACTCTTGGAACGGTGGCACGACCCTGGAGTTCCTCTCGCGGTTCCTGTTGAGAGGACCTCCTCTTGAGATGCGACGGCACGCCGGGAACTCTGTCCCGACGAAGCAGGGATAGGATCCCTCATCTCGAGCTACGAGGCGGAAACGCGGCTCCTCTGGATGTGGGCGGGACCCTCGTGTTTCCTCTCGAGTGGAGACGGGTATGTCGGGGAACTTCTTGATTTGCACCAAGGGTGTGAAGGACCCTTTCGAAGTTCCAGAGGGGAGGTGGGATCAGCCTCGAGACGCCTCAGTGGAAATGGGCCTCATCTCGCCTGTAGGGGAGAACCTCCTGGATTTTCTCGATTTGCGGCAGGTCTTCTCGAGTTACGACGGCGACCTCAGGGACCCGCTCTGGTGGCCTAAGGAGAGGCCAGTCCCCATGCGAGTTGCTAGGGGACCTCTCGGTATTCCTCTCCCGTCCGTGCCGGGGCCTCAGTCCTTGTGTGGAGTCGGGGCCGGAACCTGAGGATTCCTCTCCAGTGTTGCCATGGATATTAGGGTGCTTCTGAGTCTCCCCAGGGGAGTCAGGCCTCGTCTCGAGTGGGGGCATGCACGTGCGCTTTCCTCCCGAGCTGCAGCAGTAGTTTCACGCTTCCTGTCACGTGGATCAAGGGAGATGCGGCTTTCCCTAGAGACTGACCCTTGAGGCTTTCCCACGAGGCATTCCCACAGGGCTGTGCCACGTGCCACCTTGGTGTGAGTCGATCCTCGGCGTGAAAGACGAGCCGGTGAAGGGAAAAGAGGTTCCTCTGGAAAGGACTGAGAAATCTGGGGGACTCTTGGAATGGTGGCACGACCCTGGAGTTCCTCTCGTTGATCCTCTTGAGAGGTCCTCCACTTGAGATGCGACGGGAACGCCGGGAAGTCTTTCCTGACGAAGCAGGGAAATGATCCCTCATCTCAAGCTACGAGGCGGAAACGGGGCTCCTCTGGATGTGTGCGGGACCCTCGTGTTTCCTCTCGAGTGGAGACTGGTATGTCGGGGAACTTCTTGATTTGCACCAAGGGTGTGAAGGACCCTTTCGAAGTTCCAGAGGGGAGGTGTGATCACCCTCGAGACGCCTCAGCGGAAATGGGCCTCATCTCGCCTGGATGGGAGAACCTCCTGGATTTTTTCGAGTTGCGGCAGGTCTTCTCGAGTTACGACGGGGGCCTCAGGGACCCGCTCTGGTGGCCTCAGGAAAGGCCAGTCCCCATGCGAGTTGCTTGGAGACCTCTCGGGATTCCTCTCCCGTCCATGCCGGGGCCTCAGTCCTTGTGTGGAGTCGGGGCAGGACCATGAGGATTCCTCTCCAGTGTTGCCATGGATCTTGGGGTGCTTCTGAGTCTCCCCAGGGGAGTCAGGCCTCGTCTCGAGTGGGGTCATGCACGTGTGCTTTCCTCCCGATCTGCAGCAGTACTGTCACGCTTCCTTTGACGTGGATCAAGGGATCTGCGGCTTTCCCTCGAGGCTGTCCCTCGAGGCTTTCCCACGAGGCTTTCCCACAGGGCTGTGCCACGTGCCACCTTGGTGTGAGTCGATCCTCGGCGTGAAAGACGAGCCTGTGAAGGGAAAAGAGGTTCCTCTGGAATGGACTGAGACATCTGGGGGACTCTTGGAATGGTGGCAAGACCCTGGAGTTCCTCTCGCCGTTCCTGTTGAGAGGGCCTCCTCTTGAAATGCGACGGGAACGCCGGGAACTCTTTCCCGACGAGGCAGGGAAAGGATCCCTCATCTCGAGCGACGAGGCGGAAACGGGGCTCCTCTGGATGTGGGCGGGACCGTCGTGTTCCTCTCGAGTGGAGACGGGCATGTAGGGGAACTTCTTGATTTGCACCAAGGGTGTGAAGGACCCTTTCGAAGTTCCAGAAGTGAGGTGTGATCAGCCTCGAGGCGCCTCAGCGGAAATGAGCCTCATCTCGCCTGGAGGGGAGAACCTCCTGGATTTTCTCGAGTTGCAGCAGGTCTTCTCGAGTTACGACGGGGACCTCAGGGACACGCTCTGGTGGCCTCAGGAAAGGCCAGTCCCCATGTGCGTTGCTAGGGGTCCTCTCGGGATTCCTCTCCCGTCCATGCCGGGGCCTAAGACCTTGTGTGGAGTCGGGGCCGGAACCTGAGCATTCCTCTCCAGTGTTGCCATGGATCTTGGGGTGCTTCTGAGTCTCCCCAGGGGAGTCAGGCCGCGTCTCGTGTGGGGGCATGCACGTGCGCTTTGCTCCGGAGCTGCAACAGTAGTGTCACGCTTCCTGTCACGTGGATCAAGGGATCTGTGGCTTTCCCTCGAGGCTTTCCCTCGAGTCTTTCCCACGAGGCTTTCCCACAGGGCTGTGCCACGTGCCACCTTGTTGTGAGTCGATCCTCGGTGTGAAAGATGAGCCGGTGAAGGGAAAAGAGGTTCTTATGGAATGGACTGAGACATCTGGGGGACTCTTGGAACGGTGGCACGACCCTGGAGTTCCTCTCGCAGTTCCTGTTGAGAGGACCTCCTCTTGAGATGCGACGGCACGCCGGGAACTCTGTCCCGACGAAGCAGGGATAGGATCCCGCATCTCGAGCTACGAGGCGGAAACGCGGCTCCTCTGGATGTGGGCGGGACCCTCGTGTTTCCTCTCGAGTGGAGACGGGTATGTCGGGGAACTTCTTGATTTGCACCAAGGGTGTGAAGGACCCTTTCGAAGTTCCAGAGGGGAGGTGGGATCAGCCTCGAGACGCCTCAGCAGAAATGGGCCTCATCTCGCCTGTAGGGGAGATCCTCCTGGATTTTCTCGATTTGCGGCAGGTCTTCTCGAGTTACGACGGGAACCTCAGGGACCCGCTCTGGTGGCCTAAGGAGAGGCCAGTCCCCATGCGAGTTGCTAGGGGACCTCTCGGTATTCCTCTCCCGTCCGTGCCGGGGCCTCAGTCCTTGTGTGGAGTCGGGGCCGGAACCTGAGGATTCCTCTCCAGTGTTGCCATGGATCTTAGGGTGCTTCTGAGTCTCCCCAGGGGAGTCAGGCCTCGTCTCGAGTGGGGGCATGCATGTGCGCTTTCCTCCCGAGCTGCAGCACTAGTTTCACGCTTCCTGTCACATGGATCAAGGGAGATGCGGCTTTCCCTCGAGACTGTCCCTCGAGGCTTTCCCACGAGGCATTCCCACAGGGCTGTGCCACGTGCCACCCTGGTGTGAGTCGATCCTCGGCGTGAAAGACGAGCCGGTGAAGGGAAAAGAGGTTCCTCTGGAATGGACTGAGACATCTGGGGGACTCTTGGAATGGTGGCACGACCCTGGAGTTCCTCTCGTTGATCCTCTTGAGAGGTCCTCCACTTGAGATGCGACGGGAACGCCGGGAAGTCTTTCCCGACGAAGCAGGGAAAGGATCCCTCATCTCAAGCTACGAGGCGGAAACGGGGCTCCTCTGGATGTGTGCGGGACCCTCGTGTTTCCTCTCGAGTGGAGACGGGTATGTCGGGGAACTTCTTGATTTGCACCAAGGGTGTGAAGGACCCTTTCGAAGTTCCAGAGGGGAGGTGTGATCACCCTCGAGACGCCTCAGCGGAAATGGGCCTCATCTCGCCTGGATGGGAGAACCTCCTGGATTTTTTCGAGTTGCGGCAGGTCTTCTCGAGTTACGACGGGGGCCTCAGGGACCCGCTCTGGTGGCCTCAGGAAAGGCCAGTCCCCATGCGAGTTGCTTGGGGACCTCTCGGGATTCCTCTCCCGTCCATGCCGGGGCCTCAGTCCTTGTGTGGAGTCGGGGCAGGACCCTGAGGATTCCTCTCCAGTGTTGCCATGGATCTTGGGGTGCTTCTGAGTCTCCCCAGGGGAGTCAGGCCTCGTCTCGAGTGGGGGCATGCACGTGTGCTTTCCTCCCGATCTGCAGCAGTACTGTCACGCTTCCTTTGACGTGGATCAAGGGATCTGAGGTTTTCCCTCGAGGCTGTCCCTCGAGTCTTTCCCACGAGGCTTTCCCACAGGGCTGTGCCACGTGCCACCTTGTTGTGAGTCGATCCTCGGTGTGAAAGATGAGCCGGTGAAGGGAAAAGAGGTTCTTATGGAATGGACTGAGACATCTGGGGGACTCTTGGAACGGTGGCACGACCCTGGAGTTCCTCTCGCAGTTCCTGTTGAGAGGACCTCCTCTTGAGATGCGACGGCACGCCGGGAACTCTGTCCCGACGAAGCAGGGATAGGATCCCTCATCTCGAGCGACGAGGCGGAAACGGGACTCCTCTGGATGTGTGCGGGACCGTCGTGTTCCTCTCGAGTGGAGACGGGCATGTAGGGGAACTTCTTGATTTGCACCAAGGGTGTGAAGGACCCTTCCGAAGTTCTAGAAGTGAGGTGTGATCAGACTCGAGGCGCCTCAGCGGAAATGAGCCTCATCTCGCCTGGAGGGGAGAACCTCCTGGATTTCCTCGAGTTGCAGCAGGTCTTCTCGAGTTACGACGGGGACCTCAGGGACACGCTCTGTTGTCCTCAGGAAAGGTCAGTCCCCATGCGCGTTGCTATTGGCCCTCTCGGGATTCCTCTCCCGTCCATGCCGGGGCCTAAGACGTTGTGTGGAGTCGGGCCTGGAACCTGAGCATTCCTCTCCAGTGGTGCCATGGATCTTGGGGTGCTTCTGAGTCTCCCCAGGGGAGTCAGGCCTCGTCTCGAGTGGGGGCATGCACATGCACTTTCCTCCCGAGCTGCAGCAGTAATGTCACGCTTCATGTGACGTGTATCAAGGGAGATGCGGCTTTCCCTCGAGGCTGTCCCTCGAGGCTTTCCCACGAGGCTTTCCCACAGGGCTGTGCCACCTGCCACCTTGTCTGAGTCGATCCTCGGCGTGAAAGACGAGCCGGTGAAGGGAAAAGAGGTTCCTCTAGAATGGACTGAGACATCTGGGGGACTCTTGGAATGGTGGCACGACCCTGGAGTTCCTCTCGTTGATCCTCTTGAGATGTCCTCCACTTGAGATGCGACGGGAACGCCGGGAAGTCTTTCCCGACGAAGCAGGGAAAGGATCCCTCATCTCAAGCTACGAGGCGGAAACGGGGCTCCTCTGGATGTGTGCGGGACCCTCGTGTTTCCTCTCGAGTGGAGACGGGTATGTCGGGGAACTTCTTGATTTGCACCAAGGGTGTGAAGGACCCTTTCGAAGTTCCAGAGGGGAGGTGTGATCACCCTCGAGACGCCTCAGCGGAAATGGGCCTCATCTCGCCTGGATGGGAGAACCTCCTGGATTTTTTCGAGTTGCGGCAGGTCTTCTCGAGTTACGACGGGGGCCTCAGGGACCCGCTCTGGTGGCCTCAGGAAAGGCCAGTCCCCATGCGAGTTGCTTGGGGACCTCTCGGGATTCCTCTCCCGTCCATGCCGGGGCCTCAGTCCTTGTGTGGAGTCGGGGCAGGACCCTGAGGATTCCTCTCCAGTGTTGCCATGGATCTTGGGGTGCTTCTGAGTCTCCCCAGGGGAGTCAGGCCTCGTCTCGAGTGGGGGCATGCACGTGTGCTTTCCTCCCGATCTGCAGCAGTACTGTCACGCTTCCTTTGACGTGGATCAAGGGATCTGCGGCTTTCCCTCGAGGCTGTCCCTCGAGGCTTTCCCACGAGTCTTTCCCACAGGGCTGTGCCACGTGCCACCTTGGTGTGAGTCGATCCTCGGCGTGAAAGACGAGCCTGTGAAGGGAAAAGAGGTTCCTCTGGAATGGACTGAGACATCTGGGGGACTCTTGGAATGGTGGCAAGACCCTGGAGTTCCTCTCGCCGTTCCTGTTGAGAGGGCCTCCTCTTGAAATGCGACGGGAACGCCGGGAACTCTTTCCCGACGAGGCAGGGAAAGGATCCCTCATCTCGAGCGACGAGGCGGAAACGGGGCTCCTCTGGATGTGGGCGGGACCGTCGTGTTCCTCTCGAGTGGAGACGGGCATGTAGGGGAACTTCTTGATTTGCACCAACGGTGTGAAGGACCCTTTCGAAGTTCCAGAAGTGAGGTGTGATCAGCCTCGAGGCGCCTCAGCGGAAATGAGCCTCATCTCGCCTGGAGGGGAGAACCTCCTGGATTTTCTCGAGTTGCAGCAGGTCTTCTCGAGTTACGACGGGGACCTCAGGGACACGCTCTGGTGGCCTCAGGAAAGGCCAGTCCCCATGCGCGTTGCTAGGGGCCCTCTCGGGATTCCTCTCCCGTCCATGCCGGGGCCTAAGACCTTGTGTGGAGTCGGAGCCGGAACCTGAGCATTCCTCTCCAGTGTTGCCATGGATCTTGGGGTGATTCTGAGTCTCCCCAGGGGAGTCAGGCCTCGTCTCGTGTGGGGGTAGGCACGTGCCCTTTGCTCCGGAGCTGCAACAGTAGTGTCACGCTTCATGTCACGTGGATCAAGGGATCTGTGGCTTTCCCTCGAGGCTTTCCCTCGAGGCTTTCCCACGAGGCATTCCCACAGGGCTGTGCCACGTGCCACCTTGGTGTGAGTCGATCCTTGGCGTGAAAGACGAGCCGGTGAATGGAAAAGAGGTTCCTCTGGAATGGACTGAGACATCTGGGGGACTATTGGAATGGTGGCACGACCCTGGAGTTCCTCTCGCCCTTCCTGTTGAGAGGGCCTCCTCTTGAGATTCGACGGGAACGCCGGGAACTCTTTCCCGACGAACCAGGGAAAGGATCCCTCATCTCGAGCTACGAGGCGGAAACGGGGCTCCTCTGGATGTGGGCGGGACCCTCGTGTTTCCTCTCGATTGGAGACGGGTATGTCGGGGAACTTCTTGATTTGCACCAAGGGTGTGAAGGACCCTTTCGAAGTTCCAGAGGGGAGGTGTGATCAGCCTCGAGACGCCTCAGCGGAAATGGGCCTCATCTCGCCTGGAGGGGAGAACCTCCTGGATTTTCTCGAGTTGCAGCAGGTCTTCTCGAGATACGACGGGGACCTCAGGGACCCGCTCTGTTGGCCTCAGAAAAGGCCAGTCCCCATGCGAGTTGCTAGGGGACCTCTCGGGACTCCTCTACCGTCCATGCCGGGGCCTCAGTCCTTGTGTGGATTCGGGGCCTTAACCTGAGGATTCCTCTCCAGTGTTGCCATGGATCTTGGGGTGCTTCTGAGTCTCCCCACGGGAGTCAGGCCTCGTCTCGAGTGGGGGCATGCACGTGCGCTTTCCTCCCGAGCTGCAGCAGTAGTGTCACGCTTCCTGTCACGTGGATCAAGGGAGATGCGGCTTTCCCTCGAGGCTGTCCCTCGAGGCTTTCCCACGAGGCTTTCCCACAGGGCTGTGCCACGTGCCACATTGTTGTGAGTCGATCCTCGGTGTGAAAGATGAGCCGGTGAAGGGAAAAGAGGTTCTTCTGGAATGTACTGAGACATCTGGGGGACTCTTGGAACGGTGGCACGACCCTGGAGTTCCTCTCGCGGTTCCTGTTGAGAGGACCTCCTCTTGAGATGCGACGGCACGCCGGGAACTCTGTCCCGACGAAGCAGGGATAGGATCCCGCATCTCGAGCTACGAGGCGGAAACGCGGCTCCTCTGGATGTGGGCGGGACCCTCGTGTTTCCTCTTGAGTGGAGACGGGTATGTCGGGGAACTTCTTGATTTGCACCAAGGGTGTGAAGGACCCTTTCGAAGTTCCAGAGGGGAGGTGGGATCAGCCTCGAGACGCCTCAGTGGAAATGGGCCTCATCTCGCCTGTAGGGGAGAACCTCCTGGATTTTCTCGATTTGCGGCAGGTCTTCTCGAGTTACGACGGCGACCTCAGGGACCCGCTCTGGTGGCCTAAGGAGAGGCCAGTCCCCATGCGAGTTGCTAGGGGACCTCTCGGTATTCCTCTCCCGTCCGTGCCGGGGCCTCAGTCCTTGTGTGGAGTCGGGGCTGGAACCTGAGGATTCCTCTCCAGTGTTGCCATGGATATTAGGGTGCTTCTGAGTCTCCCCAGGGGAGTCAGGCCTCGTCTCGAGTGGGGGCATGCACGTGCGCTTTCCTCCCGAGCTGCAGCAGTAGTTTCACGCTTCCTGTCACGTGGATCAAGGGAGATGCGGCTTTCCCTCGAGACTGACCCTTGAGGCTTTCCCACGAGGCATTCCCACAGGGCTGTGCCACGTGCCACCTTGGTGTGAGTCGATCCTCGGCGTGAAAGACGAGCCGGTGAAGGGAAAAGAGGTTCCTCTGGAAAGGACTGAGAAATCTGGGGGACTCTTGGAATGGTGGCACGACCCTGGAGTTCCTCTCGTTGATCCTCTTGAGAGGTCCTCCACTTGAGATGCGACGGGAACGCCGGGAAGTCTTTCCCGACGAAGCAGGGAAAGGATCCCTCATCTCAAGCTACGAGGCGGAAACGGGGCTCCTCTGGATGTGTGCGGGACCCTCGTGTTTCCTCTCGAGTGGAGACGGGTATGTCGGGGAACTTCTTGATTTGCACCAAGGGTGTGAAGGACCCTTTCGAAGTTCCAGAGGGGAGGGGTGATCACCCTCGAGACGCCTCAGCGGAAATGGGCCTCATCTCGCCTGGATGGGAGAACCTCCTGGATTTTTTCGAGTTGCGGCAGGTCTTCTCGAGTTACGACGGGGGCCTCAGGGACCCGCTCTGGTGGCCTCAGGAAAGGCCAGTCCCCATGCGAGTTGCTTGGGGACCTCTCGGGATTCCTCTCCCGTCCATGCCGGGGCCTCAGTCCTTGTGTGGAGTCGGGGCAGGACCCTGAGGATTCCTCTCCAGTGTTGCCATGGATCTTGGGGTGCTTCTGAGTCTCCCCAGGGGAGTCAGGCCTCGTCTCGAGTGGGGGCATGCACGTGTGCTTTCCTCCCGATCTGCAGCAGTACTGTCACGCTTCCTTTGACGTGGATCAAGGGATCTGCGGCTTTCCCTCGAGGCTGTCCCTCGAGGCTTTCCCACGAGTCTTTCCCACAGGGCTGTGCCACGTGCCACCTTGGTGTGAGTCGATCCTCGGCGTGAAAGACGAGCCTGTGAAGGGAAAAGAGGTTCCTCTGGAATGGACTGAGACATCTGGGGGACTCTTGGAATGGTGGCAAGACCCTGGAGTTCCTCTCGCCGTTCCTGTTGAGAGGGCCTCCTCTTGAAATGCGACGGGAACGCCGGGAACTCTTTCCCGACGAGGCAGGGAAAGGATCCCTCATCTCGAGCGACGAGGCGGAAACGGGACTCCTCTGGATGTGGGCGGGACCGTCGTGTTCCTCTCGAGTGGAGACGGGCATGTAGGGGAACTTCTTGATTTGCACCAACGGTGTGAAGGACCCTTTCGAAGTTCCAGAAGTGAGGTGTGATCAGCCTCGAGGCGCCTCAGCGGAAATGAGCCTCATCTCGCCTGGAGGGGAGAACCTCCTGGATTTTCTCGAGTTGCAGCAGGTCTTCTCGAGTTACGACGGGGACCTCAGGGACACGCTCTGGTGGCCTCAGGAAAGGCCAGTCCCCATGCGCGTTGCTAGGGGCCCTCTCGGGATTCCTCTCCCGTCCATGCCGGGGCCTAAGACCTTGTGTGGAGTCGGGGCCGGAACCTGAGCATTCCTCTCCAGTGTTGCCATGGATCTTGGGGTGATTCTGAGTCTCCCCAGGGGAGTCAGGCCTCGTCTCGAGTGGGGGCATGCACATGCACTTTCCTCCCGAGCTGCAGCAGTAATGTCACGCTTCCTGTGACGTGTATCAAGGGAGATGCGGCTTTCCCTCGAGGCTTTCCCACAGGGCTGTGCCACGTGCCACCTTGTCTGAGTCGATCCTCGGCGTGAAAGACGAGCCGGTGAAGGGAAAAGAGGTTCCTCTAGAATGGACTGAGACATCTGGGGGACTCTTGGAATGTTGGCACTACCCTGGAGTTCCTCTCGCCGTTCCTGTTGAGAGGGCCTCTTCTTGAGATGCGACGGGAAACCCGGGAACTCTTTCCCGACGAAGCAGGGAAAGGATCCCTCATCTCGAGCTATGAGGCGGCAACGGGGCTCCTCTGGATGTGGGCGGGACCCTCGTGTTTCCTCTCGAGTGGAGACGGGTATGTCGGGGAACTTCTTGATTTGCACCAAGGGTGTGAAGGACCCTTTCGAAGTTCCAGAGGGGAGGTGGGATCAGCCTCGAGACGCCTCAGCAGAAATGGGCCTCATCTCGCCTGGAGGGGAGAACCTCCTGGATTTTCTCGATTTGCGGCAAGTCTTCTCGAGTTACGACGGGGACCTCAGGGACCCGCTCTGGTGGCCTAAGGAGAGGCCAGTCCCCATGCGAGTTGCTAGGGGACCTCTCGGTATTCCTCTCCCGTCCGTGCCGGGGCCTCAGTCCTTGTGTGGAGTCGGGGCCGGAACCTGAGGATTCCTCTCCAGTGTTGCCATGGATATTAGGGTGCTTCTGAGTCTCCCCAGGGGAGTCAGGCCTCGTCTCGAGTGGGGGCATGCACGTGCGCTTTCCTCCCGAGCTGCAGCAGTAGTTTCACGCTTCCTGTCACGTGGATCAAGGGAGATGCGGCTTTCCCTCGAGAATGTCCCTCGAGGCTTTCCCACGAGGCATTCCCACAGGGCTGTGCCACGTGCCACCTTGGTGTGAGTCGATCCTCGGCGTGAAAGACGAGCCGGTGAAGGGAAAAGAGGTTCCTCTGGAATGGACTGAGACATCTGGGGGACTCTTGGAATGGTGGCACGACCCTGGAGTTCCTCTCGTTGATCCTCTTGAGATGTCCTCCACTTGAGATGCGACGGGAACGCCGGGAAGTCTTTCCCGACGAAGCAGGGAAAGGATCCCTCATCTCAAGCTACGAGGCGGAAACGGGGCTCCTCTGGATGTGTGCGGGACCCTCGTGTTTCCTCTCGAGTGGAGAAGGGTATGTCGGGGAACTTCTTGATTTGCACCAAGGGTGTGAAGGACCCTTTCGAAGTTCCAGAGGGGAGGGGTGATCACCCTCGAGACGCCTCAGCGGAAATGGGCCTCATCTCGCCTGGATGGGAGAACCTCCTGGATTTTTTCGAGTTGCGGCAGGTCTTCTCGAGTTACGACGGGGGCCTCAGGGACCCGCTCTGGTGGCCTCAGGAAAGGCCAGTCCCCATGCGAGTTGCTTGGGGACCTCTCGGGATTCCTCTCCCGTCCATGCCGGGGCCTCAGTCCTTGTGTGGAGTCGGGGCAGGACCCTGAGGATTCCTCTCCAGTGTTGCCATGGATCTTGGGGTGCTTCTGAGTCTCCCCAGGGGAGTCAGGCCTCGTCTCGAGTGGGGGCATGCACGTGTGCTTTCCTCCCGATCTGCAGCAGTACTGTCACGCTTCCTTTGACGTGGATCAAGGGATCTGCGGCTTTCCCTCGAGGCTGTCCCTCGAGGCTTTCCCACGAGTCTTTCCCACAGGGCTGTGCCACGTGCCACCTTGGTGTGAGTCGATCCTCGGCGTGAAAGACGAGCCTGTGAAGGGAAAAGAGGTTCCTCTGGAATGGACTGAGACATCTGGGGGACTCTTGGAATGGTGGCAAGACCCTGGAGTTCCTCTCGCCGTTCCTGTTGAGAGGGCCTCCTCTTGAAATGCGACGGGAACGCCGGGAACTCTTTCCCGACGAGGCAGGGAAAGGATCCCTCATCTCGAGCGACGAGGCGGAAACGGGACTCCTCTGGATGTGGGCGGGACCGTCGTGTTCCTCTCGAGTGGAGACGGGTATGTCGGGGAACTTCTTGATTTGCACCAAGGGTGTGAAGGACCCTTTCGAAGTTCCAGAGGGGAGGTGTGATCAGCCTCGAGACGCCTCAGCGGAAATGGGCCTCATCTCGCCTGGAGGGGAGAACCTCCTGGATTTTCTCGAGTTGCAGCAGGTCTTCTCGAGATACGACGGGGACCTCAGGGACCCGCTCTGGTGGCCTCAGAAAAGGCCAGTCCCCATGCGAGTTGCTAGGGGACCTCTCGGGACTCCTCTACCGTCCATGCCGGGGCCTCAGTCCTTGTGTGGATTCGGGGCCGGAACCTGAGGATTCCTCTCCAGTGTTGCCATGGATCTTGGGGTGCTTCTGAGTCTCCCCAGGGGAGTCAGGCCTCGTCTCGAGTGGGGGCATGCACGTGCGCTTTCCTCCCGAGCTGCAGCAGTAGTGTCACGCTTCCTGTCACGTGGATCAAGGGAGATGCGGCTTTCCCTCGAGGCTGTCCCTCGAGGCTTTCCCACGAGGCTTTCCCACAGGGCTGTGCCACGTGCCACATTGTTGTGAGTCGATCCTCGGTGTGAAAGATGAGCCGGTGAAGGGAAAAGAGGTTCCTCTGGAAAGGACTGAGAAATCTGGGGGACTCTTGGAATGGTGGCACGACCCTGGAGTTCCTCTCGTTGATCCTCTTGAGAGGTCCTCCACTTGAGATGCGACGGGAACACCGGGAAGTCTTTCCCGACGAAGCAGGGAAAGGATCCCTCATCTCAAGCTACGAGGCGGAAACGGGGCTCCTCTGGATGTGTGCGGGACCCTCGTGTTTCCTCTCGAGTGGAGACGGGTATGTCGGGGAACTTCTTGATTTGCACCAAGGGTGTGAAGGACCCTTTCGAAGTTCCAGAGGGGAGGTGTGATCAGGATCGAGACGCCTCAGCGGAAATGGGCCTCATCTCGCCTGGAGGGGAGAACCTCCTGGATTTTCTCGAGTTGCGGCAGGTCTTCACGAGTTACGACGGGGACCTCAGGGACCCGGTCTGGTGTCCTCAGGAAAGGCCAGTCCCCATGCGAGTTGCTAGGGGACCTCACGGGATTCCTCTCCCGTCCATGCCGGGGCCTCAGTCCTTGTGTGGAGTCGGGGCCGGAACCTGAGGATTCCTCTCCAGTGTTGCCATGGATCTTGGGGTGCTTCTGAGTCTCCCCAGGGGAGTCAGGCCTCGTCTCGAGTGGGGGCATGCACGTGCGCTTTCCTCCCGAGCTGCAGCAGTAGTGTCACGCTTCCTGTCACGTGGATCAAGGGATCTGTGGCTTTCCCTCGAGGCTGTCGGTCGAGGCTTTCCCACGAGGCTTTCCCACAGGGCTGTGCCACGTGTCACATTGGTGTGACTCGATCCTCGGCGTGAAAGACGAGGCGGTGAAGGGAAAAGAGGTTCCTCTGGAATGGACTGAGACATCTTGGGGACTCTTGGAATGTTGGCACGACCCTGGAGTTCCTCTCGCCGTTCCTGTTGAGAGGGCCTCCTCTTGAGATGCGACGGGAATGCCGGGAACTCTTTCCCGAGGAAGCAGGGAAAGGATCCCTCATCTCGAGCTACGAGGCGGAAACGGGGCTCCTCTGGATGTGGGCGGGACCCTCCTGTTTCCTCTCGAGTGGAGACTGGTATGTCGGGGAACTTCTTGATTTGCACCAAGGGTGTGAAGGACCCTTTCGAAGTTCCAGAGGGAGGTGTGATCAGCCTCGAGACGCCTCAGCGGAAATGGGCCTCATCTCGCCTGGAGGGGAGAACCTCCTGGATTTTCTCGAGTTGCGGCAGGTCTTCTCGAGGTACGACGGGGACCTCAAGGACCCGCTATGGTGGCCTCAGGAAAGGAAAGTCCCCAAGCGAGTTGCTAGGGGACCTCTCGGGATTCCTCTCCCGTCCATGCCGGGGCCTCAGTCCTTGTGTGGAGTCGGGGCCGGAACCTGAGGATTCCTCTCCAGTGTTGCCATGGATCTTGGGGTGCTTCTGAGTCTCCCCAGGGGAGTCAGGCCTCGTCTCGAGTGGGGGCATGCACGTGCGCTTTCCTCCCGAGCTGCAGCAGTAGTGTCACGCTCCCTGTCACGTGGATCAAGGGATCTGTTGCTTTCCCTCGAGGCTATCCCTCGAGGCTTTCCCACGAGGCTTTCCCACAGGGCTGTGCCACGTGCCACCTTGGTGTGAGTCGATCCTCGGCGTGAATGACGAGCCAGTGTAGGGAAAAGAGGTTCCTCTGGTATGGACTGGGACATCTGGGGGACACTTGGAATGGTGGCACGACCCTGGAGTTCCTCTCGCCGTTCCTGTTGAGAGGGCCTCCTCTTGAGATGCGACGGGAATGCCGGGAACTCTTTCCCGACGAAGCAGGGAAAGGATCCCTCATCACGAGTTAAGAGGGGGAAACGGGGCTCCTCTGGATGTGGGCGGGACCCTCGTGTTTCCTCTCGAGTGGAGACGGGTATGTCTGGGAAAGTCTAGATTTGCACCAAGGGTGTGAAGGACCCTTTCGAAGTTCCAGAGGTGAGGTGTGATCAGCCTCGAGACGCCTCAGCGGAAATGGGCCTCATCTCGCCTGGAGGGGAGAACCTCCTGCATTTTCTCGAGTTGCGGCAGGTCTTCTCGAGTTACGACGGGGACCTCAGGGACCCGCTCTGGTGGCCTCAGGAAAAGCCAGTCCCCATGCGAGTTGCAAGGGGACCTCTCGGGATTCCTCTCCCGTCCATGCCGGGGCCTCAGTCCTTGTGTGGATTCGGGCCGGAACCTGAGGATTCCTCTCCAGTGTTACCATGGATCTTGGGGTGCTTCTGAGCCTCCCCAGGGGAGTCAGGCCTCGTCTTGAGTGGGTGCATGCACGTGCAATTTCCTCCCGAGCTGCAGCAGTACTGTCACTCTTCCTGTCACGTGGATCAAGGGATCTGTGGCTTTCCCTCGAGGCTGTCCCTCGAGGCTTTCCCACAGGGCTGTGCCACGTGCCACCTTGGTGTGAGTCGATCCTCGGCGTGAAAGACGAGCCGGTGAAGGGAAAAGAGGTTCCTCTGGTATGGACTGAGACATCTGGGGGACTCTTGGAATGGTCGCACGACCCTGGAGTTCCTCTCGCCGTTCCTGTTGAGAGGGCCTCCTCTTGAGATGCGACGGGAACACCGGGAACTCATTCCCGAGGAAGCAGGGAAAGGATCCCACATCTCAAGCTACGAGGCGGAAACGGGGCTCCTCTGGATGTGGGCGGGACCCTCGTGTTTCCTCTCGAGTGGAGACGGATATGTCGGAGAACTTCTTGACTTGCACCAAGGGTGTGAAGGACCCTTTCGAAGTTCCAGAGGTGAGGTGTGATCAGCCTCAAGACGCCTCAGCGGAAATGGGCCTCATCTCGCCTGGAGGGGAGAACCTCCTGGATTTTCTCGAGTTGCGACACGTCTTCTCGAGTTACGACGGGGACCTCAGGGACCCGCTCTGGTGGCCTCAGGAAAGGCCAGTCCCCATGCGAGTTGCTAGGGGACCTCTCGGGATTCCTCTTCCGTCCATCCCGGCGCCTCAGTCCTTGTGTGGATTCGGGCCGGAACCTGAGGATTCCTCTCCAGTGTTGCCATAGATCTTGGGGTGCTTCTGAGCCTCCCCAGGGGAGTCAGGCCTCGTCTTGAGTGGGGGCATGCACGTGCGCTTTCCTCCCGAGCTGCAGCAGTACTGTCACTCTTCCTGTCACGTGGATCAAGGGATCTGTGGCTTTCCCTCGAGGCTGTCCCTCGAGGCTTTCCCACAGGGCTGTGCCACGTGCCACCTTGGTGTGAGTCGATCCTCGGCGTGAAAGACGAGCCGGTGAAGGGAAAAGAGGTTCCTCTGGAATGGACTGAGATATCTGGGGGACTCTTGGAATGGTGGCACGACCCTGGAGTTCCTCTCGCCGTTCCTGTTGACAGGGCCTCATCTTGAGAAGCGTCGGGAACGCCGGGAACTCTTTCCCGACGAAGCAGGGAAAGGATCCCTCATCTCGAGCTACGAGGCGGAAACGGGGCTCCTCTGGATGTGGGCGGGACCCTCGTGTTTCCTCTCGAGGGGAGATGGGCATGTCCGGGAATTTCTTGAATTGCACCAAGGGTGTGAAGGACCCTTTCGAATTTCCAGAGGTGAGGTGTGATCAGCCTCGAGACGCCTCAGGGGAAATGGGCCTCATATCGCCTGGAGGGCAGAACCTCCTGGATTTTCTCGAGTGGCGGCAGGTCTTCTCGAGTTACGACGGGGACCTCAGGGACCCGCTCTGGTGGCCTCAGGAAAGGCCAGTCCCCATGCGAGTTTCTAGGGGACCTCTCGGGATTCCTCTCCCGTCCATTCCGGTGCCTCAGTCCTTGTGTGGAGTCGGGGCCGGAACCTGAGGTTTCCTCTCCAGTGTTGCCATGGATCTTGGGGTGCTTCTGAGTCTCCCCAGGGGAGTCAGGCCTCTTCTCGAGTGGGGGCATGCACGTGCGCTTTCCTCCCGATCTGCAGCAGTAGTGTCACGCTTCCTGTCACGTGGATCAAGGGATCTGTGGCTTTCCCTCGAGGCTGTCCCTCGAGGCTTTCCCACGAGGCTTTCCCACATGGCTGGCCACGTGCCACCTTGGTGTGAGTCGATCCTTGGCGTGAAAGACGAGCCGGTGTAGGGAAAAGAGGTTCCTCTGGTATGGACTGAGACATCTGGGGGACTCTTGGAATGGTGGCACGACCCTGGAGTTCCTCTCGCCGTTCCTGTTGAGAGGGCCTCCTCTTGAGATGCGACGGGAACGCCGGGAACTCTTTCCCGACGAAGCAGGGAAAGGATCCCTCATCTCGAGCTACGAGGCGGAAACTGGGCTCCTCTGGATGTGGACGGTACCCTCATGTTTCCTCTCGAGGGGAGACGGGTAGGTCGGGGAACTTCTTGATTTACACCAAGGGTGTGAAGGACCCTTTCGAAGTTCCAGAGGTGAGGTGTGATCAGCCTGGAGACGCCTCAGCGGAAATGGGCCTCATCTCGCCTGGAGGGGAGAACCTCCTGGATTTTCTCGAGTTGCGGCACGTCTTCTCGAGTTACGACGGGGACCTCAGGGACCCGATCTGGTGGCCTCAGGAAAGGCCAGTCCCCAAGCGAGTTGCAAGGGGACCTCACGGGATTCCTCTCCCGTCTATGCCGGGGCCTCAGTCCTTGTGTGGAATCGGGGCCGGAACCTGAGGTTTCCTCACCAGTGTTGCCATGGATCTTGAGGTGCTTCTGAGTCTCCCCAGGGGAGTCAGGCCTCGTCTTGAGTGGGGGCATGCACGTGCGCTTTCCTCCCGAGCTGCAGCACTAGTGTCACGCTTCCTGTCACGTGGATCAAGGGATCTGTGGCTTTCCTTCGAGGCTGTTCCTCGAGGCTTTCCACGAGGCTTTCCCACAGGGCTGGCCACGTGCCACCTTGGTGTGAGTCGATCCTCGGCGTGAAAGACGAGCCGGTGTAGGGAAAAGAGGTTCCTCTGGAATGGACTGAGACATCTGGGGGACTCTTGGAATGGTGGCACGACCCTGGAGTTCCTCTCGCCGTTCCTGTTGAGAGGGCCTCCTCTTGAGATGCGACGGGAACGCCGGGAACTCTTTCCCGACGAAGCAGGGAAAGGATCCCTCATCTCGAGCTACGAGGCGGAAACAGGGCTCCTCTGGATGTGGGCGGGACCCTCGTGTTTCCTCTCGAGTGGAGACGGGTATGTCGGGGAACTTCTTGATTTGCACCAAGGGTGTGAAGGACCCTTTCGAAGTTCCAGAGGGGAGGTGTGATCAGCCTCGAGAGGCCTGAGCGGAAATGGGCCTCATCTCGCCTGGAGGGGAGAACCTCCTGGATTTTCTCGAGTTGCGGCAGGTCTTCTCGAGTTACGACGGCGACCTCAGGGACCCGCTCTGGTGGCCTCAGGAAAGGCCAGTCCCTATGCCAGTTGCTAGGGGACCTCTCGGGATTCCTCTCCCGTCCATGCCGGGGCCTCAGTCCTTGTGTGGAGTCGGGGCCGGAACCTGAGGATTCTTCTCCAGTGTTGCCACGGATCTTGGGGTGCTTCTGAGCCTCCCCAGGGGAGTCAGGCCTCGTCTCGTGTGGGGGCATGCACGTGCGCTTTCCTCCCGAGCTGCAGCAGTAGTGTCACGCTTCCTGTCACGTGGATCAAGTGATCTGTGGCTTTCCCTCGAGGCTATCCCTCGATGCATTCCCACGAGTCTTTCCCACAGGGCTGTGCCACGTGCCACCTTGGTGTGAGTCGATCCTCGGCGTGAAAGACGAGCCGCTGAAGGGAAAAGAGGTTCCTCTGGAATGGACTGAGACATCTGGGGGACTCTTGGAATGGTGGCACGACCCTGGAGTTCCTCTCGCCGTTCCTGTTGAGAGGGCCTACACTTGAGATGCGACGGGAATGCCGGGAACTCTTTCCCGATGAAGCAGGGAAAGGATCCCTCATCTCGAGCTACGAGGCGGAAAAGGAGCTCCTCTGGATGTGGGCGGGACCCTCGTGTTTCCTCTCGAGTGGAGACGGATATGTCGGAGAACTTCTTGACTTGCACCAAGGGTGTGAAGGACCCTTTCGAAGTTCCAGAGGTGAGGTGTGATCAGCCTCAAGACGCCTCAGCGGAAATGGGCCTCATCTCGCCTGGAGGGGAGAACCTCCTGGATTTTCTCGAGTTGCGACAGGTCTTCTCGAGTTACGACGGGGACCTCAGGGACCCGCTCTGGTGGCCTCAGGAAAGGCCAGTCCCCATGCGAGTTGCTAGGGTACCTCTCGGGATTCCTCTTCCGTCCATGCCGGCGCCTCAGTCCTTGTGTGGATTCGGGCCGGAACCTGAGGATTCCTCTCCAGTGTTGCCATAGATATTGGGGTGCTTCTGAGCCTCCCCAGGGGAGTCAGGCCTCGTCTTGAGTGGGGGCATGCACGTGCGCTTTCCTCCCGAGCTGCAGCAGTACTGTCACTCTTCCTGTCACGTGGATCAAGGGATCTGTGGCTTTCCCTCGAGGCTGTCCCTCGAGGCTTTCCCACAGGGCTGTGCCACGTGCCACCTTGGTGTGAGTCGATCCTCGGCGTGAAAGACGAGCCGGTGAAGGGAAAAGAGGTTCCTCTGGAATGGACTGAGATATCTGGGGGACTCTTGGAATGGTGGCACGACCCTGGAGTTCCTCTCGCCGTTCCTGTTGACAGGGCCTCATCTTGAGAAGCGTCGGGAACGCCGGGAACTCTTTCCCGACGAAGCAGGGAAAGGATCCCTCATCTCGAGCTACGAGGCGGAAACGGGGCTCCTCTGGATGTGGGCGGGACCCTCGTTTTTCCTCTCGAGTGGAGACGCGTATGTCGTGGAACTTCTTGATTTGCACCAAGGGTGTGAAGGACCCTTTCGAAGTTCCAGTGGGGAGGTGTGATCAGGATCGAGACGCCTCAGCGGAAATGGGCCTCATCTCGCCTGGAGGGGAGAACCTCCTGGATTTTCTCGAGTTGCGGCAGGTCTTCACGAGTTACGATGGGGACCTCAGGGACCCGGTCTGGTGTCCTCAGGAAAGGCCAGTCCCCATGCGAGTTGCTAGGGGACCTCACGGGATTCCTCTCCCGTCCATGCCGGGGCCTCAGTCCTTGTGTGGAGTCGGGGTTGGAACCTGAGGATTCCTCTCCAGTGTTGCCATGGATCTTGGGGTGCTTCTGAGTCTCCCCAGGGGAGTCAGGCCTCGTCTCGAGTGGGGTCATGCACGTGCGCTTTCCTCCCGAGCTGCAGCAGTAGTGTCACGCTTCCTGTCACGTGGATCAAGGGATCTGTGGCTTTCCCTCGAGGCTGTCCCTCGAGGCTTTCCCACGAGGCTTTCCCACAGGGCTGTGCCACGTGCCACCTTGGTGTGACTCGATCCTCGGCGTGAAAGACGAGGCGGTGAAGGGAAAAGAGGTTCCTCTGGAATGGACTGAGACATCTGGGGGACTCTTGGAATGTTGGCACGACCCTGGAGTTCCTCTCGCCGTTCCTGTTGAGAGGGCCTCCTCTTGAGATGCGACGGGAACGCCGGGAACTCTTTCCCGACGAAGCAGGGAAAGGATCCCTCATCTCGAGCTACGAGGCGGAAACGGGGCTCCTCTGGATGTGGGCGGGACCCTCCTGTTTCCTCTCGAGTGGAGACGGATATGTCGGAGAACTTCTTGACTTGCACCAAGGGTGTGAAGGACCCTTTCGAAGTTCCAGAGGTGAGGTGTGATCAGCCTCAAGACGCCTCAGTGGAAATGGGCCTCATCTCGCCTGGAGGGGAGAACCTCCTGGAATTTCTCGAGTTGTGACAGGTCTTCTCGAGTTACGACGGGGACCTCAGGGACCCGCTCTGGTGGCCTCAGGAAAGGCCAGTCCCCATGCGAGTTGCTAGGGGACCTCTCGGGATTCCTCTTCCGTCCATGCCGGCGCCTCAGTCCTTGTGTGGATTCGGGCCGGAACCTGAGGATTCCTCTCCAGTGTTGCCATAGATCTTGGGGTGCTTCTGAGCCTCCCCAGGGGAGTCAGGCCTCGTCTTGAGTGGGGGCATGCACGTGCGCTTTCCTCCCGAGCTGCAGCAGTACTGTCACTCTTCCTGTCACGTGGATCAAGGGATCTGTGGCTTTCCCTCGAGGCTGTCCCTCGAGGCTTTCCCACAGGGCTGTGCCACGTGCCACCTTGTTGTGAGTCGATCCTCGGCGTGAAAGACGAGCCGGTGAAGGGAAAAGAGGTTCCTCTGGAATGGACTGAGATATCTGGGGGACTCTTGGAATGGTGGCACGACCCTGGAGTTCCTCTCGCCGTACCTGTTGACAGGGCCTCATCTTGAGAAGCGTCGGGAACGCCGGGAACTCTTTCCCGACGAAGCAGGGAAAGGATCCCTCATCTCGAGCTACGAGGCGGAAACGGGGCTCCTCTGGATGTGGGCGGGACCCTCGTGTTTCCTCTCGAGTGGAGACGGGTATGTCGGGGAACTTCTTGATTTGCACCAAGGGTGTGAAGGACCCTTTCGAAGTTCCAGAGGGGAGGTGTGATCAGGATCGAGACGCCTCAGCGGAAATGGGCCTCATCTCGCCTGGAGGGGAGAACCTCCTGGATTTTCTCGAGTTGCGGCAGGTCTTCACGAGTTACGACGGGGACCTCAGGGACCCGGTCTGGTGTCCTCAGGAAAGGCCAGTCCCCATGCGAGTTGCTAGGGGACCTCTCGGGATTCCTCTCCCGTCCATGCCGGGGCCTCAGTCCTTGTGTGGAGTCGGGGCCGGAACCTGAGGATTCCTCTCCAGTGTTGCCATGGATCTTGGGGTGCTTCTGAGTCTCCCCAGGGGAGTCAGGCCTCGTCTCGAGTGGGGGCATGCACGTGCGCTTTCCTCCCGAGCTGCAGCAGTAGTGTCACGCTTCCTGTCACGTGGATCAAGGGATCTGTGGCTTTCCCTCGAGGCTGTCGGTCGAGGCTTTCCCACGAGGCTTTCCCACAGGGCTGTGCCACGTGCCACATTGGTGTGACTCGATCCTCGGCGTGAAAGACGAGGCGGTGAAGGGAAAAGAGGTTCCTCTGGAATGGACTGAGACATCTTGGGGACTCTTGGAATGTTGGCACGACCCTGGAGTTCCTCTCGCCGTTCCTGTTGAGAGGGCCTCCTCTTGAGATGCGACGGGAATGCCGGGAACTCTTTCCCGAGGAAGCAGGGAAAGGATCCCTCATCTCGAGCTACGAGGCGGAAACGGGGCTCCTCTGGATGTGGGCGGGACCCTCCTGTTTCCTCTCGAGTGGAGACTGGTATGTCGGGGAACTTCTTGATTTGCACCAAGGGTGTGAAGGACCCTTTCGAAGTTCCAGAGGGAGGTGTGATCAGCCTCGAGACGCCTCAGCGGAAATGGGCCTCATCTCGCCTGGAGGGGAGAACCTCCTGGATTTTCTCGAGTTGCGGCAGGTCTTCTCGAGGTACGACGGGGACCTCAAGGACCCGCTATGGTGGCCTCAGGAAAGGAAAGTCCCCAAGCGAGTTGCTAGGGGACGTCTCGGGATTCCTCTCCCGTCCATGCCGGGGCCTCAGTCCTTGTGTGGAGTCGGGGCCGGAACCTGAGGATTCCTCTCCAGTGTTGCCATGGATCTTGGGGTGCTTCTGAGTCTCCCCAGGGGAGTCAGGCCTCGTCTCGAGTGGGGGCATGCACGTGCGCTTTCCTCCCGAGCTGCAGCAGTAGTGTCACGCTCCCTGTCACGTGGATCAAGGGATCTGTTGCTTTCCCTCGAGGCTATCCCTCGAGGCTTTCCCACGAGGCTTTCCCACAGGGCTGTGCCACGTGCCACCTTGGTGTGAGTCGATCCTCGGCGTGAATGACGAGCCAGTGTAGGGAAAAGAGGTTCCTCTGGAATGGACTGAGACATCTGGGGGACACTTGGAATGGTGGCACGACCCTGGAGTTCCTCTCGCCGTTCCTGTTGAGAGGGCCTCCTCTTGAGATGCGACGGGAATGCCGGGAACTCTTTCCCGACGAAGCAGGGAAAGGATCCCTCATCACGAGTTAAGAGGGGGAAACGGGGCTCCTCTGGATGTGGGCGGGACCCTCGTGTTTCCTCTCGAGTGGAGACGGATATGTCTGGGAAAGTCTAGATTTGCACCAAGGGTGTGAAGGACCCTTTCGAAGTTCCAGAGGTGAGGTGTGATCAGCCTCGAGACGCCTCAGCGGAAATGGGCCTCATCTCGCCTGGAGGGGAGAACCTCCTGCATTTTCTCGAGTTGCGGCAGGTCTTCTCGAGTTACGACGGGGACCTCAGGGACCCGCTCTGGTGGCCTCAGGAAAAGCCAGTCCCCATGCGAGTTGCAAGGGGACCTCTCGGGATTCCTCTCCCGTCCATGCCGGGGCCTCAGTCCTTGTGTGGATTCGGGCCGGAACCTGAGGATTCCTCTCCAGTGTTACCATGGATCTTGGGGTGCTTCTGAGCCTCCCCAGGGGAGTCAGGCCTCGTCTTGAGTGGGTGCATGCACGTGCAATTTCCTCCCGAGCTGCAGCAGTACTGTCACTCTTCCTGTCACGTGGATCAAGGGATCTGTGGCTTTCCCTCGAGGCTGTCCCTCGAGGCTTTCCCACAGGGCTGTGCCACGTGCCACCTTGGTGTGAGTCGATCCTCGGCGTGAAAGACGAGCCGGTGAAGGGAAAAGAGGTTCCTCTGGTATGGACTGAGACATCTGGGGGACTCTTGGAATGGTCGCACGACCCTGGAGTTCCTCTCACCGTTCCTGTTGAGAGGGCCTCCTCTTGAGATGCGACGGGAACACCGGGAACTCATTCCCGAGGAAGCAGGGAAAGGATCCCACATCTCAAGCTACGAGGCGGAAACGGGGCTCCTCTGGATGTGGGCGGGACCCTCGTGTTTCCTCTCGAGGGGAGATGGGCATGTCCGGGAATTTCTTGAATTGCACCAAGGGTGTGAAGGACCCTTTCGAATTTCCAGAGGTGAGGTGTGATCAGCCTCGCGACGCCTCAGGGGAAATGGGCCTCATATCGCCTGGAGGGCAGAACCTCCTGGATTTTCTCGAGTGGTGGCAGGTCTTCTCGAGTTACGACGGGGACCTCAGGGACCCGCTCTGGTGGCCTCAGGAAAGGCCAGTCCCCATGCGAGTTTCTAGGGGACCTCTCGGGATTCCTCTCCCGTCTATGCCGGGGCCTCAGTCCTTGTGTGGAGTCGGGGCCGGAACCTGAGGTTTCCTCTCCAGTGTTGCCATGGATCTTGGGGTGCTTCTGAGTCTCCCCAGGGGAGTCAGGCCTCTTCTCGAGTGGGGGCATGCACGTGCGCTTTCCTCCCGAGCTGCAGCAGTAGTGTCACGCTTCCTGTCACGTGGATCAAGGGATCTGTGGCTTTCCCTCGAGGCTGTCCCTCGAGGCTTTCCCACGAGGCTTTCCCACATGGCTGGCCACGTGCCACCTTGGTGTGAGTCGATCCTTGGCGTGAAAGACGAGCCGGTGTAGGGAAAAGAGGTTCCTCTGGTATGGACTGAGACATCTGGGGGACTCTTGGAATGGTGGCACGACCCTGGAGTTCCTCTCGCCGTTCCTGTTGAGAGGGCCTCCTCTTGAGATGCGACGGGAACGCCGGGAACTCTTTCCCGACGAAGCAGGGAAAGGATCCCTCATCTCGAGCTACGAGGCGGAAACTGGGCTCCTCTGGATGTGGACGGTACCCTCATGTTTCCTCTCGAGGGGAGACGGGTAGGTCGGGGAACTTCTTGATTTACACCAAGGGTGTGAAGGACCCTTTCGAAGTTCCAGAGGTGAGGTGTGATCAGCCTGGAGACGCCTCAAAGGAAATGGGCCTCATCTCGCCTGGAGGGGAGAACCTCCTGGATTTTCTCGAGTTGCGGCAGGTCTTCTCGAGTTACGACGGGGACCTCAGGGACCCGCTCTGGTGGCCTCAGGAAAGGCCAGTCCCTATGCCAGTTGCAAGGGGACCTCTTGGGATTCCTCTCCCGTCTATGCCGGGGCCTCAGTCCTTGTGTGGAATCGGGGCCGGAACCTGAGGATTCCTCACCAGTGTTGCCATGGATCTTGAGGTGCTTCTGAGTCTCCCCAGGGGAGTCAGGCCTCGTCTCGAGTGGGGGCATGCACGTGCGCTTTCCTCCCGAGCTGCAGCACTAGTGTCACGCTTCCTGTCACGTGGATCAAGGGATCTGTGGCTTTCCTTCGAGGCTGTTCCTCGAGGCTTTCCACGAGGCTTTCCCACAGGGCTGGCCACGTGCCACCTTGGTGTGAGTCGATCCTCGGCGTGAAAGACGAGCCGGTGTAGGGAAAAGAGGTTCCTCTGGAATGGACTGAGACATCTGGGGGACTCTTGGAATGGTGGCACGACCCTGGAGTTCCTCTCGCCGTTCCTGTTGAGAGGGCCTCCTCTTGAGATGCGACGGGAACGCCGGGAACTCTTTCCCGACGAAGCAGGGAAAGGATCCCTCATCTCGAGCTACGAGGCGGAAACGGGGCTCCTCTGGATGTGGGCGGGACCCTCGTGTTTCCTCTCGAGTGGAGACGGGTATGTCGGGGAACTTCTTGATTTGCACCAAGGGTGTGAAGGACCCTTTCGAAGTTCCAGAGGGGAGGTGTGATCAGCCTCGAGACGCCTGAGCGGAAATGGGCCTCATCTCGCCTGGAGGGGAGAACCTCCTGGATTTTCTCGAGTTGCGGCAGGTCTTCTCGAGTTACGACGGCGACCTCAGGGACCCGCTCTGGTGGCCTCAGGAAAGGCCAGTCCCTATGCCAGTTGCTAGGGGACCTCTCGGGATTCCTCTCCCGTCCATGCCGGGGCCTCAGTCCTTGTGTGGAGTCGGGGCCGGAACCTGAGGATTCTTCTCCAGTGTTGCCACGGATCTTGGGGTGCTTCTGAGCCTCCCCAGGGAAGTCAGGCGTCGTCTCGTGTGGGGGCATGCACGTGCGCTTTCCTCCCGAGCTGCAGCAGTAGTGTCACGCTTCCTGTCACGTGGATCAAGGGATCTGTGGCTTTCCCTCGAGGCTATCCCTCGATGCATTCCCACGAGTCTTTCCCACAGGGCTGTGCCACGTGCCACCTTGGTGTGAGTCGATCCTCGGCGTGAAAGACGAGCCGCTGAAGGGAAAAGAGGTTCCTCTGGAATGGACTGAGACATCTGGGGGACTCTTGGAATGGTGGCACGACCCTGGAGTTCCTCTCGCCGTTCCTGTTGAGAGGGCCTACACTTGAGATGCGACGGGAATGCCGGGAACTCTTTCCCGATGAAGCAGGGAAAGGATCCCTCATCTCGAGCTACGAGGCGGAAAAGGAGCGCCTCTGGATGTGGGCGGGACCCTCGTGTTTCCTCTCGAGTGGAGACGGATATGTCGGAGAACTTCTTGACTTGCACCAAGGGTGTGAAGGACCCTTTCGAAGTTCCAGAGGTGAGGTGTGATCAGCCTCAAGACGCCTCAGCGGAAATGGGCCTCATCTCGCCTGGAGGGGAGAACCTCCTGGATTTTCTCGAGTTGCGACACGTCTTCTCGAGTTACGACGGGGACCTCAGGGACCCGCTCTGGTGGCCTCAGGAAAGGCCAGTCCCCATGCGAGTTGCTAGGGGACCTCTCGGGATTCCTCTTCCGTCCATGCCGGCGCCTCAGTCCTTGTGTGGATTCGGGCCGGAACCTGAGGATTCCTCTCCAGTGTTGCCATAGATCTTGGGGTGCTTCTGAGCCTCCCCAGGGGAGTCAGGCCTCGTCTTGAGTGGGGGCATGCACGTGCGCTTTCCTCCCGAGCTGCAGCAGTACTGTCACTCTTCCTGTCACGTGGATCAAGGGATCTGTGGCTTTCCCTCGAGGCTGTCCCTCGAGGCTTTCCCACAGGGCTGTGCCACGTGCCACCTTGGTGTGAGTCGATCCTCGGCGTGAAAGACGAGCCGGTGAAGGGAAAAGAGGTTCCTCTGGAATGGACTGAGATATCTGGGGGACTCTTGGAATGGTGGCACGACCCTGGAGTTCCTCTCGCCGTTCCTGTTGACAGGGCCTCATCTTGAGAAGCGTCGGGAACGCCGGGAACTCTTTCCCGACGAAGCAGGGAAAGGATCCCTCATCTCGAGCTACGAGGCGGAAACGGGGCTCCTCTGGATGTGGGCGGGACCCTCGTGTTTCCTCTCGAGTGGAGACGCGTATGTCGTGGAACTTCTTGATTTGCACCAAGGGTGTGAAGGACCCTTTCGAAGTTCCAGAGGGGAGGTGTGATCAGGATCGAGACGCCTCAGCGGAAATGGGCCTCATCTCGCCTGGAGGGGAGAACCTCCTGGATTTTCTCGAGTTGCGGCAGGTCTTCACGAGTTACGACGGGGACCTCAGGGACCCGGTCTGGTGTCCTCAGGAAAGGCCAGTCCCCATGCGAGTTGCTAGGAGACCTCACGGGATTCCTCTCCCGTCCATGCCGGGGCCTCAGTCCTTGTGTGGAGTCGGGGTTGGAACCTGAGGATTCCTCTCCAGTGTTGCCATGGATCTTGGGGTGCTTCTGAGTCTCCCCAGGGGAGTCAGGCCTCGTCTCGAGTGGGGTCATGCACGTGCGCTTTCCTCCCGAGCTGCAGCAGTAGTGTCACGCTTCCTGTCACGTGGATCAAGGGATCTGTGGCTTTCCCTCGAGGCTGTCCCTCGAGGCTTTCCCACGAGGCTTTCCCACAGGGCTGTGCCACGTGCCACCTTGGTGTGACTCGATCCTCGGCGTGAAAGACGAGGCGGTGAAGGGAAAAGAGGTTCCTCTGGAATGGACTGAGACATCTGGGGGACTCTTGGAATGTTGGCACGACCCTGGAGTTCCTCTCGCCGTTCCTGTTGAGAGGGCCTCCTCTTGAGATGCGACGGGAACGCCGGGAACTCTTTCCCGACGAAGCAGGGAAAGGATCCCTCATCTCGAGCTACGAGGCGGAAACGGGGCTCCTCTGGATGTGGGCGGGACCCTCGTGTTTCCTCTCGAGGGGAGATGGGCATGTCCGGGAATTTCTTGAATTTCACCAAGGGTCTGAAGGACCCTTTCGAATTTCCAGAGGTGAGGTGTGATCAGCCTCGAGACGCCTCAGCGGAAATGGGCCTCATATCGCCTGGAGGGCAGAACCTCCTGGATTTTCTCGAGTGGCGGCAGGTCTTCTCGAGTTACGACGGGGACCTCAGGGACCCGCTCTGGTGGCCTCAGGAAAGGCCAGTCCCCATGCGAGTTTCTAGGGGACCTCTCGGGATTCCTCTCCCGTCCATGCCGGGGCCTCAGTCCTTGTGTGGAGTCGGGGCCGGAACCTGAGGTTTCCTCTCCAGTGTTGCCATGGATCTTGGGGTGCTTCTGAGTCTCCCCAGGGGAGTCAGGCCTCTTCTCGAGTGGGGGCATGCACGTGGGCTTTCCTCCCGAGCTGCAGCAGTAGTGTCACGCTTCCTGTCACGTGGATCAAGGGATCTGTGGCTTTCCCTCGAGGCTGTCCCTCGAGGCTTTCCCACGAGGCTTTCCCACATGGCTGGCCACGTGCCACCTTGGTGTGAGTCGATCCTTGGCGTGAAAGACGAGGCGGTGAAGGGAAAAGAGGTTCCTCTGGAATGGACTGAGACATCTGGGGGACTCTTGGAATGTTGGCACGACCCTGGAGTTCCTCTCGCCGTTCCTGTTGAGAGGGCCTCCTCTTGAGATGCGACGGGAACGCCGGGAACTCTTTCCCGACGAAGCAGGGAAAGGATCCCTCATCTCGATTTCCTGGCGGAAACGGGGCTCCTCTGGATGTGGGCGGGACCCTCGTGTTTCCTCTTGAGGGGAGACAGGTATGTCCGGGAACTTCTTGAATTGCACCAAGGGTGTGAAGGACCCTTTCGAAGTTCCACAGGTGAGGTGTGATCAGCCTCGAGACGTCTCAGCGGAAATGGGCCTCATCTCGCCTGGAGGGGAGAACCTGCTGGATTTTCTCGAGTTGGGCCAGGTCTTCTCGAGTTACGACGGAGACCTCAGGAACCCGCTCTGGTGGCCTCAGGAAAGGCCAGTCCCCATGCGAGTTGCTAGGGGACCTCTCGGGATTCCTCTCCCGTCCATGCCGGGGCCTCAGTCCTTGTGTGGAGTCGGGGCCGGAACCTGAGGATTCCTCTCCAGTGGTGCCATGGATCTTGGGGTGCTTCTGAGTCTCCCCAGGGGAGTCAGGCCTCGTCTCGAGTGGGGGCATGCACGTGCGCTTTCCTCCCGAGCTGCGGCAGTAGTGTCACGCTTCCTGTCACGTGGATCAAGGGATCTGTGGCTTTCCCTCGAGGCTATCCCTCGAGGCTTTCCCACGAGGCTTTCCCACAGGGCTGTGCCACGTGCCACCTTGGTGTGAGTCGATCCTCGGCGTGAAAGACAAGCCGGTGTAGGGAAAAGAGGTTCCTCTGGAATGGACTGAGACATCTGGGGGACTCTTGGAATGGTGGCACGACCCTGCAGTTCCTCTCGCCATTCCTGTTGAGAGGGCCTCCTCTTGAGATGCGACGGGAACGCCGGGAACTCTTTCCCGACGAAGCAGGGAAAGGATCCCTCATCTCGAGCTACGAGGCGGAAACGGGGCTCCTCTGAATGTGGGCGGGACACTCGTGTTTCCTCTCGAGTGGAGACGGGTATGTCGGGGAACTTCTTGACTTGAACCAAGGGTGTGAAGGACCCTTTCGAAGTTCCAGAGGGGAGGTGTGATCAGCCTCGAGATGCCCTGCGGAAATGGGCCTCATCTCGCCTGGAGGGGAGAACCTCCTGGATTTTCTCGAGTTGCGGCAGGTCTTCTCGAGTTACGACGGGGACCTCAGGGACCCGCTCTGGTGGCCTCAGGAAAGGCCAGTCCCCATGCGAGTTGCGAGGGGACCTCTCGGGATTCCTCTCCCGTCCATGCCGGGGCCTCAGTCCTTGTGTGGAGTCGGGGCCAGAACCTGAGGATTCCTCTCCAGTGTTGCCATGGATCTTGGGGTGCTTCTGAGCCTCCCCAGGGGAGTCAGGCCTCGTCTCGAGTGGGGGCATGCACGTGCGCTTTCCTCCCGAGCTGCAGCAGTAGTGTCACGCTTCCTGTCACGTGGATCAAGGGATCTGTGGCTCTCCCTCGAGGCTGTCCCTCGAGGTTTTCCCACTAGGCTTTCCCACAGGGCTGTGCCACGTGCCACCTTGGTGTGACTCGATCCTAGGCGTGAAAGACGAGCCGGTGAAGGGAAAAGAGGTTCCTCTGGAATGGACTGAGACATCTGGGGGACTCTTGGAATGGTGGCACGAGCCTGGAGTTCCTCTCGCCGTTCCTGTTGAGAGGGCCTCCTTTTGAGATGCGACGGGAACGCCGGGAACTCTTTCCCGACGAAACAGGGAAAGGATCCCTCATCTCGAGCTACGAGGCGGAAACGGGGCTCCTCTGGATGTGGGCGGGACCCTGGTGTTTCCTCTCGAGTGGAGGCGGGTATGTCGGGGAACTTCTTGATTTGCACCAAGGGTGTGAAGGACCCTTTCGAAGTTCCAGAGGTGAGATGTGATCAGCCTCGAGACGCCTCAGCGGAAATGGGCCTCATCTCGCCTGGAGGGGAGAACCTCCTGGATTTTCTCGAGTTGCGGCAGGTCTTCTCGAGTTAAGATGGCGACCTCAGGGACCCGCTCTGGTGGCCTCAGGAAAGGCCAGTCCCCATGTGACTTGCTAGGGGACCTCTCGGGATTCCTCTCCCGTCCATGCCGGGGCCTCAGTCCTCGTGTGGAGTCGGGGCCGGAACCTGAGGATTCCTCTCCAGTGTTGCCATGGATCCTGGGTGCTTCTGAGTCTCCCCAGGGGAATCGGGCCTCGTCTCGAGTGGGGGCATGCACGTGCGCTTTCCTCCCGAGCTGCAGCAGTAGTGTCACGCTTCCTGTCACGTGGATCAAGGGATCTGTGGCTTTCCCTCGAGGCTGTCCCTCGAGGCTTTCCCACGAGGCTTTCCCACAGGGCTGTGCCACGTGCCACCTTGGTGTGAGTCGATCCTCGGCGTGAAAGACGAGCCGGTGTAGGGAAAAGAGGTTCCTCTGGTATGGACTGAGACATCTGGGGGACTCTTGGAATGGTGGCACGACCCTGGAGTTCCTCTCGCCGTTCCTGTTGAGAGGGCCTCCTCTTGAGATGCGACGGGAACGCCGGGGACTCTTTCCCGACGAAGCAGGGAAAGGATCCCTCATCTCGAGCTACGAGGCGGAAACGGGGCTCCTCTGGATTTGGACGGTACCCTCGTGTTTCCTCTCGAGGGGAGACGGGTATGTCGGGGAACTTCTTGATTTGCACCAAGGGTGTGAAGGACCCTTTCGAAGTTCCAGAGGTGAGGTGTGATCAGCCTCGAGACGCCTCAGTGGAAATGGGCCTCATCTCGCCTGGAGGGGAGAACCTCCTGGATTTTCTCGAGTTGCGGCAGGTCTTCTCGAGTTACGACGGGGACCACAGGGACCCGCTCTGGTGGCCTCAGGAAAGGCCAGTCCCCATGCGAGTTGCTAGGGGACCTCTCGGGATTCCTCTCCCGTCCATGCCGGGGCCTCAGTCCTTGTGTGGAGTCGGGGCCGGAACCTTAGGATTGCTCTCCAGTGTTGCCATGGATCTTGGGGTGCTTCTGAGTCTCCCCAGGGGAGTCAGGCCTCGTCTCGAGTGGGGGCACGCACGTGCGCTTTCCTCCCGAGCTGCAGCAGTAGTGTCACGCTTCCTGTCACGTGGATCAAGGGATCTGTGGCTTTCCCTCGAGGCTGTCCCTCGAGGCTTTCCCACGAGGCTTTCCCACAGGGCTGTGCCACGTGCCACCTTGGTGTGAGTCGATCCTCGGCGTGAAAGACGAGCCGGTGAAGGGAAAAGAGGTTCCTCTGGAATGGACTGAGACATCTGGGGGACTCTTGGAATGGTGGCACGACCCTGGAGTTCCTCTCGCCGTTCCTGTTGAGAGGGCCTCCTCTTGAGAGGCGACGGGAACGCCGGAAACTCTTTCCCGACGAAGCAGGGAAAGGATCCCTCATCTCGCGCTACGAGGCGGAAACGGGGCTCCTCTGGATGTGGGCGGGACCCTCGTGATTCCTCTCGAGTGGAGACGGCTAGGTCGGGGAACTTCTTGATTTGCACCAAGGGTGTGAAGGACCCTTTCGAAGTTCCAGAGTTGAGGTGTGATCAGCCTCGAGACGCCTCAGCGGAAATGGGCCTCATCTCGTCTGGAAGGGAGAACCTCCTGGATTTTCTCGAGTTGCGGTAGGTCTTCTCGAGTTACGACGGGGGACCTCAGGGACCCGCTCTGGTGGCCTCAGGAAAGGCCAGTCCCCATGCGAGTTGCTAGGGGACCTCTCGGGATTCCTCTCCCGTCCATGCCAGGGCCTCAGTCCTTGTGTGGATTCGGGGCCGGAACCTGAGGATTCCTCTCCAGTGTTGCCATGGATCTTGGGGTGCTTCTGAGTCTCCCCAGGGGAGTCAGGCCTCGTCTCGAGTGGGGGCATGCACGTGCGCTTTCCTCCCGAGCTGCAGCAGTAGTGTCACGCTTCCTGTCACGTGGATCAAGGGATCTGTGGCTTTCCCTCGAGGCTGTCCCTCGAGGCTTTCCCACGAGGCTTTCCCACAGGGCTGTGCCACGTGCCACCTTGGTGTGAGTCGATCCTCGGCGTGAAAGACGAGCCGGTGAAGGGAAAAGAGGTTCCTCTGGAATGGACTGAGACATCTGGGGGACTCTTGGAATGGTGGCACGACCCTGGAGTTCCTCTCGCCGTTCCTGTTGAGAGGGCCTCCTCTTGAGATGCGACGGGAACGCCGGGAACTCTTTCCCGACGAAGCAGGGAAAGGATCCCTCATCTCGAGCTACGAGGCGGAAACGGGGCTCCTCTGGATGTGGGCGGGACCCTCGTGATTCCTCTCGAGTGGAGACGGCTAGGTCGGGGAACTTCTTGATTTGCACCAAGGGTGTGAAGGAGCCTTTCGAAGTTCCAGAGGTGAGGTGTGATCAGCCTCGAGACGCCTCAGCGGAAATGGGCCTCATCTCGCCTGGAGGGGAGAACCTCCTGGATTTTCTCGAGTTGCGGCAGGTCTTCTCGAGTTACGACGGGGACCTCAGGGACCCGCTCTGGTGGCCTCAGGAAAGGCCAGTCCCCATGCGAGTTTCTAGGGGACCTCTCGGGATTCCTCTCCCGTCCATGCCGGGGCCTCAGTCCTTGTGTGGAGTCGGGGCTGGAACCTGAGGATTGCTCTCCAGGGTTGCCATGGATCTTGGGGTGCTTCTGAGTCTCCCCAGGGGAGTCAGGCCTCGTCTCGAGTGGGGGCATGCACGTGCGCTTTCCTCCCGAGCTGCAGCAGTAGTGTCACGCTTCCTGTCACGTGGATCAAGGGATCTGTGGCTTTCCCTCGAGGCTGTCCCTCGAGGCTTTCCCACGAGGCTTTCCCACAGGGCTGTGCCACGTGCCACCTTGGTGTGAGTCGATCCTCGGCGTGAAAGACGAGCCGGTGAAGGGAAAAGAGGTTCCTCTGGAATGGACTGAGACATCTGGGGGACTCTTGGAATGGTGGCACGACCCTGGAGTTCCTCTCGCCGTTCCTGTTGAGAGGGCCTCCTCTTGAGATGCGACGGGAACGCCGGGAACTCTTTCCCGACGAAGCAGGGAAAGGATCCCTCATCTCGAGCTACGAGGCGGAAACGGGGCTCCTCTGGATGTGGGCGGGACCCTCGTGATTCCTCTCGAGTGGAGTCGGCTAGGTCGGGGAACTTCTTGATTTGCACCAAGGGTGTGAAGGAGCCTTTCGAAGTTCCAGAGGTGAGGTGTGATCAGCCTCGAGACGCCTCAGCGGAAATGGGCCTCATCTCGCCTGGAGGGGAGAACCTCATGGATTTTCTCGAGTTGCGGCAGGTCTTCTCGAGTTACGACGGGGACCTCAGGGACCCGCTCTGGTGGCCTCAGGAAAGGCCAGTCCCCATGCGAGTTGCTAGGGGACCTCTCAGGATTCCTCTCCCGTCCATGCCGGGGCCTCAGTCCTTGTGTGGAGTCGGGGCCGGAACCTGAGGATTGCTCTCCAGTGTTGCCATGGATCTTGGGGTGCTTCTGAGTCTCCCCAGGGGAGTCAGGCCTCGTCTCGAGTGGGGGCATGCACGTGCGCTTTCCTCCCGAGCTGCAGCAGTAGTGTCACGCTTCCTGTCACGTGGATCAAGGGATCTGTGGCTTTCCCTCGAGGCTGTCCCTCGAGGCTTTCCCACGAGGCTTTCCCACAGGGCTGTGCCACGTGCCACCTTGGTGTGAGTCGATCCTCGGCGTGAAAGACGAGCCGGTGAAGGGAAAAGAGGTTCCTCTGGAATGGACTGAGACATCTGGGGGACTCTTGGAATGGTGGCACGACCCTGGAGTTCCTCTCGCCGTTCCTGTTGAGAGGGCCTCCTCTTGAGATGCGACAGGAACGCCGGGAACTCTTTCCCGACGAAGCAGGGAAAGGATCCCTCATCTCGAGCTACGAGGCGGAAACGGGGCTCCTCTGGATGTGGGCGGGACCCTCGTGATTCCTCTCGAGTGGAGACGGCTAGGTCGGGGAACTTCTTGATTTGCACCAAGGGAGTGAAGGACCCTTTCGAAGTTCCAGAGTTGAGGTGTGATCAGCCTCGAGACGCCTCAGCGGAAATGGGCCTCATCTCGCCTGGAGGGGAGAACCTCCTGGATTTTCTTGAGTTGCGGCAGGCCTTCTCGAGTTACTACGGGGACCACAGGGACCCGCTCTGGTGGCCTCAGGAAAGGCCAGTCCCCATGCGTGTTGCTAGGGGACCTCTCGGGATTCCTCTCCCGTCCATGCCGGGGCCTCAGTCCTTGTGTGGAGTCGGGGCCGGAACCTGAGGATTGCTCTCCAGTGTTGCCATGGATCTTGGGGTGCTTCTGAGTCTCCCCAGGGGAGTCAGGCCTCGTTTCGAGTGGGGGCATGCACGTGCGCTTTCCTCCCGAGCTGCAGCAGTAGTGTCACGCTTCCTGTCACGTGGATCAAGGGATCTGTGGCTTTCCCTCGAGGCTGTCCCTCGAGGCTTTCCCACGAGGCTTTCCCACAGGGCTGTGCCACGTGCCACCTTGGTGTGAGTCGATCCTCGGCGTGAAAGACGAGCCGGTGAAGGGAAAAGAGGTTCCTCTGGAATGGACTGAGACATCTGGGGGACTCTTGGAATGGTGGCACGACCCTGGAGTTCCTCTCGCCGTTCCTGTTGAGAGGGCCTCCTCTTGAGATGCGACGGGAACGCCGGGAACTCTTTCCCGACGAAGCAGGGAAAGGATCCCTCATCTCGAGCTACGAGGCGGAAACGGGGCTCCTCTGGATGTGGGCGGGACCCTCGTGATTCCTCTCGAGTGGAGACGGCTAGGTCGGGGAACTTCTTGATTTGCACCAAGGGTGTGAAGGACCCTTTCGAAGTTCCAGAGGTGAGGTGTGATCAGCCTCGAGACGCCTCAGCGGAAATGGGCCTCATCTCGCCTGGAGGGGAGAACCTCCTGGATTTTCTCGAGTTGCGGCAGGTCTTCTCGAGTTACGACGGGGACCTCAGGGACCCGCTCTGGTGGCCTCAGGAAAGGCCAGTCCCCATGCGAGTTGCTAGGGGACCTCTCGGGATTCCTCTCCCGTCCATGCCGGGGCCTCAGTCCTTGTGTGGAGTCGGGGCCGGAACCTGAGGATTGCTCTCCAGTGTTGCCATGGATCGGGGTGCTTCTGAGTCTCCCCAGGGGAGTCAGGCCTCGTCTCGAGTGGGGGCATGCACGTGCGCTTTCCTCCCGAGCTGCAGCCGTAGTGTCTCGCTTCCTGTCACGTGGATCAAGGGATCTGTGGCTTTCCATCGAGGCTGTCCCTCGAGGCTTTCCCACGAGGCTTTCCCACAGGGCTGTGCCACGTGGCACCTTGGTGTGAGTCGATCCTCGGCGTGAAAGACGAGCCGGTGAAGGGAAAAGAGGTTCCTCTGGAATGGACTGAGACATCTGGGGGACTCTTGGAATGGTGGCACGACCCTGGAGTTCCTCTCGCCGTTCCTGTTGAGAGGGCCTCCTCTTGAGAGGCGACAGGAACGCCGGGAACTCTTTCCCGACGAAGCAGGGAAAGGATCCCTCATCTCGAGCTACGAGGCGGCAACGGGGCTCCTCTGGATGTGGGCGGGACCCTCGTGATTCCTCTCGAGTGGAGACGGCTAGGTCGGGGAACTTCTTGATTTGCACCAAGGGTGTGAAGGACCCTTTCGAAGTTCCAGAGGTGAGGTGTGATCAGCCTCGAGACGCCTCAGCGGAAATGGGCCTCATCTCGCCTGGAGGGGAGAACCTCCTGGATTTTCTCGAGTTGCGGCAGGTCTTCTCGAGTTACGACGGGGACCTCAGGGACCCGCTCTGGTGGCCTCAGGAAAGGCCAGTCCCCATGCAAGTTTCTAGGGGACCTCTCGGGATTCCTCTCCCGTCCATGCCGGGGCCTCAGTCCTTGTGTGGAGTCGGGGCCGGAACCTGAGGATTGCTCTCCAGTGTTGCCATGGATCTTGGGGTGCTTCTGAGTCTCCCCAGGGGAGTCAGGCCTCGTCTCGAGTGGGGGCATGCACGTGCGCTTTCCTCCCGAGCTGCAGCAGTAGTGTCACGCTTCCTGTCACGTGGATCAAGGGATCTGTGGCTTTCCCTCGAGGCTGTCCCTCGAGGCTTTCCCACGAGGCTTTCCCACAGGGCTGTGCCACGTGCCACCTTGGTGTGAGTCGATCCTCGGCGTGAAAGACGAGCCGGTGAAGGGAAAAGAGGTTCCTCTGGAATGGACTGAGACATCTGGGGGACTCTTGGAATGGTGGCACGACCCTGGAGTTCCTCTCGCCGTTCCTGTTGAGAGGGCCTCCTCTTGAGATGCGACGGGAACGCCGGGAACTCTTTCCCGACGAAGCAGGGAAAGGATCCCTCATCTCGAGCTACGAGGCGGAAACGGGGCTCCTCTGGATGTGGGCGGGACCCTCGTGATTCCTCTCGAGTGGAGACGGCTAGGTCGGGGAACTTCTTGATTTGCACCAAGGGTGTGAAGGAGCCTTTCGAAGTTCCAGAGGTGAGGTGTGATCAGCCTCGAGACGCCTCAGCGGAAATGGGCCTCATCTCGCCTGGAGGGGAGAACCTCCTGGATTTTCTCGAGTTGCGGCAGGTCTTCTCGAGTTACGACGGGGACCTCAGGGACCCGCTCTGGTGGCCTCAGGAAAGGCCAGTCCCCATGCGAGTCACTAGGGGACCTCTCAGGATTCCTCTCCCGTCCATGCCGGGGCCTCAGTCCTTGTGTGGAGTCGGGGCCGGAACCTGAGGATTGCTCTCCAGTGTTGCCATGGATCTTGGGGTGCTTCTGAGTCTCCCCAGGGGAGTCAGGCCTCGTCTCGAGTGGGGGCATGCACGTGCGCTTTCCTCCCGAGCTGCAGCAGTAGTGTCACGCTTCCTGTCACGTGGATCAAGGGATCTGTGGCTTTCCCTCGAGGCTGTCCCTCGAGGCTTTCCCACGAGGCTTTCCCACAGGGCTGTGCCACGTGCCACCTTGGTGTGAGTCGATCCTCGGCGTGAAAGACGTGCCGGTGAAGGGAAAAGAGGTTCCTCTGGAATGGACTGAGACATCTGGGGGACTCTTGGAATGGTGGCACGACCCTGGAGTTCCTCTCGCCGTTCCTGTTGAGAGGGCCTCCTCTTGAGATGCGACGGGAACGCCGGGAACTCTTTCCCGACGAAGCAGGGAAAGGATCCCTCATCTCGAGCTACAAGGCGGAAACGGGGCTCCTCTGGATGTGGGCGGGACCCTCGTGATTCCTCTCGAGAGGAGACGGCTAGGTCGGGGAACTTCTTGATTTGCACCAAGGGTGTGAAGGAGCCTTTCGAAGTTCCAGAGGTGAGGTGTGATCAGCCTCGAGACGCCTCAGCGGAAAAGGGCCTCATCTCGCCTGGAGGGGAGAACCTCCTGGATTTTCTCGAGTTGCGGCAGGTCTTCTCGAGTTACGACGGGGACCACAGGGACCCGCTCTGGTGGCCTCAGGAAAGGCCAGTCCCCATGCGAGTTGCTAGGGGACCTCTCGGGATTCCTCTCCCGTCCATGCCGGGGCCTCAGTCCTTGTGTGGAGTCGGGGCCGGAACCTGAGGATTGATCTCCAGTGTTGCCATGGATCTTGGGGTGCTTCTGAGTCTCCCCAGGGGAGTCAGGCCTCGTCTCGAGTGGGGGCATGCACGTGCGCTTTCCTCCCGAGCTGCAGCAGTAGTGTCACGCTTCCTGTCACGTGGATCAAGGGATCTGTGGCTTTCCCTCGAGGCTGTCCCTCGAGGCTTTCCCACGAGGCTTTCCCACAGGGCTGTGCCACGTGCCACCTTGGTGTGAGTCGATCCTCGGCGTGAAAGACGATCCGGTGAAGGGAAAAGAGGTTCCTCTGGAATGGACTGAGACATCTGGGGGACTCTTGGAATGGTGGCACGACCCTGGAGTTCCTCTCGCCATTCCTGTTGAGAGGGCCTCCTCTTGAGATGCGACGGGAACGCCGGGAACTCTTTCCCGACGAAGCAGGGAAAGGATCCCTCATCTCGAGCTACGAGGCGGAAACGGGGCTCCTCTGTATGTGGGCGGGACCCTCGTGATTCCTCTCGAGTGGAGACGGCTAGGTCGGGGAACTTCTGGATTTGCACCAAGGGTGTGAAGGACCCTTTCGAAGTTCTAGAGGGGAGGTGTGATCAGCCTCGAGACGCCTCAGCGGAAATGGGCCTCATCTCGCCTGGAGGGGAGAACCTCCTGGATTTTCTCGAGTTGCGGCAGGTCTTCTCGAGTTACGACGGGGACCACAGGGACCCGCTCTGGTGGCCTCAGGAAAGGCCAGGCCCCATGCGTGTTGCTAGGGGACCTCTCGGGATTCCTCTCCCGTCCATGCCGGGGCCTCAGTCCTTGTGTGGAGTCGGGGCCGGAACCTGAGGATTGCTCTCCAGTGTTGCCATGGATCTTGGGGTGCTTCTGAGTCTCCCCAGGGGAGTCAGGCCTCGTCTCGAGTGGGTGCATGCACGTGCGCTTTCCTCCCGAGCTGCAGCAGTAGTGTCACGCTTCCTGTCACGTGGATCAAGGGATCTGTGGCTTTCCCTCGAGGCTGTCCCTCGAGGCTTTCCCACGAGGCTTTCCCACAGGGCTGTGCCACGTGCCACCTTGGTGTGAGTCGATCCTCGGCGTGAAAGACGAGCCGGTGAAGGGAAAAGAGGTTCCTCTGGAATGGACTGAGACATCTGGGGGACTCTTGGAATGGTGGCACGACCCTGGAGTTCCTCTCGCCGTTCCTGTTGAGAGGGCCTCCTCTAGAGATGCGACGGGAACGCCGGGAACTCTTTCCCGACGAAGCAGGGAAAGGATCCCTCATCTCGAGCTACGAGGCGGAAACGGGGCTCCTCTGGATGTGGGCGGGACCCTCGTGATTCCTCTCGAGTGGAGACGGCTAGGTCGGGGAACATCTTGATTTGCACCAAGGGTGTGAAGGACCCTTTCGAAGTTCCAGAGGTGAGGTGTGATCAGCCTCGAGACGCCTCAGCGGAAATGGGCCTCATCTCGCCTGGAGGGGAGAACCTCCTGGATTTTCTCGAGTTGCGGCAGGTCTTCTCGAGTTACGACGGGGACCTCAGGGACCCGCTCTGGTGGCCTCAGGAAAGGCCAGTCCCCATGCAAGTTTCTAGGGGACCTCTCGGGATTCCTCTCCCGTCCATGCCGGGGCCTCAGTCCTTGTGTGGAGTCGGGGCCGGAACCTGAGGATTGCTCTCCAGTGTTGCCATGGATCTTGGGGTGCTTCTGAGTCTCCCCAGGGGAGTCAGGCCTCGTCTCGAGTGGGGGCATGCACGTGCGCTTTCCTCCCGAGCTGCAGCAGTAGTGTCACGCTTCCTGTCACGTGGATCAAGGGATCTGTGGCTTTCCCTCGAGGCTGTCCCTCGAGGCTTTCCCACGAGGCTTTCCCACAGGGCTGTGCCACGTGCGACCTTGGTGTGAGTCGATCCTCGGCGTGAAAGACGAGCCGGTGAAGGGAAAAGAGGTTCCTCTGGAATGGACTGAGACATCTGGGGGACTCTTGGAATGGTGGCACGACCCTGGAGTTCCTCTCGCCGTTCCTGTTGAGAGGGCCTCCTCTTGAGATGCGACGGGAACGCCGGGAACTCTTTCCCGACGAAGCAGGGAAAGGATCCCTCATCTCGAGCTACGAGGCGGAAACGGGGCTCCTCTGGATGTGGGCGGGACCCTCGTGATTCCTCTCGAGTGGAGACGGCTAGGTCGGGGAACTTCTTGATTTGCACCAAGGGTGTGAAGGAGCCTTTCGAAGTTCCAGAGGTGAGGTGTGATCAGCCTCGAGACGCCTCAGCGGAAATGGGCCTCATCTCGCCTGGAGGGGAGAACCTCCTGGATTTTCTCGAGTTGCGGCAGGTCTTCTCGAGTTACGACGGGGACCTCAGGGACCCGCTCTGGTGGCCTCAGGAAAGGCCAGTCCCCATGCGAGTTGCTAGGGGACCTCTCGGGATTCCTCTCCCGTCCATGCCGGGGCCTCAGTCCTTGTGTGGAGTCGGGGCCGGAACCTGAGGATTGCTCTCCAGTGTTGCCATGGAGCTTGGGGTGCTTCTGAGTCTCCCCAGGGGAGTCAGGCCTCGTCTCGAGTGGGGGCATGCACGTGCGCTTTCCTCCCGAGCTGCAGCAGTAGTGTCACGCTTCCTGTCACGTGGATCAAGGGATCTGTGGCTTTCCCTCGAGGCTGTCCCTCGAGGCTTTCCCACGAGGCTTTCCCACAGGGCTGTGCCACGTGCCACCTTGGTGTGAGTCGATCCTCGGCGTGAAAGACGTGCCGATGAAGTGAAAAGAGGTTCCTCTGGAATGGACTGAGACATCTGGGGGACTCTTGGAATGGTGGCACGACCCTGGAGTTCCTCTCGCCGTTCCTGTTGAGAGGGCCTCCTCTTGAGATGCGACGGGAACGCCGGGAACTCTTTCCCGACGAAGCAGGGAAAGGATCCCTCATCTCGAGCTACAAGGCGGAAACGGGGCTCCTCTGGATGTGGGCGGGACCCTCGTGATTCCTCTCGAGAGGAGACGGCTAGGTCGGGGAACTTCTTGATTTGCACCAAGGGTGTGAAGGAGCCTTTCGAAGTTCCAGAGGTGAGGTGTGATCAGCCTCGAGACGCCTCAGCGGAAAAGGGCCTCATCTCGCCTGGAGGGGAGAACCTCCTGGATTTTCTCGAGTTGCGGCAGGTCTTCTCGAGTTACGACGGGGACCACAGGGACCCGCTCTGGTGGCCTCAGGAAAGGCCAGGCCCCATGCGTGTTGCTAGGGGACCTCTCGGGATTCCTCTCCCGTCCATGCCGGGGCCTCAGTCCTTGTGTGGATTCGGGGCCGGAACCTGAGGATTGCTCTTCAGTGTTGCCATGGATCTTGGGGTGCTTCTGAGTCTCCCCAGGGGAGTCAGGCTTCATCTCGAGTGGGGGCATGCACGTGCGCTTTCCTCCCGAGCTGCAGCAGTAGTGTCACGCTTCCTGTCACGTGGATCAAGGAATCTGTGGCTTTCCCTCGAGGTTGTCCCTCGAGGCTTTCCCACGAGGCTTTCCCACAGGGCTGTGCCACGTGCCACCTTGGTGTGAGTCGATCCTCGGCGTGAAAGACGAGCCGGTGAAGGGAAAAGAGGTTCCTCTGGAATGGACTGAGACATCTGGTGGACTCTTGGAATGGTGGCACGACCCTGGAGTTCCTCTCGCCGTTCCTGTTGAGAGGGCCTCCTCTTGAGATGCGACGGGAACGCCGGGAACTCTTTCCCGACGAAGCAGGGAAAGGATCCCTCATCTTGAGCTACGAGGCGGAAACGGGGCTCCTCTGGATGTGGGCGGGTCCCTCGTGATTCCTCTCGAGTGGAGACGGCTAGGTCGGGGAACTTCTTGATTTGCACCAAGGGTGTGAAGGACCCTTTCGAAGTTCCAGAGGTGAGGTGTGATCAGCCTCGAGACGCCTCAGCGGAAATGGGCCTCATCTCGCCTGGAGGGGAGAACCTCCTGGATTTTCTCGAGTTGCGGCAGGTCTTCTCGAGTTACGACGGGGACCACAGGGACCCGCTCTGGTGGCTTCAGGAAAGGCCAGTCCCCATGCGTGTTGCTAGGGGACCTCTCGGGATTCCTCTCCCGTCCATGCCGGGGCCTCAGTCCTTGTGTGGAGTCGGGGCCGGAACCTGAGGATTGCTCTCCAGTGTTGCCATGGATCTTGGGGTGCTTCTGAGTCTCCCCAGGGGAGTCAGGCCTCGTCTCGAGTGGGGGCATGCACGTGCGCTTTCCTCCCGAGCTGCAGCAGTAGTGTCACGCTTCCTGTCACGTGGATCAAGGGATCTGTGGCTTTCCCTCGAGGCTGTCCCTCGAGGCTTTCCCACGAGGCTTTCCCACAGGGCTGTGCCACGTGCCACCTTGGTGTGAGTCGATCCTCGGCGTGAAAGACGAGCTGGTGAAGGGAAAAGAGGTTCTTCTGGAATGGACTGAGACATCTGGGGGACTCTTGGAATGGTGGCACGACCCTGGAGTTCCTCTCGCCGTTCCTGTTGAGAGGGCCTCCTCTTGAGATGCGACGGGAACGCCGGGGACTCTTTCCCGACGAAGCAGGGAAAGGATCCCTCATCTCGAGCTACGAGGCGGAAACGGGGCTCCTCTGGATGTGGGCGGGACCCTCGTGATTCCTCTCGAGTGGAGACGGGTATGTCGGGGAACTTCTTGATTTGCACCAAGGGTGTGAAGGAGCCTTTCGAAGTTCCAGAGGTGAGGTGTGATCAGCCTCGAGACGCCTCAGCGGAAATGGGCCTCATCTCGCCTGGAGGGGAGAACCTCCTGGATTTTCTCGAGTTGCGGCAGGTCTTCTCGAGTTACGACGGGGACCACAGGGACCCGCTCTGGTGGCCTCAGGAAAGGCCAGGCCCCATGCGTGTTGCTAGGGGACCTCTCGGGATTCCTCTCCCGTGCATGCCGGGGCCTCAGTCCTTGTGTGGAGTCGGGGCCGGAACCTGAGGAATCCTCTCCAGTGTTGCCATGGATCTTGGGGTGCTTCTGAGTCTCCCCAGGGGAGTCAGGCCTCGTCTCGAGTGGGGGCATGCACGTGCGCTTTCCTCCCGAGCTGCAGCAGTAGTGTCACGCTTCCTGTCACGTGGATCAAGGGATCTGTGGCTTTCCCTCGAGGCTGTCCCTCGAGGCTTTCCCACGAGGCTTTCCCACAGGGCTGTGCCACGTGCCACCTTGGTGTGAGTCGATCCTCGGCGTGAAAGACGAGCCGGTGAAGGGAAAAGAGGTTCCTCTGGAATGGACTGAGACATCTGGGGGACTCTTGGAATGGTGGCACGACCCTGGAGTTCCTCTCGCCGTTCCTGTTGAGAGGGCCTCCTCTTGAGATGCGACGGGAACGCCGGGAACTCTTTCCCGACGAAGCAGGGAAAGGATCCCTCATCTCGAGCTACGAGGCGGAAACGGGGCTCCTCTGGATGTGGGCGGGACCCTCGTGATTCCTCTCGAGTGGAGACGGCTAGGTCGGGGAACTTCTTGATTTGCACCAAGGGTGTGAAGGAGCCTTTCGAAGTTCCAGAGGTGAGGTGTGATCAGCCTCGAGACGCCTCAGCGAAAATGGGCCTCATCTCGCCTGGAGGGGAGAACCTCCTGGATTTTCTCGAGTTGCGGCAGGTCTTCTCGAGTTACGACGGGGACCTCAGGGACCCGCTCTGGTGGCCTCAGGAAAGGCCAGTCCCCATGCGAGTTGCTAGGGGACCTCTCGGGATTCCTCTCCCGTCCATGCCGGGGCCTCAGTCCTTGTGTGGAGTCGGGGCTGGAACCTGAGGATTGATCTCCAGTGTTGTCATGGATCTTGGGGTGCTTCTGAGTCTCCCCAGGGGAGTCAGGCCTCGTCTCGAGTGGGGGCATGCACGTGCGCTTTCCTCCCGAGCTGCAGCAGTAGTGTCACGCTTCCTGTCACGTGGATCAAGGGATCTGTGGCTTTCCCTCGAGGCTGTCCCTCGAGGCTTTCTCACGAGGCTTTCCAACAGGGCTGTGCCACGTGCCACCTTGGTGTGAGTCGATCCTCGGCGTGAAAGACGAGCCGGTGAAGGGAAAAGAGGTTCCTCTGGAATGGACTGAGACATCTGGGGGACTCTTGGAATGGTGGCACGACCCTGGAGTTCCTCTCGCAGTTCCTGTTGAGGGGGCCTCCTCTTGAGATGCGACGGGAACGCCGGGGACTCTTTCCCTACGAAGCAGGGAAAGGATCCCTCATCTCGAGCTACGAGGCGGAAACGGGGCTCCTCTGGATGTGGGCGGGACCCTCGTGATTCCTCTCGAGTGGAGACGGCTAGGTCGGGGAACTTCTTGATTTGCACCAAGGGTGTGAAGGACCCTTTCGAAGTTCCAGAGGTGAGGTGTGATCAGCCTCGAGACGCCTCAGCGGAAATGGGCCTCATCTCGCCTGGAGGGGAGAACCTCCTGGATTTTCTCGAGTTGCGGCAGGTCTTCTCGAGTTACGACGGGTACCTCAGGGACCCGCTCTGGTGGCCTCAGGAAAGGCCAGTCCCCATGCGAGTTGCTAGGGGACCTCTCGGGATTCCTCTCCGGTCCATGCCGGGGCCTCAATCCTTGTGTGGAGTCGGGGCCGGAACCTGAGGATTGCTCTCCAGTGTTGCCATGGATCTTGGGGTGCTTCTGAGTCTCCCCAGGGGAGTCAGGCCTCGTCTCGAGTGGGGGCATGCACGTGCGCTTTCCTCCCGAGCTGCAGCAGTAGTGTCACGCTTCCTGTCACGTGGATCAAGGGATCTGTGGCTTTCCCTCGAGGCTGTCCCTCGAGGCTTTCCCACGAGGCTTTCCCACAGGGCTGTGCCACGTGCCACCTTGGTGTGAGTCGATCCTCGGCGTGAAAGACGATCCGGTGAAGGGAAAAGAGGTTCCTCTGGAATGGACTGAGACATCTGGGGGACTCTTGGAATGGTGGCACGACCCTGGAGTTCCCCTCGCCATTCCTGTTGAGAGGGCCTCCTCTTGAGATGCGACGGGAACGCCGGGAACTCTTTCCCGACGAAGCAGGGAAAGGATCCCTCATCTCGAGCTACGAGGCGGAAACGGGGCTCCTCTGTATGTGGGCGGGACCCTCGTGATTCCTCTCGAGTGGAGACGGCTAGGTCGGGGAACTTCTTGATTTGCACCAAGGGTGTGAAGGACCCTTTCGAAGTTCTAGAGGGGAGGTGTGATCAGCCTCGAGACGCCTCAGCGGAAATGGGCCTCATCTCGCCTGGAGGGGAGAACCTCCTGGATTTTCTCGAGTTGCGGCAGGTCTTCTCGAGTTACGACGGGGACCACAGGGACCCGCTCTGGTGGCCTCAGGAAAGGCCAGGCCCCATGCGTGTTGCTAGGGGACCTCTCGGGATTCCTCTCCCGTCCATGCCGGGGCCTCAGTCCTTGTGTGGAGTCGGGGCCGGAACCTGAGGTTTCCTCTCCAGTGTTGCCATGGATCTTGGGGTGCTTCTGAGTCTCCCCAGGGGAGTCAGGCCTCGTCTCGAGTGGGTGCATGCACGTGCGCTTTCCTCCCGAGCTGCAGCAGTAGTGTCACGCTTCCTGTCACGTGGATCAAGGGATCTGTGGCTTTCCCTCGAGGCTGTCCCTCGAGGCTTTCCCACGAGGCTTTCCCACAGGGCTGTGCCACGTGCCACCTTGGTGTGAGTCGATCCTCGGCGTGAAAGACGAGCCGGTGAAGGGAAAAGAGGTTCCTCTGGAATGGACTGAGACATCTGGGGGACTCTTGGAATGGTGGCACGACCCTGGAGTTCCTCTCGCCGTTCCTGTTGAGAGGGCCTCCTCTTGAGATGCGACGGGAACGCCGGGAACTCTTTCCCGACGAAGCAGGGAAAGGATCCCTCATCTCGAGCTACGAGGCGGAAACGGGGCTCCTCTGGATGTGGGCGGGACCCTCGTGATTCCTCTCGAGTGGAGACGGCTAGGTCGGGGAACTTCTTGATTTGCACCAAGGGTGTGAAGGAGCCTTTCGAAGTTCCAGAGGTGAGGTGTGATCAGCCTCGAGACGCCTCAGCGGAAATGGGCCTCATCTCGCCTGGAGGGGAGAACCTCCTGGATTTTCTCGAGTTGCGGCAGGTCTTCTCGAGTTACGACGGGGACCTCAGGGACCCGCTCTGGTGGCCTCAGGAAAGGCCAGTCCCCATGCGAGTTGCTAGGGGACCTCTCGGGATTCCTCTCCCGTCCATGCCGGGGCCTCAGTCCTTGTGTGGAGTCGGGGCCGGAACCTGAGGATTGCTCTCCAGTGTTGCCATGGATCTTGGGGTGCTTCTGAGTCTCCCCAGGGGAGTCAGGCCTCGTCTCGAGTGGGGGCATGCACGTGCGCTTTCCTCCCGAGCTGCAGCAGTAGTGTCACGCTTCCTGTCACGTGGATCAAGGGATCTGTGGCTTTCCCTCGAGGCTGTCCCTCGAGGCTTTCCCACGAGGCTTTCCCACAGGGCTGTGCCACGTGCCACCTTGGTGTGAGTCGATCCTCGGCGTGAAAGACGTGCCGGTGAAGTGAAAAGAGGTTCCTCTGGAATGGACTGAGACATCTGGGGGACTCTTGGAATGGTGGCACGACCCTGGAGTTCCTCTCGCCGTTCCTGTTGAGAGGGCCTCCTCTTGAGATGCGACGGGAACGCCGGGAACGCTTTCCCGACGAAGCAGGGAAAGGATCCCTCATCTCGAGCTACAAGGCGGAAACGGGGCTCCTCTGGATGTGGGCGGGACCCTCGTGATTCCTCTCGAGAGGAGACGGCTAGGTCGGGGAACTTCTTGATTTGCACCAAGGGTGTGAAGGAGCCTTTCGAAGTTCCAGAGGTGAGGTGTGATCAGCCTCGAGACGCCTCAGCGGAAAAGGGCCTCATCTCGCCTGGAGGGGAGAACCTCCTGGATTTTCTCGAGTTGCGGCAGGTCTTCTCGAGTTACGACGGGGACCACAGGGACCCGCTCTGGTGGCCTCAGGAAAGGCCAGGCCCCATGCGTGTTGCTAGGGGACCTCTCGGGATTCCTCTCCCGTCCATGCCGGGGCCTCAGTCCTTGTGTGGATTCGGGGCCGGAACCTGAGGATTGCTCTTCAGTGTTGCCATGGATCTTGGGGTGCTTCTGAGTCTCCCCAGGGGAGTCAGGCTTCATCTCGAGTGGGGGCATGCACGTGCGCTTTCCTCCCGAGCTGCAGCAGTAGTGTCACGCTTCCTGTCACGTGGATCAAGGAATCTGTGGCTTTCCCTCGAGGTTGTCCCTCGAGGCTTTCCCACGAGGCTTTCCCACAGGGCTGTGCCACGTGCCACCTTGGTGTGAGTCGATCCTCGGCGTGAAAGACGAGCCGGTGAAGGGAAAAGAGGTTCCTCTGGAATGGACTGAGACATCTGGGGGACTCTTGGAATGGTGGCACGACCCTGGAGTTCCTCTCGCCGTTCCTGTTGAGAGGGCCTCCTCTTGAGATGCGACGGGAACGCCGGGAACTCTTTCCTGACGAAGCAGGGAAAGGATCCCTCATCTTGAGCTACGAGGCGGAAACGGGGCTCCTCTGGATGTGGGCGGGTCCCTCGTGATTCCTCTCGAGTGGAGACGGGTATGTCGGGGAACTTCTTGATTTGCACCAAGGGTGTGAAGGAGCCTTTCGAAGTTCCAGAGGTGAGGTGTGATCAGCCTCGAGACGCCTCAGCGGAAATGGGCCTCATCTCGCCTGGAGGGGAGAACCTCCTGGATTTTCTCGAGTTGCGGCAGGTCTTCTCGAGTTACGACGGGGACCACAGGGACCCGCTCTGGTGGCCTCAGGAAAGGCCAGGCCCCATGCGTGTTGCTAGGGGACCTCTCGGGATTCCTCTCCCGTGCATGCCGGGGCCTCAGTCCTTGTGTGGAGTCGGGGCCGGAACCTGAGGAATCCTCTCCAGTGTTGCCATGGATCTTGGGGTGCTTCTGAGTCTCCCCAGGGGAGTCAGTCCTCGTCTCGAGTGGGGGCATGCACGTGCGCTTTCCTCCCGAGCTGCAGCAGTAGTGTCACGCTTCCTGTCACGTGGATCAAGGGATCTGTGGCTTTCCCTCGAGGCTGTCCCTCGAGGCTTTCCCACGAGGCTTTCCCACAGGGCTGTGCCACGTGCCACCTTGGTGTGAGTCGATCCTCGGCGTGAAAGACGAGCCGGTGAAGGGAAAAGAGGTTCCTCTGGAATGGACTGAGACATCTGGGGGACTCTTGGAATGGTGGCACGACCCTGGAGTTCCTCTCGCCGTTCCTGTTGAGAGGGCCTCCTCTTGAGATGCGACGGGAACGCCGGGAACTCTTTCCCGACGAAGCAGGGAAAGGATCCCTCATCTCGAGCTACGAGGCGGAAACGGGGCTCCTCTGGATGTGGGCGGGACCCTCGTGATTCCTCTCGAGTGGAGACGGCTAGGTCGGGGAACTTCTTGATTTGCACCAAGGGTGTGAAGGAGCCTTTCGAAGTTCCAGAGGTGAGGTGTGATCAGCCTCGAGACGCCTCAGCGGAAATGGGCCTCATCTCGCCTGGAGGGGAGAACCTCCTGGATTTTCTCGAGTTGCGGCAGGTCTTCTCGAGTTACGACGGGGACCTCAGGGACCCGCTCTGGTGGCCTCAGGAAAGGCCAGTCCCCATGCGAGTTGCTAGGGGACCTCTCGGGATTCCTCTCCCGTCCATGCCGGGGCCTCAGTCCTTGTGTGGAGTCGGGGCCGGAACCTGAGGATTGATCTCCAGTGTTGTCATGGATCTTGGGGTGCTTCTGAGTCTCCCCAGGGGAGTCAGGCCTCGTCTCGAGTGGGGGCATGCACGTGCGCTTTCCTCCCGAGCTGCAGCAGTAGTGTCACGCTTCCTGTCACGTGGATCAAGGGATCTGTGGCTTTCCCTCGAGGCTGTCCCTCGAGGCTTTCTCACGAGGCTTTCCAACAGGGCTGTGCCACGTGCCACCTTGGTGTGAGTCGATCCTCGGCGTGAAAGACGAGCCGGTGAAGGGAAAAGAGGTTCCTCTGGAATGGACTGAGACATCTGGGGGACTCTTGGAATGGTGGCACGACCCTGGAGTTCCTCTCGCAGTTCCTGTTGAGGGGGCCTCCTCTTGAGATGCGATGGGAACGCCGGGGACTCTTTCCCGACGAAGCAGGGAAAGGATCCCTCATCTTGAGCTACGAGGCGGAAACGGGGCTCCTCTGGATGTGGGCGGGACCCTCGTGATTCCTCTCGAGTGGAGACGGCTAGGTCGGGGAACTTCTTGATTTGCACCAAGGGTGTGAAGGAGCCTTTCGAAGTTCCAGAGGTGAGGTGTGATCAGCCTCGAGACGCCTCAGCGGAAATGGGCCTCATCTCGCCTGGAGGGGAGAACCTCCTGGATTTTCTCGAGTTGCGGCAGGTCTTCTCGAGTTACGACGGGGACCTCAGGGACCCGCTCTGGTGGCCTCAGGAAAGGCCAGTCCCCATGCGAGTTGCTAGGGGACCTCTCGGGATTCCTCTCCCGTCCATGCCGGGGCCTCAGTCCTTGTGTGGAGTCGGGGCCGGAACCTGAGGATTGCTCTCCAGTGTTGCCATGGATCTTGGGGTGCTTCTGAGTCTCCCCAGGGGAGTCAGGCCTCGTCTCGAGTGGGGGCATGCACGTGCGCTTTCCTCCCGAGCTGCAGCCGTAGTGTCTCGCTTCCTGTCACGTGGATCAAGGGATCTGTGGCTTTCCCTCGAGGCTGTCCCTCGAGGCTTTCCCACGAGGCTTTCCCACAGGGCTGTGCCACGTGGCACCTTGGTGTGAGTCGATCCTCGGCGTGAAAGACGAGCCGGTGAAGGGAAAAGAGGTTCCTCTGGAATGGACTGAGACATCTGGGGGACTCTTGGAATGGTGGCACGACCCTGGAGTTCCTCTCGCCGTTCCTGTTGAGAGGGCCTCCTCTTGAGAGGCGACGGGAACGCCGGGAACTCTTTCCCGACGAAGCAGGGAAAGGATCCCTCATCTCGAGCTACGAGGCGGAAACGGGGCTCCTCTGGATGTGGGCGGGACCCTCGTGATTCCTCTCGAGTGGAGACGGCTAGGTCGGGGAACAGCTTGATTTGCACCAAGGGTGTGAAGGACCCTTTCGAAGTTCCAGAGGTGAGGTGTGATCAGCCTCGAGACGCCTCAGCGGAAATGGGCCTCATCTCGCCTGGAGGGGAGAACCTCCTGGATTTTCTCGAGTTGCGGCAGGTCTTCTCGAGTTACGACGGGGACCTCAGGGACCCGCTCTGGTGGCCTCAGGAAAGGCCAGTCCCCATGCAAGTTTCTAGGGGACCTCTCGGGATTCCTCTCCCGTCCATGCCGGGGCCTCAGTCCTTGTGTGGAGTCGGGGCCGGAACCTGAGGATTGCTCTCCAGTGTTGCCATGGATCTTGGGGTGCTTCTGAGTCTCCCCAGTGGAGTCAGGCCTCGTCTCGAGTGGGGGCATGCACGTGCGCTTTCCTCCCGAGCTGCAGCAGTAGTGTCACGCTTCCTGTCACGTGGATCAAGGGATCTGTGGCTTTCCCTCGAGGCTGTCCCTCGAGGCTTTCCCACGAGGCTTTCCCACAGGGCTGTGCCACGTGCCACCTTGGTGTGAGTCGATCCTCGGCGTGAAAGACGAGCCGGTGAAGGGAAAAGAGGTTCTTCTGGAATGGACTGAGACATCTGGGGGACTCTTGGAATGGTGGCACGACCCTGGAGTTCCTCTCGCCGTTCCTGTTGAGAGGGCCTCCTCTTGAGATGCGACGGGAACGCCGGGGACTCTTTCCCGACGAAGCAGGGAAAGGATCCCTCATCTCGAGCTACGAGGCGGAAACGGGGCTCCTCTGGATGTGGGCGGGACCCTCGTGATTCCTCTCGAGTGGAGACGGGTATGTCGGGGAACTTCTTGATTTGCACCAAGGGTGTGAAGGAGCCTTTCCAAGTTCCAGAGGTGAGGTGTGATCAGCCTCGAGACGCCTCAGCGGAAATGGGCCTCATCTCGCCTGGAGGGGAGAACCTCCTGGATTTTCTCGAGTTGCGGCAGGTCTTCTCGAGTTACGACGGGGACCACAGGGACCCGCTCTGGTGGCCTCAGGAAAGGCCAGGCCCCATGCGTGTTGCTAGGGGACCTCTCGGGATTCCTCTCCCGTGCATGCCGGGGCCTCAGTCCTTGTGTGGAGTCGGGGCCGGAACCTGAGGAATCCTCTCCAGTGTTGCCATGGATCTTGCGGTGCTTCTGAGTCTCCCCAGGGGAGTCAGGCCTCGTCTCGAGTGGGGGCATGCACGTGCGCTTTCCTCCCGAGCTGCAGCAGTAGTGTCACGCTTCCTGTCACGTGGATCAAGGGATCTGTGGCTTTCCCTCGAGGCTGTCCCTCGAGGCTTTCCCACGAGGCTTTCCCACAGGGCTGTGCCACGTGCCACCTTGGTGTGAGTCGATCCTCGGCGTGAAAGACGAGCCGGTGAAGGGAAAAGAGGTTCCTCTGGAATGGACTGAGACATCTGGGGGACTCTTGGAATGGTGGCACGACCCTGGAGTTCCTCTCGCCGTTCCTGTTGAGAGGGCCTCCTCTTGAGATGCGACGGGAACGCCGGGAACTCTTTCCCGACGAAGCAGGGAAAGGATCCCTCATCTCGAGCTACGAGGCGGAAACGGGGCTCCTCTGGATGTGGGCGGGACCCTCGTGATTCCTCTCGAGTGGAGACGGCTAGGTCGGGGAACTTCTTGATTTGCACCAAGGGTGTGAAGGAGCCTTTCGAAGTTCCAGAGGTGAGGTGTGATCAGCCTCGAGACGCCTCAGCGGAAATGGGCCTCATCTCGCCTGGAGGGGAGAACCTCCTGGATTTTCTCGAGTTGCGGCAGGTCTTCTCGAGTTACGACGGGGACCTCAGGGACCCGCTCTGGTGGCCTCAGGAAAGGCCAGTCCCCATGCGAGTTGCTAGGGGACCTCTCGGGATTCCTCTCCGGTCCATGCCGGGGCCTCAGTCCTTGTGTGGAGTCGGGGCCGGAACCTGAGGATTGCTCTCTAGTGTTGCCATGGATCTTGGGGTGCTTCTGAGTCTCCCCAGGGGAGTCAGGCCTCGTCTCGAGTGGGGGCATGCACGTGCGCTTTCCTCCCGAGCTGCAGCAGTAGTGTCACGCTTCCTGTCACGTGGATCAAGGGATCTGTGGCTTTCCCTCGAGGCTGTCCCTCGAGGCTTTCCCACGAGGCTTTCCCACAGGGCTGTGCCACGTGCCACCTTGGTGTGAGTCGATCCTCGGCGTGAAAGACGAGCCGGTGAAGGGAAAAGAGGTTCCTCTGGAATGGACTGAGACATCTGGGGGACTCTTGGAATGGTGGCACGACCCTGGAGTTCCTCTCGCCGTTCCTGTTGAGAGGGCCTCCTCTTGAGATGCGACGGGAACGCCGGGAACTCTTTCCCGACGAAGCAGGGAAAGGATCCCTCATCTCGAGCTACGAGGCGGAAACGGGGCTCCTCTGGATGTGGGCGGGACCCTCGTGATTCCTCTCGAGTGGAGACGGCTAGGTCGGGGAACTTCTTGATTTGCACCAAGGGTGTGAAGGACCCTTTCGAAGTTCCAGAGGTGAGGTGTGATCAGCCTCGAGACGCCTCAGCGGAAATGGGCCTCATCTCGCATGGAGGGGAGAACCTCCTGGATTTTCTCGAGTTGCGGCAGGTCTTCTCGAGTTACGACGGGGACCACAGGGACCCGCTCTGGTGGCCTCAGGAAAGGCCAGGCCCCATGCGTGTTGCTAGGGGACCTCTCGAGATTCCTCTCCCGTCCATGCCGGGGCCTCAGTCCTTGTGTGGAGTCGGGGCCGGAACCTGAGGATTGCTCTCCAGTGTTGCCATGGATCTTGGGGTGCATCTGAGTCTCCCCAGGGGATCAGGCCCCGTCTCGTGTGGGGGCATGCACGTGCGCTTTCCTCCCGAGCTGCAGCAGTAGTGTCACGCTTCCTGTCACGTGTATCAAGGAATCTGTGGCTTTCCCTCGAGGCTGTCCCTCGAGGCTTTCCCACGAGGCTTTCCCACAGGGCTGTGCCACGTGCCACCTTGGTGTGAGTCGATCCTCGGCGTGAAAGATGAGCCGGTGAAGGGAAAAGAGGTTCCTCTGGAATGGACTGAGACATCTGGGGGACTCTTGGAATGGTGGCACGACCCTGGAGTTCCTCTCGCCGTTCCTGTTGAGAGGGCCTCCTCTTGAGATGCGACGGGAACGCCGGGAACTCTTTCCCGACGAAGCAGGGAAAGGATCCCTCATCTCGAGCTACGAGGCGGAAACGGGGCTCCTCTGGATGTGGGCGGGACCCTCGTGATTCCTCTCGAGTGGAGACGGGTATGTCGGGGAACTTCTTGATTTGCACCAAGGGTGTGAAGGAGCCTTTCGAAGTTCCAGAGGTGAGGTGTGATCAGCCTCGAGACGCCTCAGCGGAAATGGGCCTCATCTCGCCTGGAGGGGAGAACCTCCTGGATTTTCTCGAGTTGCGGCAGGTCTTCTCGAGTTACGACGGGGACCTCAGGGACCCGCTCTGGTGGCCTCAGGAAAGGCCAGTCCCCATGCGAGTTGCAAGGGGACCTCTCGGGATTCCTCTCCCGTCCATGCCGGGGCCTCAGTCCTTGTGTGGAGTCGGGGCCGGAACCTGAGGATTCCTCTCCAGTGTTGCCATGGATCTTGGGGTGCTTCTGAGCCTCCCCAGGGGAGTCAGGACTCATCTCGAGAGGGGGCATGCACGTGAGCTTTCCTCCCGAGCTGCAGCAGTAGTGTCACGCTTCCTGTCACGTGGATCAAGGGATCTGTGGCTTTCCCTCGAGGCTGTCCCTCGAGGCTTTCCCACGAGGCTTTCCCACAGGGCTGTGCCACGTGCCACCTTGGTGTGAGTCGATCCTCGGCATGAAAGACGAGCCGGTGAAGGGAAAAGAGGTTCCTCTGGAATGGACTGAGACATCTGGGGGACTCTTGGAATGGTGGCACGACCCTGGAGTTCCTCTCGCCGTTCCTGTTGAGAGGGCCTCCTCTTGAGATGCGACGAGAACGCCGGGAACTCTTTCCCGACGAAGCAGGGAAAGGATCCCTCATCTCGAGCTACGAGGCGGAAACGGGGCTCCTCTGGAAGTGGGCGGGACCCTCGTGATTCCTCTCGAGTGGAGACGGGTATGTCGGGGAACTTCTTGATTTGCACCAAGGGTGTGAAGGACCCTTTCGAAGTTCCAGAGGTGAGGTGTGATCAGCCTCGAGACGCCTCAGCGGAAATGGGCCTCATCTCGCCTGGAGGGGAGAACCTCCTCGATTTTCTCGAGTTGTGGCAGGTCTTCTCGAGTTACGACGGGGACCTCAGGGACCCGCTCTGGTGGCCTCAGCAAAGGCCAGTCCCCATGCGAGTTGCTAGGGGACCTCTCGGGATTCCTCTCCCGTCCATGCCGGGGCCTCAGTCCTTGTGTGGAGTCGGGGCCGGAACCTGAGGATTCCTCTCCAGTGTTGCCATGGATCTTGGGGTGCTTCTGAGTCTCCCCAGGGTAGTCAGGCCTCATCTCGAGAGGGGGCATGCACGTGCGCTTTCCTCCCGAGCTGCAGCAGTAGTGTCACGCTTCCTGTCACGTGGATCAAGGGATCTGTGGCTTTCCCTCGAGGATGTCCCTCGAGGCTTTCCCACGAGGCTTTCCCACAGGGCTGTGCCACGTGCCACCTTGGTGTGAGTCGATCCTCGGCGTGAAAGACGAGCCGGTGAAGGGAAAAGAGGTTCCTCTGGAATGGACTGAGACATCTGGGGGACTCTTGGAATGGTGGCACGACCCTGGAGTTCCTCTCGCCGTTCCTGTTGAGAGGGCCTCCTCTTGAGATGCAACGGGAATGCCGGGAACTCTTTCCCGACGAAGCAGGGAAAGGATCCCTCATCTCGAGCTACGAGGCGGAAACCGGGCTCCTCTGGATATGGGCGGGACCCTCGTGATTCCTCTCGAGTGGAGATGGGTATGTCGGGGAACTTCTTGATTTGCACCAAGGGTGTGAAGGACCCTTTCGAAGTTCCAGAGGTGAGGTGTGATCAGCCTCGAGACGCCTCAGCAGAAGTGGGCCTCATCTCGCCTGGAGGGGAGAACCTCCTGGATTTTCTCGAGTTGCGGCAGGTCTTCTCGAGTTACGACGGGGACCTCAGGGACCCGCTCTGGTGGCCTCAGGAAAGGCCAGTCCCCATGCGAGTTGCTAGGGGACCTCTCGGGATTCCTCTCCCGTCCATGCCGGGGCCTCAGTCCTTGTGTGGAGTCGGGGCCGGAACCTGAGGATTCCTCTCCAGTGTTGCCATGGATCTTGGGGTGCTTCTGAGTCTCCCCAGGGTAGTCAGGCCTCATCTCGAGAGGGGGCATGCACGTGCACTTTCCTCCCGAGCTGCAGCAGTAGTGTCACGCTTCCTGTCACGTGGATCAAGGGATCTGTGGCTTTCCCTCGAGGCTGTCCCTCGAGGATTTCCCACGAGGCTTTCCCACAGGGCTGTGCCACGTGCCACCTTGGTGTGAGTCGATCCTCGGCGTGAAAGACGAGCCGGTGAAGGGAAAAGAGGTTCCTCTGGAATGGACTGACACATCTGGGGGACTCTTGGAATGGTGGCACTACCCTGGAGTTCCTCTCGCCGTTCCTGTTGAGAGGGCCTCCTCTTGAGATGCAACGGGAACGCCGGGAACTCTTTCCCGACGATGCAGGGAAAGGATCCCTCATCTCGAGCTACGAGGCGGAAACCGGGCTCCTCTGGATGTGGGCGGGACCCTCGTGATTCCTCTCGAGTGGCGACGGGTATGTCGGGGAACTTCTTGATTTGCACCAAGGGTGTGAAGGACCCTTTCGAAGTTCCAGAGGTGAGGTGTGATCAGCCTCGAGACGCCAAAGCAGAAGTGGGCCTCATCTCGCCTGGAGGGGAGAACCTCCTGGATTTTCTCGAGTTGCGGCAGGTCTTCTCGAGTTACGACGGGGACCTCAGGGACCCGCTCTGGTGGCCTCAGGAAAGGCCAGTCCCCATGCGAGTTGCTAGGGGACCTCTCGGGATTCCTCTCCCGTCCATGCCTGGGCCTCAGTCCTTGTGTGGAGTCGGGGCCGGAACCTGAGGATTCCTCTCCAGTGTTGCCATGGATCTTGGGGTGCTTCTGAGTCTCCCCAGGGTAGTCAGGCCTCATCTCGAGAGGGGGCATGCACGTGCGCTTTCCTCCCGAGCTGCAGCAGTAGTGTCACGCTTCCTGTCACGTGGATCAAGGGATCTGTGGCTTTCCCTCGAGGCTGTCCCTCGAGGATTTCCCACGAGGCTTTCCCACAGGGCTGTGCCACGTGCCACCTTGGTGTGAGTCGATCCTCGGCGTGAAAGACGAGCCGGTGAAGGGAAAAGAGGTTCCTCTGGAATGGACTGAGACATCTGGGGGACTCTTGGAATGGTGGCACTACCCTGGAGTTCCTCTCGCCGTTCCTGTTGAGAGGGCCTCCTCTTGAGATGCAACGGGAACGCCGGGAACTCTTTCCCGACGAAGCAGGGAAAGGATCCCTCATCTCGAGCTACGAGGCGGAAACCGGGCTCCTCTGGATGTGGGCGGGACCCTCGTGATTCCTCTCGAGTGGAGACGGGTATGTCGGGGAACTTCTTGATTTGCACCAAGGGTGTGAAGGACCCTTTCGAAGTTCCAGAGGTGAGGTGTGATCAGCCTCGAGACGCCAAAGCAGAAGTGGGCCTCATCTCGCCTGGAGGGGAGAACCTCCTGGATTTTCTCGAGTTGCGGCAGGTCTTCTCGAGTTACGACGGGGACCTCAGGGACCCGCTCTGGTGGCCTCAGGAAAGGCCAGTCCCCATGCGAGTTGCTAGGGGACCTCTCGGGATTCCTCTCCCGTCCATGCCGGGGCCTCAGTCCTTGTGTGGAGTCGGGGCCGGAACCTGAGGATTCCTCTCCAGTGTTGCCATGGATCTTGGGGTGCTTCTGAGTCTCCCCAGGGGAGTCAGGCCTCGTCTCGAGAGGGGGCATGCACGTGCGCTTTCCTCCCGAGCTGCAGCAGTAGTGTCACGCTTCCTGTCACGTGGATCAAGGGATCTGTGGCTTTCCCTCGAGGCTGTCCCTCGAGGCTTTCCCACGAGGCTTTCCCACAGGGCTGTGCCACGTGCCACCTTGGTGTGAGTCGATCCTCGACGTGAAAGACGAGCCGGTGAAGGGAAAAGAGGTTCCTCTGGAATGGACTGAGACATCTGGGGGACTCTTGGAATGGTGGCACGACCCTGGAGTTCCTCTCGCCGTTCCTGTTTAGAGGGCCTCCTCTTGAGATGCGACGGGAACGCCGGGAACTCTTTCCCGAAGAAGCAGGGAAAGGATCCCTCATCTCGAGCTACGAGGCGGAAACGGGGCTCCTCTGGATGTGGGCGGGACCCTCGTGATTCCTCTCGAGTGGAGACGGGTATGTCGGGGAACTTCTTGATTTGCACCAAGGGTGTGAAGGACCCTTTCGAAGTTCCAGAGGTGAGGTGTGATCAGCCTCGAGACACCTCAGCGGAAATGTTCTCATCTCGCCTGGAGGGGAGAACCTCCTGGATTTTCTCCAGTTGCGGCAGGTCTTCTCGAGTTACGACGGGGAACTCAGGGACACACTCTGGTGGCCTCAGGAAAGGCCAGTCCCCATGCGAGTTGCTAGGGGACCTCTCGGGATTCCTCTCCCGTCCATGCCGGGGCCTCAGTCCTTGTGTGGAGTCGGGGCCGGAACCTGAGGATTCCTCTCCAGTGTTGCCATGGATCTTGGGGTGCTTCTGAGTCTCCCCAGGGTAGTCAGGCCTCATCTCGAGAGGGGGCATGCACGTGCGCTTTCCTCCCGAGCTGCAGCAGTAGTGTCACGCTTCCTGTCACGTGGATCAAGGGATCTGTGGCTTTCCCTCGAGGCTGTCCCTCGAGGATTTCCCACGAGGCTTTCCCACAGGGCTGTGCCACGTGCCACCTTGGTGTGAGTCGATCCTCGGCGTGAAAGACGAGCCGGTGAAGGGAAAAGAGGTTCCTCTGGAATGGACTGAGACATCTGGGGGACTCTTGGAATGGTGGCACTACCCTGGAGTTCCTCTCGCCGTTCCTGTTGAGAGGGCCTCCTCTTGAGATGCAACGAGAACGCCGGGAACTCTTTCCCGACGAAGCAGGGAAAGGATCCCTCATCTCGAGCTACGAGGCGGAAACCGGGCTCCTCTGGATGTGGGCGGGACCCTCGTGATTCCTCTCGAGTGGAGACGGGTATGTCGGGGAACTTCTTGATTTGCACCAAGGGTGTGAAGGACCCTTTCGAAGTTCCAGAGGTGAGGTGTGATCAGCCTCGAGACGCCAAAGCAGAAGTGGGCCTCATCTCGCCTGGAGGGGAGAACCTCCTGGATTTTCTCGAGTTGCGGCAGGTCTTCTCGAGTTACGACGGGGACCTCAGGGACCCGCTCTGGTGGCCTCAGGAAAGGCCAGTCCCCATGCGAGTTGCTAGGGGACCTCTCGGGATTCCTCTACCGTCCATGCCGGGGCCTCAGTCCTTGTGTGGAGTCGGGGCCGGAACCTGAGGATTCCTCTCCAGTGTTGCCATGGATCTTGGGGTGCTTCTGAGTCTCCCCAGGGTAGTCAGGCCTCATCTCGAGAGGGGGCATGCACGTGCGCTTTCCTCCCGAGCTGCAGCAGTAGTGTCACGCTTCCTGTCACGTGGATCAAGGGATCTGTGGCTTTCCCTCGACGCTGTCCCTCGAGGATTTCCCACGAGGCTTTCCCACAGGGCTGTGCCACGTGCCACCTTGGTGTGAGTCGATCCTCGGCGTGAAAGACGAGCCGGTGAAGGGAAAAGAGGTTCCTCTGGAATGGACTGAGACATCTGGGGGACTCTTGGAATGGTGGCACTACCCTGGAGTTCCTCTCGCCGTTCCTGTTGAGAGGGCCTCCTCTTGAGATGCAACGAGAACGCCGGGAACTCTTTCCCGACGAAGCAGGGAAAGGATCCCTCATCTCGAGCTACGAGGCGGAAACCGGGCTCCTCTGGATGTGGGCGGGACCCTCGTGATTCCTCTCGAGTGGAGACGGGTATGTCGGGGAACTTCTTGATTTGCACCAAGGGTGTGAAGGACCCTTTCGAAGTTCCAGAGGTGAGGTGTGATCAGCCTCGAGATGCCAAAGCAGAAGTGGGCCTCATCTCGCCTGGAGGGGAGAACCTCCTGGATTTTCTCGAGTTGCGGCAGGTCTTCTCGAGTTACGACGGGGACCTCAGGGACCCGCTCTGGTGGCCTCAGGAAAGGCCAGTCCCCATGCGAGTTGCTAGGGGACCTCTCGGGATTCCTCTCCCGTCCATGCCGGGGCCTCAGTCCTTGTGTGGAGTCGGGGCCGGAACCTGAGGATTCCTCTCCAGTGTTGCCATGGATCTTGGGGTGCTTCTGAGTCTCCACAGGGTAGTCAGGCCTCATCTCGAGAGGGGGCATGCACGTGCGCTTTCCTCCCGAGCTGCAGCAGTAGTGTCACGCTTCCTGTCACGTGGATCAAGGGATCTGTGGCTTTCCCTCGAGGCTGTCCCTCGAGGATTTCCCACGAGGCTTTCCCACAGGGCTGTGCCACGTGCCACCTTGGTGTGAGTCGATCCTCGGCGTGAAAGACGAGCCTGTGAAGGGAAAAGAGGTTCCTCTGGAATGGACTGAGACATCTCGGGGACTCTTGGAATGGTGGCACGACCCTGGAGTTCCTCTCGCCGTTCCTGTTGAGAGGGCCTCCTCTTGAGATGCGACGGGAACGCCGGGAACTCTTTCCCGACGAAGCAGGGAAAGGATCCCTCATCTCGAGCTACGAGGCGGAAACGGGGCTCCTCTGGATGTGGGCGGGACCCTCGTGATTCCTCTCGAGTGGAGACGGGTATGTCGGGGAACTTCTTGATTTGCACCAAGGGTGTGAAGGACCCTTTCGAAGTTCCAGAGGGGAGTTGTGATCAGCCTCGAGACGCCTCAGCGGAAATGGGCCTCATCTCGCCTGGAGGGGAGAACCTCCTGGATTTTCTCGAGTTGCGGCAGGTCTTCTCGAGTTACGACGGGGACCTCAGGGACCCGCTCTGGTGGCCTCAGGAAAGGCCAGTCCCCATGCGAGTTGCTAGGGGACCTCTCGGGATTCCTCTCCCGTCCATGCCGGGGCCTCAGTCCTTGTGTGGAGTCGGGGCCGGAACCTGAGGATTCCTCTCCAGTGTTGCCATGGATCTTGGGGTGCTTCTGAGTCTCCCCAGGGGAGTCAGGCCTCGTCTCGAGTGGGGGCATGCACGTGCGCTTTCCTCCCGAGCTGCAGCAGTAGTGTCACGCTTCCTGTCACGTGGATCAAGGGATCTGTGGCTTTCCCTCGAGGCTGTCCCTCGAGGCTTTCCCACGAGGCTTTCCCACAGGGCTGTGCCACGTGCCACCTTGGTGTGAGTCGATCCTCGACGTGAAAGACGAGCCGGTGAAGGGAAAAGAGGTTCCTCTGGAATGGACTGAGACATCTGGGGGACTCTTGGAATGGTGGCACGACCCTGGAGTTCCTCTCGCCGTTCCTGTTTAGAGGGCCTCCTCTTGAGATGCGACGGGAACGCCGGGAACTCTTTCCCGAAGAAGCAGGGAAAGGATCCCTCATCTCGAGCTACGAGGCGGAAACGGGGCTCCTCTGGATGTGGGCGGGACCCTCGTGATTCCTCTCGAGTGGAGACGGGTATGTCGGGGAACTTCTTGATTTGCACCAAGGGTGTGAAGGACCCTTTCGAAGTTCCAGAGGTGAGGTGTGATCAGCCTCGAGACACCTCAGCGGAAATGTTCTCATCTCGCCTGGAGGGGAGAACCTCCTGGATTTTCTCCAGTTGCGGCAGGTCTTCTCGAGTTACGACGGGGAACTCAGGGACACACTCTGGTGGCCTCAGGAAAGGCCAGTCCCCATGCGAGTTGCTAGGGTACCTCTCGGGATTCCTCTCCCGTCCATGCCGGGGCCTCAGTCCTTGTGTGGAGTCGGGGCCGGAACCTGAGGATTCCTCTCCAGTGTTGCCATGGATCTTGGGGTGCTTCTGAGTCTCCCCAGGGGAGTCAGGCCTCGTCTCGAGTGGGGGCATGCACGTGCGCTTTCCTCCCGAGCTGCAGCAGTAGTGTCACGCTTCCTGTCACGTGGATCAAGGGATCTGTGGCTTTCCCTCGAGGCTGTCCCTCGAGGCTTTCCCACGAGGCTTTCCCACAGGGCTGTGCCACGTGCCACCTTGGTGTGAGTCGATCCTCGGCGTGAAAGACGAGCCGGTGAAGGGAAAAGAGGTTCCTCTGGAATGGACTGAGACATCTGGGGGACTCTTGGAATGGTGACACGACCCTAGAGTTCCTGTCGCCGTTCCTGTTGAGAGGGCCTCCTGTTGAGATGCGACGGGAACGCCGGGAACTCTTTCCCGACGAAGCAGGGAAAGGATCCCTCATCTCGAGCTACAAGGCGGAAACGGGGATCCTCTGGATGTGGGCGGGACCCTCGTGATTCCTCTCGAGTGGGGACGGGTATGTCGGGGAACTTCTTGATTTGCACCAAGGGTGTGAAGGACCCTTTCGAAGTTCCAGAGGTGAGGTGTGATCAGCCTCGAGACGCCTCAGCAGAAATGGGCCTCATCTCGCCTGGAGGGGAGAACCTCCTGGATTTTCTCGAGTTGCAGCAGGTCTTCTCGAGTTACGACGGGGACCTCAGGGACCCGCTCTGGTGGCCTCAGGAAAGGCCAGTCCCCATGCGAGTTGCTAGGGGACCTCTCGGGATTCCTCTCCCGTCCATGCCGGGGCCTCAGTCCTTGTGTGGAGTCGGGGCCGGAACCTGAGGATTCCTCTCCAGTGTTGCCATGGATCTTGGGGTGCTTCTGAGTCTCCCCAGGGGAGTCAGGCCTCGTCTCGAGTGGGGGCATGCACGTGCGCTTTCCTCCCGAGCTGCAGCAGTAGTGTCACGCTTCCTGTCACGTGGATCAAGGGATCTGTGGCTTTCCCTCGAGGCTGTCCCTCGAGGCTTTCCCACGAGGCTTTCCCACAGGGCTGTGCCACGTGCCACCTTGGTGTGAGTCGATCCTCGGCGTGAAAGACGAGCCGGTGAAGGGAAAAGAGGTTCCTCTGGAATTGACTGAGACATCTCGGGGACTCTTGGAATGGTGCCACCACCCTGGAGTTCCTCTCGCCGTTCCTGTTGAGAGGGCCTCCTCTTGAGATGCGACGGGAATGCCGGGAACTCTTTCCCGACGAAGCAGGGAAAGGATCCCTCATCTCGAGCTACGAGGCGGAAACGGGGCTCCTCTGGATGTGGGCGGGACCCTCGTGATTCCTCTCGAGTGGAGACGGCTAGGTCGCGGAACTTCTTGATTTGCACCAAGGGTGTGAAGGACCCTTTCGAAGTTCCATAGGTGAGGTGAGATCAGCCTCGAGACGCCTCAGCTGAAATGGGCCTCATCTCGCCTGGAGGGGAGAACCTCCTGGATTTTCTCGAGTTGCGGCAGGTCTTCTCGAGTTACGACGGGGACCTCAGGGACCCGCTCTGGTGGCCTCAGGAAAGGCCAGTCCCCATGCGAGTTGCTAGGGGACCTCTCGGGATTCCTCTCCCGTCCATGCCGGGGCCTCAGTCCTTGTGTGGAGTCGGGGCCGAAACCTGAGGATTCCTCTCCAGTGTTGCCATGGATCTTGGGGTGCTTCTGAGTCTCCCCAGGGGAGTCAGGCCTCGTCTCGAGTGGGGGCATGCACGTGCGCTTTCCTCCCGAGCTGCAGCAGTAGTGTCACGCTTCCTGTCACGTGGATCAAGGGATCTGTGGCTTTCCCTCGAGGCTGTCCCTCGAGGCTTTCCCACGAGGCTTTCCCACAGGGCTGTGCCACGTGCCACCTTGGTGTGAGTCGATCCTCGGCGTGAAAGACGAGCCGGTGAAGGGAAAAGAGGTTCCTCTGGAATGGACTGAGACATCTGGGGGACTCTTGGAATGGTGGCACGACCCTGTATTTCCTCTCGCCGTTCCTGTTGAGAGGGCCTCCTCTTGAGATGCGACGGGAAGGCCGGGAACTTTTTCCTGACGAGGCAGGGAAAGGATCCCTCATCTCGAGCTACGAGGCGGAAACGGGGCTCCTCTGGATGTGGGCGGGACCCTCGTGATTCCTCTCGAGTGGAGACGGCTAGGTCGGGGAACTTCTTGATTTGCACCAAGGGTGTGAAGGACCCTTTCGAAGTTCCAGAGGTGAGGTGTGATCAGCCTCGAGACGCCTCAGCGGAAATGGGCCTCATCTCGCCTGGAGGGGAGAACCTCCTGGATTTTCTCGAGTTGTGGCAGGTCTTCTCGAGTTACAACGGGGACCTCAGGGACCCGCTCTGGTGGCCTCAGGAAAGGCCAGTCCCCATGCGAGTTGGTAGGGGACCTCTCGGGATTCCTCTCCCGTCCATGCCGGGGCCTCAGTCCTTGTGTGGAGTCGGGGCCGGGACCTGAGGATTCCTCTCCAGTGTTGCCATCGATCTTGGGGTGCTTCTGAGTCTCCCCAGGGGAGTCAGGCCTCGTCTCGAGTGGGGGCATGCACGTGCGCTTTCCTCCCGAGCTGCAGCAGTAGTGTCACGCTTCCTGTCACGTGGATCAAGGGATCTGTGGCTTTCCCTCGAGGCTGTCCCTCGAGGCTTTCCCACGAGGCTTTCCCACAGGGCTGTGCCACGTGCCACCTTGGTGTGAGTCGATCCTCGGCGTGAAAGACGAGCCGGTGAAGGGAAAAGAGGTTCCTCTGGAATGGACTGAGACATCTGGGGGACTCTTGGAATGGTGGCACGACCCTGGATTTCCTCTCGCCGTTCCTGTTGAGAGGGCCTCCTCTTGAGATGCGACGGGAAGGCCGGGAACTCTTTCCCGACGAGGCAGGGAAAGGATCCCTCATCTCGAGCTACGAGGCGGAAACGGGGCTCCTCTGGATGTGGGCGGGACCCTCGTGATTCCTCTCGAGTGGAGACGGCTAGGTCGGGGAACTTCTTGATTTGCACCAAGGGTGTGAAGGACCCTTTCGAAGTTCCAGAGGTGAGGTGTGATCAGCCTCGAGACGCCTCAGCGGAAATGGGCCTCATCTCGCCTGGAGGGGAGAACCTCCTGGATTTTCTCGAGTTGTGGCAGGTCTTCTCGAGTTACAACGGGGACCTCAGGGACCCGCTCTGGTGGCCTCAGGAAAGGCCAGTCCCCATGCGAGTTGGTAGGGGACCTCTCCGGATTCCTCTCCCGTCCATGCCGGGGCCTCAGTCCTTGTGTGGAGTCGGGGCCGGAACCTGAGGATTCCTCTCCAGTGTTGCCATGGATCTTGGGGTGCTTCTGAGTCTCCCCAGGGGAGTCAGGCCTCGTCTCGTGTGGGGGCATGCACGTGCGATTTCCTCCCGAGCTGCAGCAGTAGTGTCACGCTTCCTGTCACGTGGATCAAGGGATCTGTGGCTTTCCCTCGAGGCTGTCCCTCGAGGCTTTCCCACGAGGCTTTCCCACAGGGCTGTGCCACGTGCCGCCTTGGTGTGAGTCGATCCTCGGCGTGAAAGACGAGCCGGTGAAGGGAAAAGAGGTTCCTCTGGAATGGACTGAGACATCTGGGGGACTCTTGGAATGGTGGTACGATCCTGGAGTTCCTCTCGCCATTCCTGTTGAGAGGGCCTCCTCTTGAGATGCGACGGGAAGGCCGGGAACTCTTTCCCGACGAAGCAGGGAAAGGATCCCTCATCTCGAGCTGCGAGGCGAAAACGGGGCTCCTCTGGATGTGGGCGGGACCCTCGTGATTCCCCTCGAGTGGAGACGGCTAGGTCGGGGAACTTCTTGATTTGCACCAAGGGTGTGAAGGAGCCTTTCGAAGTTCCAGAGGTGAGGTGTGATCAGCCTCGAGACGCCTCAGCGGAAATGGGCCTCATCTCGCCTGGAGGGGAGAACCTCCTGGATTTTCTCGAGTTGCGGCAGGTCTTCTCGAGTTACGACGGGGACCTCAGGGACCCGCTCTGGTGGCCTCAGGAAAGGCCAGTCCCCATGCGAGTTGCTAGGGGACCTCTCGGGATTCCTCTCCCGTCCATGCCGGGGCCTCAGTCCTTGTGTGGAGTCGGGGACGGAACCTGAGGATTCCTCTCCAGTGTTGCCATGGATCTTGGGGTGCTTCTGAGTCTCCCCAGGGGAGTCAGGCCTCGTCTCGAGTGGGGGCATGCACGTGCGCTTTCCTCCCGAGCTGCAGCAGTAGTGTCACGCTTCCTGTCACGTGGATCAAGGGATCTGTGGCTTTCCCTCGAGGCTGTCCCTCGAGGCTTTCCCACGAGGCTTTCCCACAGGGCTGTGCCACGTGCCACCTTGGTGTGAGTCGATCCTCGGCGTGAAAGACGAGCCGGTGAAGGGAAAAGAGGTTCCTCTGGAATGGACTGAGACATCTGGGGGACTCTTGGAATGGTGGCACGACCCTGGAGTTCCTCTCGCCGTTCCTGTTGAGAGGGCCTCCTCTTGAGATGCGACGGGAACGCCGGGAACTCTTTCCCGACGAAGCAGGGAAAGGATCCCTCATCTCGAGCTACGAGGCGGAAACGGGGCTCCTCTGGATGTGGGCGGGACCCTCGTGATTCCTCTCGAGTGGAGACGGGTATGTCGGGGAACTTCTTGATTTGCACCAAGGGTGTGAAGGACCCTTTCGAAGTTCCAGAGGTGAGGTGTGATCAGCCTCGAGACGCCTCAGCGGAAATGGGCCTCATCTCGCCTGGAGGGGAGAACCTCCTGGATTTTCTCGAGTTGCGGCAGGTCTTCTCGAGTTACGACGGGGACCTCAGGGACCCGCTCTGGTGGCCTCAGGAAAGGCCAGTCCCCATGCGAGTTGCTAGGGGACCTCTCGGGATTCCTCTCCCGTCCATGCCGGGGACTCAGTCCTTGTGTGGAGTCGGGGCCGAAACCTGAGGATTCCTCTCCAGTGTTGCCATGGATCTTGGGGTGCTTCTGAGTCTCTCCAGGGGAGTCAGGCCTCGTCTCTTGTGGGGGCATGCACTTGCACTTTCCTCCCGAGCTGCAGCAGTAGTGTCACCCTTCCTGTCACGTGGAACAAGGGATATGTGGCTTTCCCTCGAGGCTGTCCCTCGAGGCTTTCCCACGAGGCTTTCCCACAGGGCTGTGCCACGTGCCACCTTGGTGTGAGTCGATCCTCGGCATGAAAGACGAGCCGGTGAATGGAAAGAGGTTCCTCTGGAATGGACTGATACATCTGGGGGACTCTTGGAATGGTGGCAGGACCCTGGAGTTCCTCTCGCCGTTCCTGTTGAGAGGGCCTCCTCTTGAGATGCGACGGGAACGCCGGGAACTCTTTCCCGACGAAGCAGGGAAAGGATCCCTCATCTCGAGCTACGAGGCGGAAACGGGGCTCCTCTGGATGTGGGCGGGACCCTCGTGATTCCTCTCGAGTGGAGACGGCTAGGTCGGGGAACTTCTTGATTTGCACCAAGGGTGTGAAGGACCCTTTCGAAGTTCCAGAGGTGAGGTGTGATCAGCCTCGAGACACCTCAGCGGAAATGGGCCTCATCTCGCCTGGAGGGGAGAACCTCCTGGATTTTCTCGAGTTGCGGCAGGTCTTCTCGAGTTACGACGGGGACCTCAGGGACCCACTCTGGTGGCCTCAGGAAAGGCCAGTCCCCATGCGAGTTGCTAGAGGACCTCTCGGGATTCCTCTCCCGTCCATGCCGGGGCCTCAGTCCTTGTGTGGAGTCGGGGCCGGGACCTGAGGATTCCTCTCCAGTGTTGCCATCGATCTTGGGGTGCTTCTGAGTCTCCCCAGGGGAGTCAGGCCTCGTCTCGAGTGGGGGCATGCACGTGCGCTTTCCTCCCGAGCTGCAGCAGTAGTGTCACGCTTCCTGTCACGTGGATCAAGGGATCTGTGGCTTTCCCTCGAGGCTGTCCCTCGAGGCTTTCCCACGAGGCTTTCCCACAGGGCTGTGCCACGTGCCACCTTGGTGTGAGTCGATCCTCGGCGTGAAAGACGAGCCGGTGAAGGGAAAAGAGGTTCCTCTGGAATGGACTGAGACATCTGGGGGACTCTTGGAATGGTGGCACGACCCTGGATTTCCTCTCGCCGTTCCTGTTGAGAGGGCCTCCTCTTGAGATGCGACGGGAAGGCCGGGAACTCTTTCCCGACGAGGCAGGGAAAGGATCCCTCATCTCGAGCTACGAGGCGGAAACGGGGCTCCTCTGGATGTGGGCGGGACCCTCGTGATTCCTCTCGAGTGGAGACGGCTAGGTCGGGGAACTTCTTGATTTGCACCAAGGGTGTGAAGGACCCTTTCGAAGTTCCAGAGGTGAGGTGTGATCAGCCTCGAGACGCCTCAGCGGAAATGGGCCTCATCTCGCCTGGAGGGGAGAACCTCCTGGATTTTCTCGAGTTGTGGCAGGTCTTCTCGAGTTACAACGGGGACCTCAGGGACCCGCTCTGGTGGCCTCAGGAAAGGCCAGTCCCCATGCGAGTTGGTAGGGGACCTCTCCGGATTCCTCTCCCGTCCATGCCGGGGCCTCAGTCCTTGTGTGGAGTCGGGGCCGGAACCTGAGGATTCCTCTCCAGTGTTGCCATGGATCTTGGGGTGCTTCTGAGTCTCCCCAGGGGAGTCAGGCCTCGTCTCGTGTGGGGGCATGCACGTGCGATTTCCTCCCGAGCTGCAGCAGTAGTGTCACGCTTCCTGTCACGTGGATCAAGGGATCTGTGGCTTTCCCTCGAGGCTGTCCCTCGAGGCTTTCCCACGAGGCTTTCCCACAGGGCTGTGCCACGTGCCGCCTTGGTGTGAGTCGATCCTCGGCGTGAAAGACGAGCCGGTGAAGGGAAAAGAGGTTCCTCTGGAATGGACTGAGACATCTGGGGGACTCTTGGAATGGTGGTACGATCCTGGAGTTCCTCTCGCCATTCCTGTTGAGAGGGCCTCCTCTTGAGATGCGACGGGAAGGCCGGGAACTCTTTCCCGACGAAGCAGGGAAAGGATCCCTCATCTCGAGCTGCGAGGCGAAAACGGGGCTCCTCTGGATGTGGGCGGGACCCTCGTGATTCCTCTCGAGTGGAGACGGCTAGGTCGGGGAACTTCTTGATTTGCACCAAGGGTGTGAAGGAGCCTTTCGAAGTTCCAGAGGTGAGGTGTGATCAGCCTCGAGACGCCTCAGCGGAAATGGGCCTCATCTCGCCTGGAGGGGAGAACCTCCTGGATTTTCTCGAGTTGCGGCAGGTCTTCTCGAGTTACGACGGGGACCTCAGGGACCCGCTCTGGTGGCCTCAGGAAAGGCCAGTCCCCATGCGAGTTGCTAGGGGACCTCTCGGGATTCCTCTCCCGTCCATGCCGGGGCCTCAGTCCTTGTGTGGAGTCGGGGACGGAACCTGAGGATTCCTCTCCAGTGTTGCCATGGATCTTGGGGTGCTTCTGAGTCTCCCCAGGGGAGTCAGGCCTCGTCTCGAGTGGGGGCATGCACGTGCGCTTTCCTCCCGAGCTGCAGCAGTAGTGTCACGCTTCCTGTCACGTGGATCAAGGGATCTGTGGCTTTCCCTCGAGGCTGTCCCTCGAGGCTTTCCCACGAGGCTTTCCCACAGGGCTGTGCCACGTGCCACCTTGGTGTGAGTCGATCCTCGGCGTGAAAGACGAGCCGGTGAAGGGAAAAGAGGTTCCTCTGGAATGGACTGAGACATCTGGGGGACTCTTGGAATGGTGGCACGACCCTGGAGTTCCTCTCGCCGTTCCTGTTGAGAGGGCCTCCTCTTGAGATGCGACGGGAACGCCGGGAACTCTTTCCCGACGAAGCAGGGAAAGGATCCCTCATCTCGAGCTACGAGGCGGAAACGGGGCTCCTCTGGATGTGGGCGGGACCCTCGTGATTCCTCTCGAGTGGAGACGGGCATGTCGGGGAACTTCTTGATTTGCACCAAGGGTGTGAAGGACCCTTTCGAAGTTCCAGAGGTGAGGTGTGATCAGCCTCGAGACGCCTCAGCGGAAATGGGCCTCATCTCGCCTGGAGGGGAGAACCTCCTGGATTTTCTCGAGTTGCGGCAGGTCTTCTCGAGTTACGACGGGGACCTCAGGGACCCGCTCTGGTGGCCTCAGGAAAGGCCAGTCCCCATGCGAGTTGCTAGGGGACCTCTCGGGATTCCTCTCCCGTCCATGCCGGGGACTCAGTCCTTGTGTGGAGTCGGGGCCGAAACCTGAGGATTCCTCTCCATTGTTGCCATGGATCTTGGGGTGCTTCTGAGTCTCTCCAGGGGAGTCAGGCCTCGTCTCTTGTGGGGGCATGCACTTGCACTTTCCTCCCGAGCTGCAGCAGTAGTGTCACCCTTCCTGTCACGTGGAACAAGGGATATGTGGCTTTCCCTCGAGGCTGTCCCTCGAGGCTTTCCCACGAGGCTTTCCCACAGGGCTGTGCCACGTGCCACCTTGGTGTGAGTCGATCCTCGGCATGAAAGACGAGCCGGTGAATGGAAAGAGGTTCCTCTGGAATGGACTGATACATCTGGGGGACTCTTGGAATGGTGGCAGGACCCTGGAGTTCCTCTCGCCGTTCCTGTTGAGAGGGCCTCCTCTTGAGATGCGACGGGAACGCCGGGAACTCTTTCCCGACGAAGCAGGGAAAGGATCCCTCATCTCGAGCTACGAGGCGGAAACGGGGCTCCTCTGGATGTGGGCGGGACCCTCGTGATTCCTCTCGAGTGGAGACGGCTAGGTCGGGGAACTTCTTGATTTGCACCAAGGGTGTGAAGGACCCTTTCGAAGTTCCAGAGGTGAGGTGTGATCAGCCTCGAGACACCTCAGCGGAAATGGGCCTCATCTCGCCTGGAGGGGAGAACCTCCTGGATTTTCTCGAGTTGCGGCAGGTCTTCTCGAGTTACGACGGGGACCTCAGGGACCCACTCTGGTGGCCTCAGGAAAGGCCAGTCCCCATGCGAGTTGCTAGAGGACCTCTCGGGATTCCTCTCCCGTCCATGCCGGGGCCTCAGTCCTTGTGTGGAGTCGGGGCCGGGACCTGAGGATTCCTCTCCAGTGTTGCCATCGATCTTGGGGTGCTTCTGAGTCTCCCCAGGGGAGTCAGGCCTCGTCTCGAGTGGGGGCATGCACGTGCGCTTTCCTCCCGAGCTGCAGCAGTAGTGTCACGCTTCCTGTCACGTGGATCAAGGGATCTGTGGCTTTCCCTCGAGGCTGTCCCTCGAGGCTTTCCCACGAGGCTTTCCCACAGGGCTGTGCCACGTGCCACCTTGGTGTGAGTCGATCCTCGGCGTGAAAGACGAGCCGGTGAAGGGAAAAGAGGTTCCTCTGGAATGGACTGAGACATCTGGGGGACTCTTGGAATGGTGGCACGACCCTGGATTTCCTCTCGCCGTTCCTGTTGAGAGGGCCTCCTCTTGAGATGCGACGGGAAGGCCGGGAACTCTTTCCCGACGAGGCAGGGAAAGGATCCCTCATCTCGAGCTACGAGGCGGAAACGGGGCTCCTCTGGATGTGGGCGGGACCCTCGTGATTCCTCTCGAGTGGAGACGGCTAGGTCGGGGAACTTCTTGATTTGCACCAAGGGTGTGAAGGACCCTTTCGAAGTTCCAGAGGTGAGGTGTGATCAGCCTCGAGACGCCTCAGCGGAAATGGGCCTCATCTCGCCTGGAGGGGAGAACCTCCTGGATTTTCTCGAGTTGTGGCAGGTCTTCTCGAGTTACAACGGGGACCTCAGGGACCCGCTCTGGTGGCCTCAGGAAAGGCCAGTCCCCATGCGAGTTGGTAGGGGACCTCTCCGGATTCCTCTCCCGTCCATGCCGGGGCCTCAGTCCTTGTGTGGAGTCGGGGCCGGAACCTGAGGATTCCTCTCCAGTGTTGCCATGGATCTTGGGGTGCTTCTGAGTCTCCCCAGGGGAGTCAGGCCTCGTCTCGAGTGGGGGCATGCACGTGCGCTTTCCTCCCGAGCTGCAGCAGTAGTGTCACGCTTCCTGTCACGTGGATCAAGGGATCTGTGGCTTTCCCTCGAGGCTGTCCCTCGAGGCTTTCCCACGAGGCTTTCCCACAGGGCTGTGCCACGTGCCACCTTGGTGTGAGTCGATCCTCGGCGTGAAAGACGAGCCGGTGAAGGGAAAAGAGGTTCCTCTGGAATGGACTGAGACATCTGGGGGACTCTTGGAATGGTGGCACGACCCTGGAGTTCCTCTCGCCGTTCCTGTTGAGAGGGCCTCCTCTTGAGATGCGACGGGAACGCCGGGAACTCTTTCCCGACGAAGCAGGGAAAGGATCCCTCATCTCGAGCTACGAGGCGGAAACGGGGCTCCTCTGGATGTGGGCGGAACCCTCGTGATTCCTCTCGAGTGGAGACGGCTAGGTCGGGGAACTTCTTGATTTGCACCAAGGGTGTGAAGGACCCTTTCGAAGTTCCAGAGGTGAGGTGTGATCAGCCTCGAGACGCCTCAGCGGAAATGGGCCTCATGTCGCCTGGAGGTGAGAACCTCCTGGATTTTCTCGAGTTGCGGCAGGTCTTCTCGAGTTACAACGGGGACCTCAGGGACCCGCTCTGGTGGCCTCAGGAAAGGCCAGTCCCCATGCGAGTTGCTAGGGGACCTCTCGGGATTCCTCTCCCGTCCATGCCGGGGCCTCAGTCCTTGTGTGGAGTCGGGGCCGGAACCTGAGGATTCCTCTCCAATGTTGCCATGGATCTTGGGGTGCTTCTGAGTCTCCCCAGGGGAGTCAGGCCTCATCTCGAGAGGGGGCATGCACGTGCGCTTTCCTCCCGAGCTGCAGCAGTAGTGTCACGCTTCCTGTCACGTGGATTAAGGGATCTGTGGCTTTCCCTCGAGGCTGTCCCACAGGGCTCTGTCACGTGCCACCTTGGTGTGAGTCGATCCTCGGCGTGAAAGACGAGCCGGTGAAGGGAAAAGAGGTTCCTCTGGAATGGACTGAGACATCTGGGGGACTCTTGGAATGGTGGCACGACCCTGGAGTTCCTCTCGCCGTTCCTGTTGAGAGGGCCTCCTCTTGAGATGCGACGGGAACGCCGGGAACTCTTTCCCGACGAAGCAGGGAAAGGATCCCTCATCTCGAGCTACGAGGCGGAAACGGGGCTCCTCTGGATGTGGGCGGGACCCTCGTGATTCCTCTCGAGTGGAGACGGCTAGGTCGGGGAACTTCTGGATTTGCACCAAGGGTGTGAAGGACCCTTTCGAAGTTCCAGAGGTGAGGTGTGATCAGCCTCGAGACGCCTCAGCGGAAATGGGCCTCATCTCGCCTGGAGGGGAGAACCTCCTGGATTTTCTCGAGTTGCGGCAGGTCTTCTCGAGTTACGACGGGGACCTCAGGGACCCGCTCTGGTGGCCTCAGGAAAGGCCAGTCCCCATGCGAGTTGCTAGGGGACCTCTCGGGATTCCTCTCCCGTCCATGCCGGGGCCTCAGTCCTTGTGTGGAGTCGGAGCCGGAACCTGAGGATTCCTCTCCAGTGTTGCCATGGATCTTGGGGTGCTTCTGAGTCTCCCCAGGGGAGTCAGGCCTCGTCTCGAGTGGGGGCATGCACGTGCGCTTTCCTCCCGAGATGCAGCAGTAGTGTCACGCTTCCTGTCACGTGGATCAAGGGATCTGTGGCTTTCCCTCGAGGCTGTCCCTCGAGGCTTTCCCACGAGGCTTTCCCACAGGGCTGTGCCACGTGCCACCTTGGTGTGAGTCGATCCTCGGCGTGAAAGACGAGCCGGTGAAGGGAAAAGAGGTTCCTCTGGAATGGACTGAGACATCTGGGGGACTCTTGGAATGGTGGCACGACCCTGGAGTTCCTCTCGCCGTTCCTGTTGAGAGGGCCTCCTCTTGAGATGCGACGGGAACGCCGGGAACTCTTTCCCGACGAAGCAGGGAAAGGATCCCTCATCTCGAGCTACGAGGCGGAAACGGGGCTCCTCTGGATGTGGGCGGGACTCTCGTGATTCCTCTCGAGTGGAGACGGCTAGGTCGGGGAACTTCTTGATTTGCACCAAGGGTGTGAAGGACCCTTTCGAAGTTCCAGAAGTGAGGTGTGATCAGCCTCGAGACGCCTCAGCGGAAATGGGCCTCATCTCGCCTGGAGGGGAGAACCTCCTGGATTTTCTCGAGTTGCGGCAGGTCTTCTCGAGTTACGACGGGGACCTCAGGGACCCGCTCTGTTGGCCTCAGGAAAGGCCAGTCCCCATGCGAGTTGCTAGGGGACCTCTCGGGATTCCTCTCCCGTCCATGCCGGGGCCTCAGTCCTTGTGTGGAGTCGGGGCCGGAACCTGAGGATTCCTCTCCAATGTTGCCATGGATTTTGGGGTGCTTCTGAGTCTCCCCAGGGGAGTCAGGCCTCGTCTCGAGTGGGGGCATGCACGTGCGCTTTCCTCCCGAGCTGCAGCAGTAGTGTCACGCTTCCTGTCACGTGGATCAAGGGATCTGTGGCTTTCCCTCGAGGCTGTCCCTGGAGGCTTTCCCACGAGGCTTTCCCACAGGGCTGTGCCACGTGCCACCTTGGTGTGAGTCGATCCTCGGCGTGAAAGACGAGCCGGTGAAGGGAAAAGAGGTTCCTCTGGAATGGACTGAGACATCTGGGGGACTCTTGGAATGGTGGCACGACCCTGGAGTTCCTCTCGCCGTTCCTGTTGAGAGGGCCTCCTCTTGAGATGCGACGGGAACGCCGGGAACTCTTTCCCGACGAAGCAGGGAAAGGATCCCTCATCTCGAGCTACGAGGCGGAAACGGGGCTCCTCTGGATGTGGGCGGGACCCTCGTGATTCCTCTCGAGTGGAGACGGGTATGTCGGGGAACTTCTTGATTTGCACCAAGGGTGTGAAGGACCCTTTCGAAGTTCCAGAGGTGAGGTGTGATCAGCCTCGAGACGCCTCAGCGGAAATGGGCCTCATCTCGCCTGGAGGGGAGAACCTCCTGGATTTTCTCGAGTTGCGGCAGGTCTTCTCGAGTTACGACGGGGACCTCAGGGACCCACTCTGGTGGCCTCAGGAAAGGCCAGTCCCCATGCGAGTTGCTAGAGGACCTCTCGGGATTCCTCTCCCGTCCATGCCGGGGCCTCAGTCCTTGTGTGGAGTCGGGGCCGGGACCTGAGGATTCCTCTCCAGTGTTGCCATCGATCTTGGGGTGCTTCTGAGTCTCCCCAGGGGAGTCAGGCCTCGTCTCGAGTGGGGGCATGCACGTGCGCTTTCCTCCCGAGCTGCAGCAGTAGTGTCACGCTTCCTGTCACGTGGATCAAGGGATCTGTGGCTTTCCCTCGAGGCTGTCCCTCGAGGCTTTCCCACGAGGCTTTCCCACAGGGCTGTGCCACGTGCCACCTTGGTGTGAGTCGATCCTCGGCGTGAAAGACGAGCCGGTGAAGGGAAAAGAGGTTCCTCTGGAATGGACTGAGACATCTGGGGGACTCTTGGAATGGTGGCACGACCCAGGATTTCCTCCCACCGTTCCTGTTGAGAGGGCCTCCTCTTGAGATGCGACGGGAAGGCCGGGAAATCTTTCCCGACGAGGCAGGGAAAGGATCCCTCATCTCGAGCTACGAGGCGGAAACGGGGCTCCACTGGATGTGGGCGGGACCCTCGTGATTCCTCTCGAGTGGAGACGGCTAGGTCGGGGAACTTCTTGATTTGCACCAAGGGTGTGAAGGACCCTTTCGAAGTTCCAGAGGTGAGGTGTGATCAGCCTCGAGACGCCTCAGCGGAAATGGGCCTCATCACGCCTGGAGGGGAGAACCTCCTGGATTTTCTCGAGTTGTGGCAGGTCTTCTCGAGTTACAACGGGGACCTCAGGGACCCGCTCTGGTGGCCTCAGGAAAGGCCAGTCCCCATGCGAGTTGGTAGGGGACCTCTCCGGATTCCTCTCCCGTCCATGCCGGGGCCTCAGTCCTTGTGTGGAGTCGGGGCCGGAACCTGAGGATTCCTCTCCAGTGTTGCCATGGATCTTGGGGTGCTTCTGAGTCTCCCCAGGGGAGTCAGGCCTCGTCTCGTGTGGGGGCATGCACGTGCGATTTCCTCCCGAGCTGCAGCAGTAGTGTCACGCTTCCTGTCACGTGGATCAAGGGATCTGTGGCTTTCCCTCGAGGCTGTCCCTCGAGGCTTTCCCACGAGGCTTTCCCACAGGGCTGTGCCACGTGCCGCCTTGGTGTGAGTCGATCCTCGGCGTGAAAGACGAGCCGGTGAAGGGAAAAGAGGTTCCTCTGGAATGGACTGAGACATCTGGGGGACTCTTGAAATGGTGGTACGATCCTGGAGTTCCTCTCGCCATTCCTGTTGAGAGGGCCTCCTCTTGAGATGCGACGGGAAGGCCGGGAACTCTTTCCCGACGAAGCAGGGAAAGGATCCCTCATCTCGAGCTGCGAGGCGAAAACGGGGCTCCTCTGGATGTGGGCGGGACCCTCGTGATTCCTCTCGAGTGGAGACGGCTAGGTCGGGGAACTTCTTGATTTGCACCAAGGGTGTGAAGGAGCCTTTCGAAGTTCCAGAGGTGAGGTGTGATCAGCCTCGAGACGCCTCAGCGGAAATGGGCCTCATCTCGCCTGGAGGGGAGAACCTCCTGGATTTTCTCGAGTTGCGGCAGGTCTTCTCGAGTTACGACGGGGACCTCAGGGACCCGCTCTGGTGGCCTCAGGAAAGGCCAGTCCCCATGCGAGTTGCTAGGGGACCTCTCGGGATTCCTCTCCCGTCCATGCCGGGGCCTCAGTCCTTGTGTGGAGTCGGGGACGGAACCTGAGGTTTCCTCTCCAGTGTTGCCATGGATCTTGGGGTGCTTCTGAGTCTCCCCAGGGGAGTCAGGCCTCGTCTCGAGTGGGGGCATGCACGTGCGCTTTCCTCCCGAGCTGCAGCAGTAGTGTCACGCTTCCTGTCACGTGGATCAAGGGATCTGTGGCTTTCCCTCGAGGCTGTCCCTCGAGGCTTTCCCACGAGGCTTTCCCACAGGGCTGTGCCACGTGCCACCTTGGTGTGAGTCGATCATCGGCGTGAAAGACGAGCCGGTGAAGGGAAAAGAGGTTCCTCTGGAATGGACTGAGACATCTGGGGGGACTCTTGGAATGGTGGCACGACCCTGGAGTTCCTCTCGCCGTTCCTGTTGAGAGGGCCTCCTCTTGAGATGCGACGGGAACGCCGGGAACTCTTTCCCGACGAAGCAGGGAAAGGATCCCTCATCTCGAGCTACGAGGCGGAAACGGGGCTCCTCTGGATGTGGGCGGGACCCTCGTGATTCCTCTCGAGTGGAGACGGCTAGGTCGGGGAACTTCTTGATTTGCACCAAGGGTGTGAAGGACCCTTTCGAAGTTCCAGAGGTGAGGTGTGATCAGCCTCGAGACGCCTCAGCGGAAATGGGCCTCATCTCGCCTGGAGGGGAGAACCTCCTGGATTTTCTCGAGTTGCGGCAGGTCTTCTCGAGTTACGACGGGGACCTCAGGGACCCGCTCTGTTGGCCTCAGGAAAGGCCAGTCCCCATGCGAGTTGTTAGGGGACCTCTCGGGATTCCTCTCCCGTCCATGCCGGGGCCTCAGTCCTTGTGTGGAGTCGGGGCCGGAACCTGAGGATTCCTCTCCAATGTTGCCATGGATCTTGGGGTGCTTCTGAGTCTCCCCAGGGGAGTCAGGCCTCGTCTCGAGTGGGGGCATGCACGTGCGCTTTCCTCCCGAGCTGCAGCAGTAGTGTCACGCTTCCTGTCACGTGGATCAAGGGATCTGTGGCTTTCCCTCGAGGCTGTCCCTGGAGGCTTTCCCACGAGGCTTTTCCACAGGGCTGTGCCACGTGCCACCTTGGTGTGAGTTGATCCTCGGCGTGAATGACGAGCCGGTGAAGGGAAAAGAGCTTCCTCTGGAATGGACTGAGACATCTGGGGGACTCTTGGAATGGTGGCACGACCCTGGAGTTCCTCTCGCCGTTCCTGTTGAGAGGGCCTCCTCTTGAGATGCGACGGGAACGCCGGGAACTCTTTCCCGACGAAGCAGGAAAAGGATCCCTCATTTCGAGCTACGAGGCGGAAACGGGTCTCCTCTGGATGTGGCCGGGACCCTCGTGATTCCTCTCGAGTGGAGACGGGTATGTCGGGGAACTTCTTGATTTGCACCAAGGGTGTGAAGGACCCTTTCGAAGTTCCAGAGGTGAGGTGTGATCAGCCTCGAGACGCCTCAGCGGAAATGGGCCTCATCTCGCCTGGAGGGGAGAACCTCCTGGATTTTCTCGAGTTGCGGCAGGTCTTCTCGAGTTACGACGGGGACCTCAGGGACCCGCTCTTGTGGCCTCAGGAAAGGCCAGTCCCCATGCGAGTTGCTAGAGGACCTCTCGGGATTCCTCTCCCGTCCATGCCGGGGCCTCAGTCCTTGTTTGGAGTCGGAGCCTTAACCTGAGGATTCCTCTCCAGTGTTGCCATGGATCTTGGGGTGCTTCTGAGTCTCCCCAGGGGAGTCAGGCCTCGTCTCGAGTCGGGGCATGCACGTGCGCTTTCCTCCCGAGCTGCAGCAGTAGTGTCACGCTTCCTGTCACGTGGATCAAGGGATCTGTGGCTTTCCCTCGAGGCTGTCCCTCGAGGCTTTCCCACGAGGCTTTCCCACAGGGCTGTGCCACGTGCCACCTTGGTGTGAGTCGATCCTCGGCGTGAAAGACGAGCCGGTGAAGGGAAAAGAGCTTCCTCTGGAATGGACTGAGACATCTGGGGGACTCTTGGAATGGTGGCACGACCCTGGAGTTCCTCTCGCCGTTCCTGTTGAGAGGGCCTCCTCTTGAGATGCGACGGGAACGCCGGGAACTCTTTCCCGACGAAGCAGGGAAAGGATCCCTCATCTCGAGCTGCGAGGCGAAAACGGGGCTCCTCTGGATGTGGGCGGGACCCTCGTGATTCCTCTCGAGTGGAGACGGCTAGGTCGGGGAACTTCTTGATTTGCACCAAGGGTGTGAAGGACCCTTTCGAAGTTCCAGAGGTGAGGTGTGATCAGCCTCGAGACGCCTCAGCGGAAATGGGCCTCATCTCGCCTGGAGGGGAGAACCTCCTGGATTTTCTCGAGTTGCGGCAGGTCTTCTCGAGTTACGACGGGGACCTCAGGGACCCGCTCTGGTGGCCTCAGGAAAGGCCAGTCCCCATGCGAGTTGCTAGGGGACCTCTCGGGATTCCTCTCCCGTCCATGCCGGGGCCTCAGTCCTTGTGTGGAGTCGGGGCCGGAACCTGAGGATTCCTCTCCAATGTTGCCATGGATCTTGGGGTGCTTCTGAGTCTCCCCAGGGGAGTCAGGCCTCATCTCGAGAGGGGGCATGCACGTGCGCTTTCCTCCCGAGCTGCAGCAGTAGTGTCACACTTCCTGTCACGTGGATCAAGGGATCTGTGGCTTTCCCTCGAGGCTGTCCCACAGGGCTCTGTCACGTGCCACCTTGGTGTGAGTCGATCCTCGGCGTGAAAGACGAGCCGGTGAAGGGAAAAGAGGTTCCTCTGGAATGGACTGAGACATCTGGGGGACTCTTGGAATGGTGGCACGACCCTGGAGTTCCTCTCGCCGTTCCTGTTGAGAGGGCCTCCTCTTGAGATGCGACGGGAACGCCGGGAACTCTTTCCCGACGAAGCAGGGAAAGGATCCCTCATCTCGAGCTACGAGGCGGAAACGGGGCTCCTCTGGATGTGGGCGGAACCCTCGTGATTCCTCTCGAGTGGAGACGGGTATGTCGGGGAACTTCTTGATTTGCACCAAGGGTGTGAAGGACCCTTTCGAAGTTCCAGAGGTGAGGTGTGATCAGCCTCGAGACGCCTCAGCGGAAATGGGCCTCATCTCGCCTGGAGGGGAGAACCTCCTGGATTTTCTCGAGTTGCGGCAGGTCTTCTCGAGTTACGACGGGGACCTCAGGGACCCGCTCTGGTGGCCTCAGGAAAGGCCAGTCCCCATGCGAGTTGCTAGGGGACCTCTCGGGATTCCTCTCCCGTCCATGCCGGGGCCTCAGTCCTTGTGTGGAGTCGGAGCCGGAACCTGAGGATTCCTCTCCAGTGTTGCCATGGATCTTGGGGTGCTTCTGAGTCTCCCCAGGGGAGTCAGGCCTCGTCTCGTGTGGGGGCATGCACGTGCGCTTTCCTCCCGAGCTGCAGAAGTAGTGTCACGCTTCCTGTCACGTGGATCAAGGGATCTGTGGCTTTCCCTTGAGGCTGTCCCACAGGGCTGTGCCACGTGCCACCTTGGTGTGAGTCGATCCTCGGCGTGAAAGACGAGCCGGTGAAGGGAAAAGAGGTTCCTCTGGAATGGACTGAGACATCTGGGGGACTCTTGGAATGGTGGCACGACCCTGGAGTTCCTCTCGCCGTTCCTGTTGAGAGGGCCTCCTCTTGAGATGCGACGGGAAGGCCGGGAACTCTTTCCCGACGAGGCAGGGAAAGGATCCCTCATCTCGAGCTACGAGGCGGAAACGGGGCTCCTCTGGATGTGGGCGGGACCCTCGTGATTCCTCTCGAGTGAAGACGGCTAGGTCGGGGAACTTCTTGATTTGCACCAAGGGTGTGAAGGACCCTTTCGAAGTTCCAGAGGTGAGGTGTGATCAGCCTCGAGACGCCTCAGCGGAAATGGGCCTCATCTCGCCTGGAGGTGAGAACCTCCTGGATTTTCTCGAGTTAAGGCAGGTCTTCTCGAGTTACAACGGGGACCTCAGGGACCCGCTCTGGTGGCCTCAGGAAAGGCCAGTCCCCATGCGAGTTGCTAGGGGACCTCTTGGGATTCCTCTCCCGTCCATGCCGGGGCCTCAGTCCTTGTGTGGAGTCGGGGCCGGAACCTGAGGATTCCTCTCCAGTGTTGCCATGGATCTTGGGGTGCTTCTGAGTCTCCCCAGGGGAGTCAGGCCTCGTCTCGAGTGGGGGCATGCACGTGCGCTTTCCTCCCGAGCTGCAGCAGTAGTGTCACGCTTCCTGTCACGTGGATCAAGGGATCTGTGGCTTTCCCTCGAGGCTGTCCCTCGAGGCTTTCCCACGAGGCTTTCCCACAGGGCTGTGCCACGTGCCACCTTGGTGTGAGTCGATCCTCGGCGTGAAAGACGAGCCGGTGAAGGGAAAAGAGGTTCCTCTGGAATGGACTGAGAAATCTGGGGGACTCTTGGAATGGTGGCACGACCCTGGAGTTCCTCTCGCCGTTCCTGTTGAGAGGGCCTCCTCTTGAGATGCGACGGGAAGGCCGGGAACTCTTTCCCGACGAAGCAGGGAAAGGATCCCTCATCTCGAGCTACGAGGCGGAAACGGGGCTCCTCTGGATGTGGGCGGGACCCTCGTGATTCCTCTCGAGTGGAGACGGCTAGGTCGGGGAACTTCTTGATTTGCACCAAGGGTGTGAAGGACCCTTTCGAAGTTCCAGAGGTGAGGTGTGATCAGCCTCGAGACGCCTCAGCGGAAATGGGCCTCATCTCGCCTGGAGGGAAGAACCTCCTGGATTTTCTCGAGTTGCGGCAGGTCTTCTCGAGTTACGACGGGGACCTCAGGGACCCGCTCTGGTGGCCTCAGGAAAGGCCAGTCCCCATGCGAGTTGCTAGGGGACCTCTCGGGATTCCTCTCCCGTCCATGCCGGGGCCTCAGTCCTTGTGTGGAGTCGGGGCCGGAACCTGAGGATTCCTCTCCAGTGTTGCCAAGGATCTTGGGGTGCTTCTGAGTCTCCCCAGGGGAGTCAGGCCTCGTCTCGTGTGGGGGCATGCACGTGCGCTTTCCTCCCGAGCTGCAGCAGTAGTGTCACGCTTCCTGTCACGTGGATCAAGGGATCTGTGGCTTTCCCTTGAGGCTGTCCCACAGGGCTGTGCCACGTGCCACCTTGGTGTGAGTCGATCCTCGGCGTGAAAGACGAGCCGGTGAAGGGAAAAGAGGTTCCTCTGGAATGGACTGAGACATCTGGGGGACTCTTGGAATGGTGGCACGACCCTGGAGTTCCTCTCGCCGTTCCTGTTGAGAGGGCCTCCTCTTGAGATGCGACGGGAAGGCCGGGAACTCTTTCCCGACGAGGCAGGGAAAGGATCCCTCATCTCGAGCTACGAGGCGGAAACGGGGCTCCTCTGGATGTGGGCGGGACCCTCGTGATTCCTCTCGAGTGAAGACGGCTAGGTCGGGGAACTTCTTGATTTGCACCAAGGGTGTGAAGGACCCTTTCGAAGTTCCAGAGGTGAGGTGTGATCAGCCTCGAGACGCCTCAGCGGAAATGGGCCTCATCTCGCCTGGAGGTGAGAACCTCCTGGATTTTCTCGAGTTAAGGCAGGTCTTCTCGAGTTACAACGGGGACCTCAGGGACCCGCTCTGGTGGCCTCAGGAAAGGCCAGTCCCCATGCGAGTTGCTAGGGGACCTCTTGGGATTCCTCTCCCGTCCATGCCGGGGCCTCAGTCCTTGTGTGGAGTCGGGGCCGGAACCTGAGGATTCCTCTCCAGTGTTGCCATGGATCTTGGGGTGCTTCTGAGTCTCCCCAGGGGAGTCAGGCCTCGTCTCGAGTGGGGGCATGCACGTGCGCTTTCCTCCCGAGCTGCAGCAGTAGTGTCACGCTTCCTGTCACGTGGATCAAGGGATCTGTGGCTTTCCCTCGAGGCTGTCCCTCGAGGCTTTCCCACGAGGCTTTCCCACAGGGCTGTGCCACGTGCCACCTTGGTGTGAGTCGATCCTCGGCGTGAAAGACGAGCCGGTGAAGGGAAAAGAGGTTCCTCTGGAATGGACTGAGAAATCTGGGGGACTCTTGGAATGGTGGCACGACCCTGGAGTTCCTCTCGCCGTTCCTGTTGAGAGGGCCTCCTCTTGAGATGCGACGGGAAGGCCGGGAACTCTTTCCCGACGAAGCAGGGAAAGGATCCCTCATCTCGAGCTACGAGGCGGAAACGGGGCTCCTCTGGATGTGGGCGGGACCCTCGTGATTCCTCTCGAGTGGAGACGGCTAGGTCGGGGAACTTCTTGATTTGCACCAAGGGTGTGAAGGACCCTTTCGAAGTTCCAGAGGTGAGGTGTGATCAGCCTCGAGACGCCTCAGCGGAAATGGGCCTCATCTCGCCTGGAGGGAAGAACCTCCTGGATTTTCTCGAGTTGCGGCAGGTCTTCTCGAGTTACGACGGGGACCTCAGGGACCCGCTCTGGTGGCCTCAGGAAAGGCCAGTCCCCATGCGAGTTGCTAGGGGACCTCTCGGGATTCCTCTCCCGTCCATGCCGGGGCCTCAGTCCTTGTGTGGAGTCGGGGCCGGAACCTGAGGATTCCTCTCCAGTGTTGCCAAGGATCTTGGGGTGCTTCTGAGTCTCCCCAGGGGAGTCAGGCCTCGTCTCGTGTGGGGGCATGCACGTGCGCTTTCCTCCCGAGCTGCAGCAGTAGTGTCACGCTTCCTGTCACGTGGATCAAGGGATCTGTGGCTTTCCCTTGAGGCTGTCCCACAGGGCTGTGCCACGTGCCACCTTGGTGTGAGTCGATCCTCGGCGTGAAAGACGAGCCGGTGAAGGGAAAAGAGGTTCCTCTGGAATGGACTGAGACATCTGGGGGACTCTTGGAATGGTGGCACGACCCTGGAGTTCCTCTCGCCGTTCCTGTTGAGAGGGCCTCCTCTTGAGATGCGACGGGAACGCCGGGAACTCTTTCCCAACGAAGCAGGGAAAGGATCCCTCATCTCGACCTACGAGGCGGAAACGGGGCTCCTCTGGATGTGGGCGGAACCCTCGTGATTCCTCTCGAGTGGAGACGGGTATGTCGGGGAACTTCTTGATTTGCACCAAGGGTGTGAAGGACCCTTTCGAAGTTCCAGAGGTGAGGTGTGATCAGCCTCGAGACGCCTCAGCGGAAATGGGCCTCATCTCGCCTGGAGGGGAGAACCTCCTGGATTTCCTCGAGTTGCGGCAGGTCTTCTCGAGTTACGACGGGGACCTCAGGGACCCGCTCTGGTGGCCTCAGGAAAGGCCAGTCCCCATGCGAGTTGCTAGGGGACCTCTCGGGATTCCTCTCCCGTCCATGCCGGGGCCTCAGTCCTTGTGTGGAGTCGGGGCCGGAACCTGAGGATTCCTCTCCAGTGTTGCCATGGATCTTGGGGTGCTTCTGAGTCTCCCCAGGGGAGTCAGGCCTCGTCTCGAGTGGGGGCATGCACGTGCGCTTTCCTCCCGAGCTGCAGCAGTAGTGTCACGCTTCCTGTCACGTGGATCAAGGGATCTGTGGCTTTCCCTCGATGCTGTCCCTCGAGGCTTTCCCACGAGGCTTTCCCACAGGGCTGTGCCACGTGCCACCTTGGTGTGAGTCGATCCTCGGCGTGAAAGACGAGCCGGTGAAGGGAAAAGAGGTTCCTCTGGAATGGACTGAGACATCTGGGGGACTCTTGGAATGGTGGCACGACCCTGGAGTTCCTCTCGCCGTTCCTGTTGAGAGGGCCTCCTCTTGAGATGCGACGGGAACGCCGGGAACTCTTTCCCGACGAAGCAGGGAAAGGATCCCTCATCTCGAGCTACGAGGCGGAAACGGGGCTCCTCTGGATGTGGGCGGGACCCTCGTGATTCCTCTCGAGTGGAGACGGGTATGTCGGGGAACTTCTTGATTTGCACCAAGGGTGTGAAGGACCCTTTCGAAGGTCCAGAGGTGATGTGTGATCAGCCTCGAGACGCCTCAGCGGAAATGGGCCTCATCTCGCCTGGAGGGGAGAACCTCCTGGATTTTCTCGAGTTGCGGCAGGTCTTCTCGAGTTACGACGGGGACCTCAGGGACCCGCTCTGGTGGCCTCAGGAAAGGCCAGTCCCCATGCGAGTTGCAAGGGGACCTCTCGGGATTCCTCTCCCGTCCATGCCGGGGCTTCAGTCCTTGTGTGGAGTCGGGGCCGGAACCTGAGGATTCCTCTCCAGTGTTGCCATGGATCTTGGGGTGCTTCTGAGCCTCCCCAGGGGAGTCAGGCCTCATCTCGAGAGGGGGCATGCACGTGAGCTTTCCTCCCGAGCTGCAGCAGTAGTGTCACGCTTCCTGTCACGTGGATCAAGGGATCTGTGGCTTTCCCTCGAGGCTTTCCCTGGAGGCTTTCCCACGAGGCTTTTCCACAGGGCTGTGCCACGTGCCACCTTTGTGTGAGTCGATCCTCGGCGTGAAAGCCGAGCCGGTGAAGGGAAAAGAGCTTCCTCTGGAATGGACTGAGACATCTGGGGGACTCTTGGAATGGTGGCACGACCCTGGAGTTCCTCTCGCCGTTCCTTTTGAGAGGGCCTCCTCTTGAGATGCGACGGGAACGCCGGGAACTCTTTCCCGACGAAGCAGGGAAAGGATCCCTCATCTCGAGCTACGAGGCGGAAACGGGCCTCCTCTGGATGTGGGCGGAACCCTCGTGATTCCTCTCGAGTGGAGACGGGTATGTCGGGGAACTTCTTGATTTGCACCAAGGGTGTGAAGGACCCTTTCGAAGTTCCAGAGGTGAGGTGTGATCAGCCTCGAGACGCCTCAGCGGAAATGGGCCTCATCTCGCCTGGAGGGGAGAACCTCCTGGATTTTCTCGAGTTGCGGCAGGTCTTCACGAGTTACGACGGGGACCTCAGGGACCCGCTCTGGTGGCCTCAGGAAAGGCCAGTCCCCATGCGAGTTGCTAGGGGACCTCTCGGGATTCCTCTCCCGTCCATGCCGGGGCCTCAGTCCTTGTGTGGAGTTGGAGCCTGAACCTGAGGATTCCTCTCCAGTGTTGCCATGGATCTTGGGGTGCTTCTGAGTCTCCCCAGGGGAGTCAGGCCTCGTCTCGAGTGGGGGCATGCACGTGCGCTTTCCTCCCGAGCTGCAGCAGTAGTGTCACGCTTCCTGTCACGTGGATCAAGGGATCTGTGGCTTTCCCTCGAGGCTGTCCCTCGAGGCTTTCCCACGAGGCTTTCCCACAGGGCTGTGCCACGTGCCACCTTGGTGTGAGTCGATCCTCGGCGTTGAAGTCGAGCCGGTGAAGGGAAAAGAGGTTCCTCTGGAATGGACTGAGACATCTGGGGGACTCTTGGAATGGTGGCACGACCCTGGAGTTCCTCTCGCCGTTCCTGTTGAGAGGGCCTCCTCTTGAGATGCGACGGGAACGCCGGGAACTCTTTCCCGACGAAGCAGGGAAAGGATCCCTCATCTCGAGCTACGAGGCGGAAACGGGGCTCCTCTGGATGTGGGCGGGACCCTCGTGATTCCTCTCGAGTGGAGACGGGTATGTCGGGGAACTTCTTGATTTGCACCAAGGGTGTGAAGGACCCTTTCGAAGTTCCAGAGGGGAGTTGTGATCAGCATCGAGACGCCTCAGCGGAAATGGCCTCATCTCGCCTGGAGGGGAGAACCTCCTGGATTTTCTCGAGTTGCGGCACGTCTTCTCGAGTTACGACGGGGACCTCAGGGACCCGCTCTGGTGGCCTCAGGAAAGGCCAGTCCCCATGCGAGTTGCTAGGGGACCTCTCGGGATTCCTCTCCCGTCCATGCCGGGGCCTCAGTCCTTGTGTGGAGTCGGGGCCGGAACCTGAGGATTCCTCTCCAGTTTTGCCATGGATCTTGGGGTGCTTCTGAGTCTCCCCAGGGGAGTCAGGCCTCGTCTCGAGTGGGGGCATGCACGTGCGCTTTCCTCCCGAGCTGCAGCAGTAGTGTCACGCTTCCTGTCACGTGGATCAAGGGATCTGTGGCTTTCCCTCGAGGCTGTCCCTCGAGGCTTTCCCACGAGGCTTTCCCACAGGGCTGTGCCACGTGCCACCTTGGTGTGAGTCGATCCTCGGCGTGAAAGACGAGCCGGTGAAGGGAAAAGAGGTTCCTCTGGAATGGACTGAGACATCTGGGGGACTCTTGGAATGGTGGCACGACCCTGTAGTTCCTCTCGCCGTTCCTGTTGAGAGGGCCTCCTCTTGAGATGCGACGGGAAAGCCGGGAACTCTTTCCCGACGAAGCAGGGAAAGGATCCCTCATCTCGAGCTACGAGGCGGAAACGGGGCTCCTCTGTATGTGGGCGGGACCCTCGTGATTCCTCTCGAGTGGAGACGGGTATGTCGGGGAACTTCTTGATTTGCACCAAGGGTGTGAAGGAGCCTTCCGAAGGTCCAGAGGTGAGGTGTGATCAGCCTCGAGACGCCTCAGCGGAAATGGGCCTCATCTCGCCTGGAGGGGAGAACCTCCTGGATTTTCTCGAGTTGCGGCAGGTCTTCTCGAGTTACGACGGGGACCTCAGGGACCCGCTCTGGTGGCCTCAGGAAAGGCCAGTCCCCATGCGAGTTGCAAGGGGACCTCTCGGGATTCCTCTCCCGTCCATGCCGGGGCCTCAGTCCTTGTGTGGAGTCGGGGCCGGAACCTAAGGATTCCTCTCCAGTGTTGCCATGGACCTTGGGGTGCTTCTGAGCCTCCCCAGGGGAGTCAGGCCTCATCTCGAGAGGGGTCATGCACGTGAGCTTTCCTCCCAAGCTGCAGCAGTAGTGTCACGCTTCCTGTCACGTGGATCAAGGGATCTGTGGCTTTCCCTCGAGGCTGTCCCTCGAGGCTTTCCCACGAGGCTTTTCCACAGGGCTGTGCCACGTGCCACCTTGGTGTGAGTCGATCCTCGGCGTGAAAGACGAGCCGGTGAAGGGAAAAGAGGTTCCTCTGGAATGGACTGAGACATCTGGGGGACTCTTGGAATGGTGGCACGACCCTGGAGTTCCTCTCGCCGTTCCTGTTGAGAGGGCCTCCTCTTGAGATGCGACGGGAACGCCGGGAACTCTTTCCCGACGAAGCAGGGAAAGGATCCCTCATCTCGAGCTACGAGGCGGAAACGGGTCTCCTCTGGATGTGGCCTGGACCCTCGTGATTCCTCTCGAGTGGGGACGGGTATGTCGGGGAACTTCTTGATTTGCACCAAGGGTGTGAAGGACCCTTTCGAAGTTCCAGAGGTGAGGTGTGATCAGCCTCGAGACGCCTCAGCAGAAATGGAGCTCATCTCGCCTGGAGGGGAGAACCTCCTGGATTTTCTCGAGTTGCAGCAGGTCTTCTCGAGTTACGACGGGGACCTCAGGGACCCGCTCTGGTGGCCTCAGGAAAGGCCAGTCCCCATGCGAGTTGCTAGGGGACCTCTCGAGATTCCTCTCCCGTCCATGCCGGGACCTCAGTCCTTGTGTGGAGTCGGGGCCGGAACCTGAGGATTCCTCTCCAGTGTTGCCATCGATCTTGGGGTGCTTCTGAGTCTCCCCAGGGGAGTCAGGCCTCATCTCGAGTGGGGGCCTGCACGTGCGCTTTCCTCCCGAGCTGCAGCAGTAGTGTCACGCTTCCTGTCACGTGGATCAAGGGATCTGTGGCTTTCCCTCGAGGCTGTCCCTCGAGGCTTTCCCACGAGGCTTTCCCACAGGGCTGTGCCACGTGCCACCTTGGTGTGAGTCGATCCTCGGCGTGAAAGACGAGCCGGTGAAGGGAAAAGAGGTTCCTCTGGAATGGACTGAGACATCTGGGGGACTCTTGGAATGGTGGCACGACCCTGGAGTTCCTCTCGCCGTTCCTGTTGAGAGGGCCTCCTCTTGAGATGCGACGGGAAGGCCGGGAACTCTTTCCCGACGAGGCAGGGAAAGGATCCCTCATCTCGAGCTACGAGGCGGAAACGGGGCTCCTCTGGATGTGGGCGGGACCCTCGTGATTCCTCTCGAGTGAAGACGGCTAGGTCGGGGAACTTCTTGATTTGCACCAAGGGTGTGAAGGACCCTTTCGAAGTTCCAGAGGTGAGGTGTGATCAGCCTCGAGACACCTCAGCGGAAATGGGCCTCATCTCGCCTGGAGGTGAGAACCTCCTGGATTTTCTCGAGTTAAGGCAGGTCTTCTCGAGTTACAACGGGGACCTCAGGGACCCGCTCTGGTGGCCTCAGGAAAGGCCAGTCCCCATGCGAGTTGCTAGGGGACCTCTTGGGATACCTCTCCCGTCCATGCCGGGGCCTCAGTCCTTGTGTGGAGTCGGGGCCGGAACCTGAGGATTCCTCTCCAGTGTTGCCATGGATCTTGGGGTGCTTCTGAGTCTCCCCAGGGTAGTCAGGCCTCATCTCGAGAGGGGGCATGCACGTGCGCTTTCCTCCCGAGCTGCAGCAGTAGTGTCACGCTTCCTGTCACGTGGATCAAGGGATCTGTGGCTTTCCCTCGAGGCTGTCCCTCGAGGCTTTCCCACGAGGCTTTCCCACAGGGCTGTGCCACGTGCCACCTTGGTGTGAGTCGATCCTCGGCGTTGAAGTCGAGCCGGTGAAGGGAAAAGAGGTTCCTCTGGAATGGACTGAGACATCTGGGGGACTCTTGGAATGGTGGCACGACCCTGGAGTTCCTCTCGCCGTTCCTGTTGAGAGGGCCTCCTCTTGAGATGCGACGGGAACGCCGGGAACTCTTTCCCGACGAAGCAGGGAAAGGATCCCTCATCTCGAGCTACGAGGCGGAAACGGGGCTCCTCTGGATGTGGGCGGGACCCTCGTGATTCCTCTCGAGTGGAGACGGGTATGTCGGGGAACTTCTTGATTTGCACCAAGGGTGTGAAGGACCCTTTCGAAGTTCCAGAGGGGAGTTGTGATCAGCATCGAGACGCCTCAGCGGAAATGGCCTCATCTCGCCTGGAGGGGAGAACCTCCTGGATTTTCTCGAGTTGCGGCAGGTCTTCTCGAGTTACGACGGGGACCTCAGGGACCCGCTCTGGTGGCCTCAGGAAAGGCCAGTCCCCATGCGAGTTGCTAGGGGACCTCTCGGGATTCCTCTCCCGTCCATGCCGGGGCCTCAGTCCTTGTGTGGAGTCGGGGCCGGAACCTGAGGATTCCTCTCCAGTGTTGCCATGGATCTTGGGGTGCTTCTGAGTCTCCCCAGGGGAGTCAGGCCTCGTCTCGAGTGGGGGCATGCACGTGCGCTTTCCTCCCGAGCTGCAGCAGTAGTGTCACGCTTCCTGTCACGTGGATCAAGGGATCTGTGGCTTTCCCTCGAGGCTGTCCCTCGAGGCTTTCCCACGAGGCTTTCCCACAGGGCTGTGCCACGTGCCACCTTGGTGTGAGTCGATCCTCGGCGTGAAAGACGAGCCGGTGAAGGGAAAAGAGGTTCCTCTGGAATGGACTGAGACATCTGGGGGACTCTTGGAATGGTGGCACGACCCTGTAGTTCCTCTCGCCGTTCCTGTTGAGAGGGCCTCCTCTTGAGATGCGACGGGAAAGCCGGGAACTCTTTCCCGACGAAGCAGGGAAAGGATCCCTCATCTCGAGCTACGAGGCGGAAACGGGGCTCCTCTGTATGTGGGCGGGACCCTCGTGATTCCTCTCGAGTGGAGACGGGTATGTCGGGGAACTTCTTGATTTGCACCAAGGGTGTGAAGGAGCCTTCCGAAGGTCCAGAGGTGAGGTGTGATCAGCCTCGAGACGCCTCAGCGGAAATGGGCCTCATCTCGCCTGGAGGGGAGAACCTCCTGGATTTTCTCGAGTTGCGGCAGGTCTTCTCGAGTTACGACGGGGACCTCAGGGACCCGCTCTGGTGGCCTCAGGAAAGGCCAGTCCCCATGCGAGTTGCAAGGGGACCTCTCGGGATTCCTCTCCCGTCCATGCCGGGGCCTCAGTCCTTGTGTGGAGTCGGGGCCGGAACCTAAGGATTCCTCTCCAGTGTTGCCATGGACCTTGGGGTGCTTCTGAGCCTCCCCAGGGGAGTCAGGCCTCATCTCGAGAGGGGTCATGCACGTGAGCTTTCCTCCCAAGCTGCAGCAGTAGTGTCACGCTTCCTGTCACGTGGATCAAGGGATCTGTGGCTTTCCCTCGAGGCTGTCCCTCGAGGCTTTCCAACGAGGCTTTTCCACAGGGCTGTGCCACGTGCCACCTTGGTGTGAGTCGATCCTCGGCGTGAAAGACGAGCCGGTGAAGGGAAAAGAGGTTCCTCTGGAATGGACTGAGACATCTGGGGGACTCTTGGAATGGTGGCACGACCCTGGAGTTCCTCTCGCCGTTCCTGTTGAGAGGGCCTCCTCTTGAGATGCGACGGGAACGCCGGGAACTCTTTCCCGACGAAGCAGGGAAAGGATCCCTCATCTCGAGCTACGAGGCGGAAACGGGTCTCCTCTGGATGTGGCCTGGACCCTCGTGATTCCTCTCGAGTGGGGACGGGTATGTCGGGGAACTTCTTGATTTGCACCAAGGGTGTGAAGGACCCTTTCGAAGTTCCAGAGGTGAGGTGTGATCAGCCTCGAGACGCCTCAGCAGAAATGGGCCTCATCTCGCCGGGAGGGGAGAACCTCCTGGATTTTCTCGAGTTGCAGCAGGTCTTCTCGAGTTACGACGGGGACCTCAGGGACCCGCTCTGGTGGCCTCAGGAAAGGCCAGTCCCCATGCGAGTTGCTAGGGGACCTCTCGAGATTCCTCTCCCGTCCATGCCGGGACCTCAGTCCTTGTGTGGAGTCGGGGCCGGAACCTGAGGATTCCTCTCCAGTGTTGCCATCGATCTTGGGGTGCTTCTGAGTCTCCCCAGGGGAGTCAGGCCTCGTCTCGAGTGGGGGCCTGCACGTGCGCTTTCCTCCCGAGCTGCAGCAGTAGTGTCACGCTTCCTGTCACGTGGATCAAGGGATCTGTGGCTTTCCCTCGAGGCTGTCCCTCGAGGCTTTCCCACGAGGCTTTCCCACAGGGCTGTGCCACGTGCCACCTTGGTGTGAGTCGATCCTCGGCGTGAAAGACGAGCCGGTGAAGGGAAAAGAGGTTCCTCTGGAATGGACTGAGACATCTGGGGGACTCTTGGAATGGTGGCACGACCCTGGAGTTCCTCTCGCCGTTCCTGTTGAGAGGGCCTCCTCTTGAGATGCGACGGGAAGGCCGGGAACTCTTTCCCGACGAGGCAGGGAAAGGATCCCTCATCTCGAGCTACGAGGCGGAAACGGGGCTCCTCTGGATGTGGGCGGGACCCTCGTGATTCCTCTCGAGTGAAGACGGCTAGGTCGGGGAACTTCTTGATTTGCACCAAGGGTGTGAAGGACCCTTTCGAAGTTCCAGAGGTGAGGTGTGATCAGCCTCGAGACACCTCAGCGGAAATGGGCCTCATCTCGCCTGGAGGTGAGAACCTCCTGGATTTTCTCGAGTTAAGGCAGGTCTTCTCGAGTTAAAACGGGGACCTCAGGGACCCGCTCTGGTGGCCTCAGGAAAGGCCAGTCCCCATGCGAGTTGCTAGGGGACCTCTTGGGATACCTCTCCCGTCCATGCCGGGGCCTCAGTCCTTGTGTGGAGTCGGGGCCGGAACCTGAGGATTCCTCTCCAGTGTTGCCATGGATCTTGGGGTGTTTCTGAGTCTCCCCAGGGTAGTCAGGCCTCATCTCGAGAGGGGGCATGCACGTGCGCTTTCCTCCCGAGCTGCAGCAGTAGTGTCACGCTTCCTGTCACGTGGATCAAGGGATCTGTGGCTTTCCCTCGAGGCTGTCCCTCGAGGCTTTCCCACGAGGCTTTCCCACAGGGCTGTGCGACGTGCCACCTTGGTGTGAGTCGATCCTCGGCGTGAAAGACGAGCCGGTGAAGGGAAAAGAGGTTCCTCTGGAATGGACTGAGAAATCTGGGGGACTCTTGGAATGGTGGCACGACCCTGGAGTTCCTCTCGCCGTTCCTGTTGAGAGGGCCTCCTCTTGAGATGCGACGGGAAGGCCGGGAACTCTTTCCCGACGAAGCAGGGAAAGGATCCCTCATCTCGAGCTACGAGGCGGAAACGGGGCTCCTCTGGATGTGGGCGGGACCCTCGTGATTCCTCTCGAGTGGAGACGGCTAGGTCGGGGAACTTCTTGATTTGCACCAAGGGTGTGAAGGACCCTTTCGAAGTTCCAGAGGTGAGGTGTGATCTGCCTCGAGACGCCTCAGCGGAAATGGGTCTCATCTCGCCTGGAGGGAAGAACCTCCTGGATTTTCTCGAGTTGCGGCAGGTCTTCTCGAGTTACGACGGGGACCTCAGGGACCCGCTCTGGTGGCCTCATGAAAGGCCAGTCCCCATGCGAGTTGCTAGGGGACCTCTCGGGATTCCTCTCCCGTCCATGCCGGGGCCTCAGTCCTTGTGTGGAGTCGGGGCCGGAACCTGAGGATTCCTCTCCAGTGTTGCCATGGATCTTGGCGTGCTTCTGAGTCTCCCCAGGGGAGTCAGGCCTCGTCTCGAGTGGGGGCATGCACGTGCGCTTTCCTCCCGAGCTGCAGCAGTAGTGTCACCCTTCCTGTCACGTGGAACAAGGGATATGTGGCTTTCCCTCGAGGCTGTCCCTCGAGGCTTTCCCACGAGGCTTTCCCACAGGGCTGTGCCACGTGCCACCTTGGTGTGGGTCGATCCTCGGCGTGAAAGACGAGCCGGTGAATGGAAAGAGGTTCCTCTGGAATGGACTGAGACATCTGGGGGACTCTTGGAATGGTGGCACGACCCTGGAGTTCCTCTCGCCGTTCCTGTTGAGAGGGCCTCCTCTTGAGATGCGACGGGAACGCCGGGAACTCTTTCCCGACGAAGCAGGGAAAGGATCCCTCATCTCGAGCTACGAGGTGGAAACGGGGCTCCTCTGGATGTGGGCGGGACCCTCGTGATTCCTCTCGAGTGGAGACGGGTATGTCGGGGAACTTCTTGATTTGCACCAAGGGTGTGAAGGACCCTTTCGAAGTTCCAGAGGTGAGGTGTGATCAGCCTCGAGACACCTCAGCGGAAATGGGCCTCATCTCGCCTGGAGGGGAGAACCTCCTGGATTTTCTCGAGTTGCGGCAGGTCTTCTCGAGTTACGACGGGGAACTCAGGGACCCGCTCTGGTGGCCTCAGGAAAGGCCAGTCCCCATGTGAGTTGCTAGGGGACCTCTTGGGATTCCTCTCCCGTCCATGCCGGGGCCTCAGTCCTTGTGTGGAGTCGGGGCCGGAACCTGAGGATTCCTCTCCAGTGTTGCCATGGATCTTGGGGTGCTTCTGAGTCTCCCCAGGGGAGTCAGGCCTCGTCTCGAGTGGGGGCATGCACGTGCGCTTTCCTCCCGAGCTGCAGCAGTAGTGTCACGCTTCCTGTCACGTGGATCAAGGGATCTGTGGCTTTCCCTCGAGGCTGTCCCTCGAGGCTTTCCCACGAGGCTTTCCCCCAGGGCTGTGCCACGTGCCACCTTGGTGTGAGTCGATCCTCGGCGTGAAAGACGAGCCGGTGAAGGGAAAAGAGGTTCCTCTGGAATGAACTGAGAAATCTGGGGGACTCTTGGAATGGTGGCACGACCCTGGAGTTCCTCTCGCCGTTCCTGTTGAGAGGGCCTCCTCTTGAGATGCGACGGGAAGGCCGGGAACTCTTTCCCGACGAAGCAGTGAAAGGATCCCTCATCTCGAGCTACGAGGCGGAAACGGGGCTCCTCTGGATGTGGGCGGGACCCTCGTGATTCCTCTCGAGTGGAGACGGCTAGGTCGGGGAACTTCTTGATTTGCCCCAAGGGTGTGAAGGACCCTTTCGAAGTTCCAGAGGTGAGGTGTGATCAGCCTCGAGACGCCTCAGCGGAAATGGGCCTCATCTCGCCTGGAGGGAAGAACCTCCTGGATTTTCTCGAGTTGCGGCAGGTCCTCTCGAGTTACGACGGGGACCTCAGGGACCCACTCTGGTGGCCTCAGGAAAGGCCAGTCCCCATGCGAGTTGCTAGGGGACCTCTCGGGATTCCTCTCCCGTCCATGCCGGGGCCACAGTCCTTGTGTGGAGTCGGGGCCGGAACCTGAGGATTCCTCTGCAGTGTTGCCATGGATCTTGGGGTGCTTCTGAGTCTCCCCAGGGGAGTCAGGCCTCGTCTCGAGTGGGGGCATGCACGTGCGCTTTCCTCCCGAGCTGCAGCAGTAGTGTCACGCTTCCTGTCACGTGGATCAAGGGATCTGTGGCTTTCCCTCGAGGCTGTCCCTCGAGGCTTTCCCACGAGGCTGTCCCACAGGGCTGTGCCACGTGCCACCTTGGTGTGAGTCGATCCTCGGCGTGAAAGACGAGCCGGTGAAGGGAAAAGAGGTTCCTCTGGAATGGACTGAGACATCTGGGGGACTCTTGGAATCGTGGCACGACCCTGGAGTTCCTCTCGCCGTTCCTGTTGAGAGGGCCTCCTCTCGAGATGCGACGGGAACGCCGGGAACTCTTTCCCGACGAAGCAGGGAAAGGATCCCTCATCTCGAGCTACGAGGCGGAAACGGGGCTCCTCTGGATGTGGGCGGGACCCTCGTGATTCCTCTCGAGTGGAGACGGCTAGGTCGGGGAACTTCTTGATTTGCACCAAGGGTGTGAAGGACCCTTTCGAAGTTCCAGAGGTGAGGTGTGATCAGCCTCGAGACGCCTCAGCGGAAATGGGCCTCATCTCGCCTGGAGGGGAGAACCTCCTGGATTTTCTCGAGATGCGGCAGGTCTTCTCGAGTTACGACGGGGACCTCAGGGACCCGCTCTGGTGGCCTCAGGAAAGGCCAGTCCCCATGCGAGTTGCTAGGGGACCTCTCGGGATTCGTCTCCCGTCCATGCCGGGGCCTCAGTCCTTGTGTGGAGTCGGAGCCTGAACCTGAGGATTCCTCTCCAGTGTTGCCATGGATCTTGGGGTGCTTCTGAGTCTCCCCAGGGGAGTCAGGCCTCGTCTCGTGTGGGGGCATGCACGTGCCCTTTCCTCCCGAGCTGCAGCAGTAGTGTCACGCTTCCTCTCACGTGGATCAAGGGATCTGTGGCTTTCCCTCGAGGCTGTCCCTCGAGGCTTTCCCACGAGGCTTTCCCACAGGGCTGTGCCACGTGCCACCTTGGTGTGAGTCGATCCTCGGCGTGAAAGACGAGCCGGTGAAGGGAAAAGAGGTTCCTCTGGAATGGACTGAGACATCTGGGGGACTCTTGGAATGGTGGCACGACCCTGTAGTTCCTCTCGCCGTTCCTGTTGAGAGGGCCTCCTCTTGAGATGCGACGGGAAAGCCGGGAACTCTTTCCCGACGAAGCAGGGAAAGGATCCCTCATCTCGAGCTACGAGGCGGAAACGGGGCTCCTCTGTATGTGGGCGGGACCCTCGTGATTCCTCTCGAGTGGAGACGGGTATGTCGGGGAACTTCTTGATTTGCACCAAGGGTGTGAAGGAGCCTTCCGAAGGTCCAGAGGTGAGCTGTGATCAGCCTCGAGACGCCTCAGCGGAAATGGGCCTCATCTCGCCTGGAGGGGAGAACCTCCTGGATTTTCTCGAGTTGCGGCAGGTCTTCTCGAGTTACGACGGGGACCTCAGGGACGCGCTCTGGTGGCCTCAGGAAAGGCCAGTCCCCATGCGAGTTGCTAGGGGACCTCTCGAGATTCCTCTCCCGTCCATGCCGGGACCTCAGTCCTTGTGTGGAGTCGGGGCCGGAACCTGAGGATTCCTCTCCAGTGTTGCCATCGATCTCGGGGTGCTTCTGAGTCTCCCCAGGGGAGTCAGGCCTCGTCTCGAGTGGGGGCCTGCACGTGCGCTTTCCTCCCGAGCTGCAGCAGTAGTGTCACGCTTCCTGTCACGTGGATCAAGGGATCTGTGGCTTTCCCTCGAGGCTGTCCCTCGAGGCTTTCCCACGAGGCTGTCCCACAGGGCTGTGCCACGTGCCACCTTGGTGTGAGTCGATCCTCGGCGTGAAAGACGAGCCGGTGAAGGGAAAAGAGGTTCCTCTGGAATGGACTGAGACATCTGGGGGACTCTTGGAATCGTGGCACGACCCTGGAGTTCCTCTCGCCGTTCCTGTTGAGAGGGCCTCCTCTTGAGATGCGACGGGAACGCCGGGAACTCTTTCCCGACGAAGCAGGGAAAGGATCCCTCATCTCGAGCTACGAGGCGGAAACGGGGCTCCTCTGGATGTGGGCGGGACCCTCGTGATTCCTCTCGAGTGGAGACGGCTAGGTCGGGGAACTTCTTGATTTGCACCAAGGGTGTGAAGGACCCTTTCGAAGTTCCAGAGGTGAGGTGTGATCAGCCTCGAGACGCCTCAGCGGAAATGGGCCTCATGTCGCCTGGAGGGGAGAACCTCCTGGATTTTCTCGAGATGCGGCAGGTCTTCTCGAGTTACGACGGGGACCTCAGGGACCCGCTCTGGTGGCCTCAGGAAAGGCCAGTCCCCATGCGAGTTGCTAGGGGACCTCTCGGGATTCGTCTCCCGTCCATGCCGGGGCCTCAGTCCTTGTGTGGAGTCGGAGCCTGAACCTGAGGATTCCTCTCCAGTGTTGCCATGGATCTTGGGGTGCTTCTGAGTCTCCCCAGGGGAGTCAGGAGTCGTCTCGTGTGGGGGCATGCACGTGCCCTTTCCTCCCGAGCTGCAGCAGTAGTGTCACACTTCCTGTCACGTGGATCAAGGGATATGTGGCTTTCCCTCGAGGCTGTCCCTCGAGGCTTTCCCACGAGGCTTTCCCACAGGGCTGTGCCACGTGCCACCTTGGTGTGAGTCGATCCTCGGCGTGAAAGATGAGCCGGTGAAGGGAAAAGAGGTTCCTCTGGAATGGACTGAGACATCTGGGGGACTCTTGGAATGGTGGCACGACCCTGGAGTTCCTCTCGCCGTTCCTGTTGAGAGGGCCTCCTCTTGAGATGCGACGGGAACGCCGGAAACTCTTTCCCGACGAAGCAGGGAAAGGATCCCTCATCTCGAGCTACGAGGCGGAAACGGGGCTCCTCTGGATGTGGGCGGGACCCTCGTGATTCCTCTCGAGTGGAGACGGCTAGGTCGGGGAACTTCTTGATTTGCACCAAGGGTGTGAAGGACCCTTTCGAAGTTCCAGAGGTGAGGTGTGATCAGCCTCGAGACGCCTCAGCGGAAATGGGCCTCATGTCGCCTGGAGGTGAGAACCTCCTGGATTTTCTCGAGTTGTGGCAGGTCTTCTCGAGTTACAACGGGGACCTCAGGGACCCGCTCTGGTGGCCTCAGGAAAGGCCAGTCCCCATGCGAGTTGCTTGGGGACCTCTTGGGATTCCTCTCCCGTCCATGCCGGGGCCTCAGTCCTTGTGTGGAGTCGGGGCCGGAACCTGAGGATTCCTCTCCAGTGTTGCCTTGGATCTTGGGGTGCTTCTGAGTCTCCCCAGGGGAGTCAGGCCTCGTCTCGAGTGGGGGCATGCACGTGAGCTTTCCTCCCGAGCTGCAGCAGTAGTGTCACGCTTCCTGTCACGTGGATCAAGGGATCTGTGGCTTTCCCTCGAGGCTGTCCCTCGAGGCTTTCCCACGAGGCTTTCCCACAGGGCTGTGCCACGTGCCACCTTGGTGTGAGTCGATCCTCGGCGTGAGAGACGAGCCGGTGAAGGGAAAAGAGGTTCCTCTGGAATGAACTGAGAAATCTGGGGGACTCTTGGAATGGTGGCACGACCCTGGAGTTCCTCTCGCCGTTCCTGTTGAGAGGGCCTCCTCTTGAGATGCGACGGGAAGGCCGGGAACTCTTTCCCGACGAAGCAGTGAAAGGATCCCTCATCTCGAGCTACGAGGCGGAAACGGGGCTCCTCTGGATGTGGGCGGGACCCTCGTGATTCCTCTCGAGTGGAGACGGCTAGGTCGGGGAACTTCTTGATTTGCACCAAGGGTGTGAAGGACCCTTTCGAAGTTCCAGAGGTGAGGTGTGATCAGCCTCGAGACGCCTCAGCGGAAATGGGCCTCATCTCGCCTGGAGGGAAGAACCTCCTGGATTTTCTCGAGTTGCGGCAGGTCCTCTCGAGTTACGACGGGGACCTCAGGGACCCACTCTGGTGGCCTCAGGAAAGGCCAGTCCCCATGCGAGTTGCTAGGGGACCTCTCGGGATTCCTCTCCCGTCCATGCCGGGGCCACAGTCCTTGTGTGGAGTCGGGGCCGGAACCTGAGGATTCCTCTGCAGTGTTGCCATGGATCTTGGGGTGCTTCTGAGTCTCCCCAGGGGAGTCAGGCCTCGTCTCGAGTGGGGGCATGCACGTGCGCTTTCCTCCCGAGCTGCAGCAGTAGTGTCACGCTTCCTGTCACGTGGATCAAGGGATCTGTGGCTTTCCCTCGAGGCTGTCCCTCGAGGCTTTCCCACGAGGCTGTCCCACAGGGCTGTGCCACGTGCCACCTTGGTGTGAGTCGATCCTCGGCGTGAAAGACGAGCCGGTGAAGGGAAAAGAGGTTCCTCTGGAATGGACTGAGACATCTGGGGGACTCTTGGAATCGTGGCACGACCCTGGATTTCCTCTCGCCATTCCTGTTGAGAGGGCCTCCTCTTGAGATGCGACGGGAACGCCGGGAACTCTTTCCCGACGAAGCAGGGAAAGGATCCCTCATCTCGAGCTACGAGGCGGAAACGGGGCTCCTCTGGATGTGGGCGGGACCCTCGTGATTCCTCTCGAGTGGAGACGGCTAGGTCGGGGAACTTCTTGATTTGCACCAAGGGTGTGAAGGACCCTTTCGAAGTTCCAGAGGTGAGGTGTGATCAGCCTCGAGACGCCTCAGCGGAAATGGGCCTCATCTCGCCTGGAGGGGAGAACCTCCTGGATTTTCTCGAGATGCGGCAGGTCTTCTCGAGTTACGACGGGGACCTCAGGGACCCGCTCTGGTGGCCTCAGGAAAGGCCAGTCCCCATGCGAGTTGCTAGGGGACCTCTCGGGATTCGTCTCCCGTCCATGCCGGGGCCTCAGTCCTTGTGTGGAGTCGGAGCCTGAACCTGAGGATTCCTCTCCAGTGTTGCCATGGATCTTGGGGTGCTTCTGAGTCTCCCCAGGGGAGTCAGGCCTCGTCTCGTGAGGGGGCATGCACGTGCCCTTTCCTCCCGAGCTGCAGCAGTAGTGTCACGCTTCCTGTCACGTGGATCAAGGGATCTGTGGCTTTCCCTCGAGGCTGTCCCTCGAGGCTTTCCCACGAGGCTTTCCCACAGGGCTGTGCCACGTGCCACCTTGGTGTGAGTCGATCCTCGGCGTGAAAGATGAGCCGGTGAAGGGAAAAGAGGTTCCTCTGGAATGGACTGAGACATCTGGGGGACTCTTGGAATGGTGGCACGACCCTGGAGTTCCTCTCGCCGTTCCTGTTGAGAGGGCCTCCTCTTGAGATGCGACGGGAACGCCGGGAACTCTTTCCCGACGAAGCAGGGAAAGGATCCCTCATCTCGAGCTACGAGGCGGAAACGGGGCTCCTCTGGATGTGGGCGGGACCCTCGTGATTCCTCTCGAGTGGAGACGGCTAGGTCGGGGAACTTCTTGATTTGCACCAAGGGTGTGAAGGACCCTTTCGAAGTTCCAGAGGTGAGGTGTGATCAGCCTCGAGACACCTCAGCGGAAATGGGCCTCATCTCGCCTGGAGGGGAGAACCTCCTGGATTTTCTCGAGTTGCGGCAGGTCTTCTCGAGTTACGACGGGGACCTCAGGGACCCACTCTGGTGGCCTCAGGAAAGGCCAGTCCCCATGCGAGTTGCTAGGGGACCTCTCGGGATTCCTCTCCCGTCCATGCCGGGGCCTCAGTCCTTGTGTGGAGTCGGGGCCGGAACCTGAGGATTCCTCTCCAGTCTTGCCATCGATCTTGGGGTGCTTCTGAGTCTCCCCAGGGGAGTCAGGCCTCGTCTCGAGTGGGGGCCTGCACGTGCGCTTTCCTCCCGAGCTGCAGCAGTAGTGTCACTCTTCCTGTCACGTGGATCAAGGGATCTGTGGCTTTCCCTCGAGGCTGTCCCTCGAGGCTTTCCCACGAGGCTTTCCCACAGGGCTGTGCCACGTGCCACCTTGGTGTGAGTCGATCCTCGGCGTGAAAGACGTGCCGGTGAAGGGAAAAGAGGTTCCTCTGGAATGGACTGAGACATCTGGGGGACTCTTGGAATGGTGGCACGACCCTGGAGTTCCTCTCGCCGTTCCTGTTGAGAGGGCCTCCTCTTGAGATGCGACGGGAAGGCCGGGAACTCTTTCCCGACGAAGCAGGGAAAGGATCCCTCATCTCGAGCTACGAGGCGGAAACGGGGCTCCTCTGGATGTGGGCGGGACCCTCGTGATTCCTCTCGAGTGGAGACGGCTAGGTCGGGGAACTTCTTGATTTGCACCAAGGGTGTGAAGGACCCTTTCGAAGTTCCAGAGGTGAGGTGTGATCAGCCTCGAGACGCCTCAGCGGAAATGGGCCTCATCTCGCCTGGAGGGAAGAACCTCCTGGATTTTCTCGAGTTGCGGCAGGTCTTCTCGAGTTACGACGGGGACCTCAGGGACCCGCTCTGGTGGCCTCAGGAAAGGCCAGTCCCCATGCGAGTTGCTAGGGGACCTCTCGGGATTCCTCTCCCGTCCATGCCGGGGCCTCAGTCCTTGTGTGGAGTCGGGGCCGGAACCTGAGGATTCCTCTCCAGTGTTGCCATCGATCTTGGGGTGCTTCTGAGTCTCCCCAGGGGAGTCAGGCCTCGTCTCGAGTGGGGGCATGCACGTGCGCTTTCCTCCCGAGCTGCAGCAGTAGTGTCACGATTCCTGTCACGTGGATCAAGGGATCTGTGGCTTTCCCTCGAGGCTGTCCCTCGAGGCTTTCCCACGAGGCTGTCCCACAGGGCTGTGCCACGTGCCACCTTGGTGTGAGTCGATCCTCGGCGTGAAAGACGAGCCGGTGAAGGGAAAAGAGGTTCCTCTGGAATGGACTGAGACATCTGGGGGACTCTTGGAATCGTGGCACGACCCTGGAGTTCCTCTCGCCGTTCCTGTTGAGAGGGCCTCCTCTTGAGATGCGACGGGAACGCCGGGAACTCTTTCCCGACGAAGCAGGGAAAGGATCCCTCATCTCGAGCTACGAGGCGGAAACGGGGCTCCTCTGGATGTGGGCGGGACCCTCGTGATTCCACTCGAGTGGAGACGGCTAGGTCGGGGAACTTCTTGATTTGCACCAAGGGTGTGAAGGACCCTTTCGAAGTTCCAGAGGTGAGGTGTGATCAGCCTCGAGACGCCTCAGCGGAAATGGGCCTCATCTCGCCTGGAGGGGAGAACCTCCTGGATTTTCTCGAGATGCGGCAGGTCTTCTCGAGTTACGACGGGGACCTCAGGGACCTGCTCTGGTGGCCTCAGGAAAGGCCAGTCCCCATGCGAGTTGCTAGGGGACCTCTCGGGATTCGTCTCCCGTCCATGCCGGGGCCTCAGTCCTTGTGTGGAGTCGGAGCCTGAACCTGAGGATTCCTCTCCAGTGTTGCCATGGATCTTGGGGTGCTTCTGAGTCTCCCCAGGGGAGTCAGGCCTCGTCTCGAGTGGGGGCATGCACGTGCGCTTTCCTCCCGAGCTGCAGCAGTAGTGTCACGCTTCCTGTCACGTGGATCAAGGGATCTGTGGCTTTCCCTCGAGGCTGTCCCTCGAGGCTTTCCCACGAGGCTGTCCCACAGGGCTGTGCCACGTGCCACCTTGGTGTGAGTCGATCCTCGGCGTGAAAGACGAGCCGGTGAAGGGAAAAGAGGTTCCTCTGGAATGGACTGAGACATCTGGGGACTCTTGGAATCGTGGCACGACCCTGGAGTTCCTCTCGCCGTTCCTGTTGAGAGGGCCTCCTCTTGAGATGAGACGGGAACGCCGGGAAATCTTTCCCGACGAAGCAGGGAAAGGATACCTCATCTCGAGCTACGAGGCGGAAACGGGGCTCCTCTGGATGTGGGCGGGACCCTCGTGATTCCTCTCGAGTGGAGACGGCTAGGTCGGGGAACTTCTTGATTTGCACCAAGGGTGTGAAGGACCCTTTCCAAGTTCCAGAGGTGAGGTGTGATCAGCCTCGAGACGCCTCAGCGGAAATGGGCCTCATCTCGCCTGGAGGGGAGAACCTCCTGGATTTTCTCGAGTTGCAGCAGGTCTTCTCGAGTTACGACGGGGACCTCAGGGACCCACTCTGGTGGCCTCAGGAAAGGCCAGTCCCCATGCGAGTTGCTAGGGGACCTCTCGGGATTCCTCTCCCGTCCATGCCGGGGCCTCAGTCCTTGTGTGGAGTCGGGGCCGGAACCTGAGGATTCCTCTCCAGTGTTGCCATCGATCTTGGGGTGCTTCTGAGTCTCCCCAGGGGAGTCAGGCCTCGTCTCGAGTGGGGGCCTGCACGTGCGCTTTCCTCCCGAGCTGCAGCAGTAGTGTCACTCTTCCTGTCACGTGGATCAAGGGATCTGTGGCTTTCCCTCGAGGCTGTCCCTCGAGGCTTTCCCACGAGGCTTTCCCACAGGGCTGTGCCACGTGCCACCTTGGTGTGAGTCGATCCTCGGCGTGAAACACGTGCCGGTGAAGGGAAAAGAGGTTCCTCTGGAATGGACTGAGACATCTGGGGGACTCTTGGAATGGTGGCACGACCCTGGAGTTCCTCTCGCCGTTCCTGTTGAGAGGGCCTCCTCTTGAGATGCGACGGGAAGGCCGGGAACTCTTTCCCGACGAGGCAGGGAAAGGATCCCTCATCTCGAGCTACGAGGCGGAAACGGGGCTCCTCTGGATGTGGGCGGGACCCTCGTGATTCCTCTCGAGTGGAGACGGGTATGTCGGGGAACTTCTTGATTTGCACCAAGGGTGTGAAGGACCCTTTCGAAGTTCCAGAGGTGAGGTGTGATCAGCCTCGAGACGCCTCAGCGGAAATGGGCCTCATCTCGCCTGGAGGTGAGAACCTCCTGGATTTTCTCGAGTTGTGGCAGGTCTTCTCGAGTTACAACGGGGACCTCAGGGACCCGCTCTGGTGGCCTCAGGAAAGGCCAGTCCCCATGCGAGTTGCTAGGGGACCTCTTGGGATTCCTCTCCCGTCCATGCCGGGGCCTCAGTCCTTGTGTGGAGTCGGGGCCGGAACCTGAGGATTCCTCTCCAGTGTTGCCATGGATCTTGGGGTGCTTCTGAGTCTCCCCAGGGGAGTCAGGCCTCGTCTCGAGTGGGGGCATGCACGTGCGCTTTCCTCCCGAGCTGCAGCAGTAGTGTCACGCTTCCTGTCACGTGGATCAAGGGATCTGTGGCTTTCCCTCGAGGCTGTCCCTCGAGGCTTTCCCACGAGGCTTTCCCACAGGGCTGTGCCACGTGCCACCTTGGTGTGAGTCGATCCTCGGCGTGAAAGACGAGCCGGTGAAGGGAAAAGAGGTTCCTCTGGAATGGACTGAGACATCTGGGGGACTCTTGGAATGGTGGCACGACCCTGGAGTTCCTCTCGCCGTTCCTGTTGAGAGGGCCTCCTCTTGAGATGCGACGGGAAGGCCGGGAACTCTTTCCCGACGAAGCAGTGAAAGGATCCCTCATCTCGAGCTACGAGGCGGAAACGGGGCTCCTCTGGATGTGGGCGGGACCCTCGTGATTCCTCTCGAGTGGAGACGGGTATGTCGGGGAACTTCTTGATTTGCACCAAGGGTGTGAAGGACCCTTTTGAAGTTCCAGAGGTGAGGTGTGATCAGCCTCGAGACGCCTCAGCGGAAATGGGCCTCATCTCGCCTGGAGGTGAGAACCTCCTGGATTTTCTCGAGTTGTGGCAGGTCTTCTCGAGTTACAACGGGGACCTCAGGGACCCGCTCTGGTGGCCTCAGGAAAGGCCAGTCCCCATGCGAGTTGCTAGGGGACCTCTTGGGATACCTCTCCCGTCCATGCCGGGGCCTCAGTCCTTGTGTGGAGTCGGGGCCGGAACCTGAGGATTCCTCTCCAGTGTTGCCATGGATCTTGGGGTGCTTCTGAGTCTCCCCAGGGGAGTCAGGCCTCGTCTCGAGTGGGGGCATGCACGTGCGCTTTCCTCCCGAGCTGCAGCAGTAGTGTCACGCTTCCTGTCACGTGGATCAAGGGATCTGTGGCTTTCCCTCGAGGCTGTCCCTCGAGGCTTTCCCACGAGGCTTTCCCACAGGGCTGTGCCACGTGCCACCTTGGTGTGAGTCGATCCTCGGCGTGAAAGACGTGCCGGTGAAGGGAAAAGAGGTTCCTCTGGAATGGACTGAGACATCTGGGGGACTCTTGGAATGGTGGCACGACCCTGGAGTTCCTCTCGCCGTTCCTGTTGAGAGGGCCTCCTCTTGAGATGCGACGGGAAGGCCGGGAACTCTTTCCCGATGAGGCAGGGAAAGGATCCCTCATCTCGAGCTACGAGGCGGAAACGGGGCTCCTCTGGATGTGGGCGGGACCCTCGTGATTCCTCTCGAGTGGAGACGGGTATGTCGGGGAACTTCTTGATTTGCACCAAGGGTGTGAAGGACCCTTTCGAAGTTCCAGAGGTGAGGTGTGATCAGCCTCGAGACGCCTCAGCGGAAATGGGCCTCATGTCGCCTGGAGGTGAGAACCTCCTGGATTTTCTCGAGTTGTGGCAGGTCTTCTCGAGTTACAACGGGGACCTCAGGGACCCGCTCTGGTGGCCTCAGGAAAGGCCAGTCCCCATGCGAGTTGCTAGGGGACCTCTTGGGATTCCTCTCCCGTCCATGCCGGGGCCTCAGTCCTTGTGTGGAGTCGGGGCCGGAACCTGAGGATTCCTCTCCAGTGTTGCCATGGATCTTGGGGTGCTTCTGAGTCTCCCCAGGGGAGTCAGGCCTCGTCTCGAGTGGGGGCATGCACGTGCGCTTTCCTCCCGAGCTGCAGCAGTAGTGTCACGCTTCCTGTCACGTGGATCAAGGGATCTGTGGCTTTCCCTCGAAGCTGTCCCTCGAGGCTTTCCCACGAGGCTTTCCCACAGGGCTGTGCCACGTGCCACCTTGGTGTGAGTCGATCCTCGGCGTGAAAGACGAGCCGGTGAAGGGAAAAGAGGTTCCTCTGGAATGGACTGAGACATCTGGGGGACTCTTGGAATGGTGGCACGACCCTGGAGTTCCTCTCGCCGTTCCTGTTGAGAGGGCCTCCTCTTGAGATGCGACGGGAAGGCCGGGAACTCTTTCCCGACGAAGCAGGGAAAGGATCCCTCATCTCGAGCTACGAGGCGGAAACGGGGCTCCTCTGGATGTGGGCGGGACCCTCGTGATTCCTCTCGAGTGGAGACGGCTAGGTCGGGGAACTTCTT